>NC_082364.1:636363-949545 GCF_027477595.1 Haemorhous mexicanus
CATTCCCTGTGTCCTGTCCCTCTGTCTGTCCCTTGTCCCCAGTCCCTCTCCAGCTCTCCTGGAGCCCCTTTGGGCCCTGGCAGGGGCTCTGAGCTCTCCCTGGAGCCTTCTCCTCTCCAGGTGAGCACCCCCAGCTCTCCCAGCCTGGCTCCAGAGCAGAGGAACTCCAGCCCTGGAGCATCTCTGTGGTCATTATTCACCTTCAGATGCTGCTCTTGCAGCATCAAGTGTCCTATTCTGACCTCCAGGTCGTTTCTGGAGAGCAGTGTCTCCAGCTCATGTCACCTTTTCTGGAGGACAGCAGGAATGAGGAGTCCTGCCCTGTTTGTGGAGCCTGGTGTGTGATCCCAGGCTGAGCTTTCCCCTCCCTTTGGGCAGAGTTAATGACTCTTCTGTTGTGTTGGTCAGAAGTTTATGGACACTGTATGGTATAAAGTGCATGCTAGAGGCAGACACATTCCTCACATTGCTGTGTTGTCACAGGGCTTTGGGCAGGGAGTGCAGTGGATCCCAGTTTTGTTCTCATGCCATTGGACACAGCTCTTCTCTATAAACAGAAGCTGAGCCCAGGTTGGCTTAACACCCAGAAGTATAAATTCCTGTTAAATGTCCTGACTCAGGTGCTGGGTTTAAATGTCAGGCTGCTGTTTTTTCCACCTTCCCCATCTTGCTGCTGCTGCACTGGGCCAACTCCTGAGTTGCTAATCTGATTTATACTTATAACATCACATTGTTATTTACATAATCACTGGCTGTGGCCAGGGGACTTAGCAGAGTGGGATTTGCTTATTTGAGCCTGAATCTATCTCTGTTGTGTTTTATGTGATGAGAAATTGCTTTCTACAATAACATCGCAAAGCTCCAATTGCCCTTTTATATCCAAGCCATAATAAGGATCTCCTTCTCCCTCTGTGCATCAACAGTAGCTGGGATCGTCGGGGTCTTTTTTTTTTTACCAACAAGAAACTGGAATCAGAAGTATTGTTCTTGTTGGATGTTCTATTTTCTGTGGTTTTTCCCTGTAATTAATTTTGTAGGCTGTACAGAAGCAGAACTCTAACCCTGTCTGCCTTTCCCATGCATATTGTATGTGGGATTTTTGTTCTTAAAGAAAGTACTTTCCTGAGCCACTCTGCCATTGTGTGAGGCTGTGTACTGTACCCTGCAGCTCCTGGGCCCAGGGCTTTGGGAATGGTAATCAGGCTTCTCTGTGGGAATGTCAGATCCAAACTTAGGGCTGTCAGGGAGTTACCATGCTAATGCTGCCCTCAGTAGCTGACCATTCCCTTGTGCTTGGTTGCATCCCTTTTAACCCTAAAACTGTGGATTCTGTGAAGGAAAACATGAGTGTGAGACTGTTCTGCTGAAAATCCCCAGCACCCCTTGGATGCACTGGATTCATGTGCAGAGAATCAGTGAGAATCTCTGTGCCTCTTTCAGGCTCACCTGGGAAATGTTTCTATGGCACAAACTCATGCTGCTGTGCAGAGGTGAATCTTGGTCACAGTGGCAGTGCCAAAGGAGGTGCTCAGAGCTGCCAAGCTGCTTATCCAGTGTTTTGGATTTCACTTCAGTGGTTTTACATGGGAGCTGGAGAAGGTTTCACCTACATATCTGTGAGCTGCAGATCTTCATTTGAAAACACAGTAGACGAATAGTTAAGAATTTGTTCTTTGCTCATTCCAGGCTGATCCTTTAAACTATGGTAAAAGGATGCCCTGGACTAACTCCTCTGTGATGCTAAGTCTCTGGAATGAGAGGTTTCTCTGAATTTGCCAGCTCATGGCAATGCTTTAAAGTGTTGGGGTTTTTTGTTTTGCTTTTTCTTCCCCCCCCCCCCCCCCCCACCCCTTTCATGGAGATGCTGGGAGTAGAAAAAACATGTTCTGTGTGGTCCTTTAAAAAAAAAGAGAAGAATTCCCTTTTATACACGCCGTGAACTAAGTACTGGTTGGAGCAGTTTGGAATTGAGAACCTGAAAAATGGAATTAAAAGTTCTAAACTCACAAAATTATGCACATTCACATGTCTTTATTGAATGCAGATTTCTTAAACATGGGATTTAGAATGTGCATTGCCAGTGTTCAAAGTTTCCTTACTGTAAGCACTTGTCATTTTTTCATTCCTTTTCTCTATCCCATTATCTCAGTTGCCATGAGATTTTAAAGGCATCTCTGGCTAGGTGAGTGTTTCTGCACATTCCATAATCCCCAAACTGAGAGCTATATTAAAAGGTCAGTACTACCTCTAATTACTTAGGCCGTCCTAGCCTTGAGCTTTACACCTAGAGCCCCCCTCCAGCCAGAAAGAATATTTACACTAAGGAAGGAGCTAAGTGATGACTTCAATTAAAAAAAAAAATTAGAGAATTTAAAAGCTTCCCGTGTTTCTCACCCTAGAAGACATCCTTGTGCTGGGTGTTACTGAATGTGCCTGTGCTGCGCTCTGCTGATGAGAACATGAACAGCACAGGATTAATCCTTAAAATCACAGAATCACAGGATTGTTTGTGTTGGAAGGGATCTTAAAGCCCATCAAGTTCCATCCCCTGCCATGGACAGGGACACCTTCCACTATCCCAGGTTGCTCCAAGCCCTGTCTAGCCTGGTCTTGGACACTTCCAGGGACAGGGTGACCGCAACTTCCTGTGTCAATAAAAAAATGCGAATTGGAGGGGGATATTTAATATTATTTTTAACTTCTGTGGTAAAGCTGCTGTAGTATGACAAGCACATGTTTTTCTTTAAGATGGCATTGTCAGACCTGGGTACCTAAACTAGGGGTTGCTTCTTTATTTTACATGTGTACAAATATCTTAAGCAGCTCTGAAAATGTAGCTGCAGTGTGCTAACGTGACAGAGCCATGCTGTATGAAAATGCTTAAGAAATTAATTTGGTTCCACTAAATGAATCCATGGAAAGTGGTAACATGAAGAACTTAGCAAATATTTGCATTTTCATGTCTCTTCATCCATTGTCTCTTCATCCATTCCTATATATTTCTGTCATTCAAAACAGTGACTCAATTATAGCCTTGCTGTGCTCAGTATGTCTTAATCCTTTTAGGGATAAATACTGTGGAATTGGGACCTTTCCTTCAGAATTATCTGGAGTAGCTCGAACATGGTGACTCTCAGTTTAGTGGAGCATTTTCCCTTTCCTTCTTTGATTTATGTATTGTGGAGAGCCAGGGTAGTTGTCACAACTACCTGTTGTGAAGGAGGAGCAGAGAGGACTTTGTCTCCCTGGAGTGTGCTAAAGGCTGCACAGTCAAAACTGAGATGACCAAAATTCTTCCTTCATAGTGTTCCAGGTGAGTTCCTGGGCAGTAATTCCTAAGAGCAGGTGTTGAGGGAGCCATCCTCACCGGGAGCAAGAAGTTTTGTGGGACACTTTCTTTTTAGTGCTGCAGAGCAAACTCCCTGATGGAGTAGATGCTGAGCCAGCTCTGTGTAGTGAGCTGGTACCCAAAATTTGGGGTAGCTGTTGATGTCCTTGTACATGGACACCCACTTCAGCTCTCTTCATTCCTCCTCATGCAAAGTGAAGAAATTACTGTTCCCTACAGATTAATGACTTCTCCTGAAACAACATTTCTGTTCCCTGCTGTTCTCCAGCAAAGAAGTAAAACTGAAGCGAAGCTTTAGGGTTTTTGAGAGCTCTAAAGGCGGTTTACGTTTTTTTCCTCTCTTTGTAATTTTTCCTTCCAAGAAGATCGAGGGGAAATGAAGATGATGTAAAGGAAAGGCTGTCATGGAAACCAAACAGCATTTAGAATCAGCTCTGCTGTTTTTAGAAACAAGGCCATGGGCTGACAGAATCCAGAGCAATCTAGTCCCTCAAACTTTTTTTTGAGAGACTGACAGTAGGAAATGAATATATATAAGTGCCTGTCTAATAGTTATTCTTGCTTTGTGATAACCTTGCATTAAGTTCCTGCCTTCAGAAATCTCACCTGGATTCAGTGACCTGCCAAAGTGTATTTGTGGTGCCTCCTCAGGGGTCTGTAGTCCTGTGGAAAACCAACTATGGGATTAATTATGGGATTCCAGGGTTTCTTGTGCATCCTAGAGTAAGTCAGAAGCAGGCAGGAGGAGGGCTGTGGGATCTGCACTGCTTCAATATTCTCCCCTGTCGAGGATACCTAGGTGGAAACTTCATCATGTTGTGTTCACTGGACTGTTGTGTTGAGTTTTACACATATTTCAGATTGTGTTACGTCTCTGCATGTGAGGGAGACAGGTTGACATGTTTTCTGATAAATGCAAGGAGACTCTTTAGGAGAAAATCCTTTCATATTATGCTGTGGAATCGTTAGATATAAATTATTTATGACTAAGGTTTTGTGTGCTAGAGAGCACAAAGCTGAAGCTTTCTAAATCATGTCTATAAATAAAAAGACTAGAAATCTCAAAGCTTAAAGCTAAACAGCCTGATTTGTGAGAGCTCTCAGATTCCCAGGGAGATTAGGAGCAACGCTTGAACGTGTCCAGGGAAGGGAGCAGACCTGGCGAAGGGGCTGGACCCCAGGAGCCACAGAGGGAGCTGGAAAGGGGCTCAGCCTGGAGAAAAGGAGGCTCATGGGGGACCTTATGGCTCTGCACGACTCCTGACCGAGGGGGACAGCTGGGGGGTCGGGCTGTGTTCCCAGGGAACAGGGACAGGAGGAGAGGGAATGGCCTCAAGTTGCTCTAGGGGAGGTTTACATTGGATTGCAGGGAAAGTTTCTTCCTGGAAAGGGCTGTCCGGCCCTGACACAGCTGCCCAGGGCAGTGCTGGAGTCACTGTCCCTGGAGGTGTTCAGAAAACGTGTGGGTGTGGAGCCTTAGGACAGGGTTTACTGCTGAGCACAGGGGTGGCAGCGAGGGATGCTCTTGATCTTAAAGGCCTTTCCTACCCTTAAGAATCCTGTGATGCTGTGATCCACAGGAGCATTGGACAGGCAGACAGGCGTTCTTCCTCCTCCCTAGGGGAAGGGTTTAGTGAGATCTCCCTGCCTGGCAATCCCTGTGGGTATCTGTGACAAAATACTGACTTTCTGCAATATTGTCTCAACTCCTACTGATACACGTCAAGCTTTTGGAAGGAGAATTTTCTTGGTTTAGGGCAAGCTGGTGAAGCACTGTCGCTCCAAAGCCTTCCCTGCAAAGGTAAGCAACTGAGGTTCCTGATAAATCAATTCTCTGAGTTCAGCCTTGAGCTCTAATTTGTTTACCAAGTTTTGGACTGGAGCAGATTGATACAGCAGTGACATTCAGCTGTGAAAATGGGACTAAACAATTTGCATAAACTGATTTGCTCTGCAATTACCAGGTTTCCACAGCACAGCGATGCATAGACAACAGGGAAGTGAGAGGCCACTGATGATGCCAGGTAGCTAATTTTCACTTGTAAATAATCTAAGTGTTTCAAAATGATTTTAAAATTAAATTACTGTGACACAAAGCACAAAAGATGACAAATTTAATTTGAAGGGCTTTGTTTGTGTTTTGAGGGGAGAGTGACCTGCATGCTACATGCCAAGTTTTCTGTCAAAACAGGTGCAAAATAGTGTATAAAATCTGTTTTATCTAGCTGTGTATCTTTGGTTTGAATGGAAAGGAGTTGTGGTTATTTAGGAGTAATGCAGTTTCTAAAATTGCAGTTAGGTTTCCTATATGGTATCTGTCTCTTCACCAAGACTTTTTCTCATATTGGTACCTCTTAATAAAGATCTGAGCTTGCACAAGTTCTGTGCCTTTACCTTTCTGTGCTTTTGCCTCAGCTGTGAGCCTTGAAGAGATTGTTGTTCTGCAGCAGTCCATGGGGCTCAGATCTAATTGGAAAACCCCCTGGAGTTAATTACTGCCCTTCGTCTCATTGTGGTCCAGTTAACTGGATGCAGAAAATGGGAGATGCAGAAATCCAGCTCAGTTTGGACTTAACTCCACTGGGAAGGAGAGGATAATACAACTTTTCCAAGAGAGGTGCTGGCATTTCGGGCTCCTGGAGGTGTGAGTTTTGCCTACGCTGCTTTGAGTCAGATCCAGGGAGGTCTCTGCCCACTGCTGCAAACTGGCTTGAAGCCCACATTTTCTGTCAGATTGTTTATCCATTTTTATATCCCACCAGCTCCTACTGGTGATGGAGAAGAAAAATTACTTTTCTTCCTACAGAAATTCTGTTCCTTAGGATATTAAGCAAGCGCATCCAGCTTGGCCTAAAAGCAGCTTATTGAAGTGGCACATTTATTGTTGTAATTAGTTATTTTCTTATGTAAAAGACCTGTAAGGTTTATTAAATTGGTGATCCTCTTAATGCTAAAATTGACAATGAGACTCTCAAGTGTCCTATTAAATCCTGAAGTGATTGTGTGCTCAGTAAGTCAGTCAGCCCAGGGTAGGTTTATTTAAGTGTATAAATACTATTCCTGTTTTCCTCTGGTGACTGGCTGTGCCTGTTGTGCAGAGCTGTGGGGCAGAGTGCTGGCTGTGGTCAGGGCTCTGGAAGGTGCAGCTGGGGGAGAGAGAGACCTGGATTCAGACTTACTCAGTGGTGCTCAAAGGGTGGAGCTCACTCGGAGTAGATTTTCCAAGGGCAGTGCTGGAAGCACCAGGAGCTGGATGGGTGCAGCTGCTGTGGGTTACTGCAGCTGTTGGGGTTCATCTCCCCAGAGCCAGGCCCAGCCTGGAGCTCTGTGTCCAGGGGAGTGGGTGGCTCCTGCAGCCTGGTTGGCTTTGTCCAAAGGAGGCACCAGGATGGTCAGAGGGATGGAGCAGCTCTGCTGTGAGGAGAGGCCGAGAGAATTGGGATTGCTCAGCCTGGAGAAGAGAAACTTCAGGGTGACCTCATTGTGGCCTTCCAGGGACTGAAGGGGCTGAGAAGGAAGATGGAGAGAGACTGTGGACCAGGACCTGGAGTGACAGGACAGGGGGAATGGATTCAAACTGACAGAGAGTAGTCAGATGGGATGTTAGGAAGTAATTCTTCCCTGTGAGGGTGGTGAGGCCCTGGCACAGGGTGCCCGGAGAATCTGTGCCTGCCCTTGGATCTCTGGAAGTGCTCAAGGCCAATTTGGATGGGGCGTGGAGCAGCATGGGATAGTGGAAGGTGTCCCTGCCCAGGGGAGGGGTGGGACTGGATGATCTGTGAGGTTCCTTTCCACCCTGAACCATTCCAGGACCCTCCTCCTGTTGTCTAAAGCAGGGGAATGGACCTCAAGTACCAGAGTGTCCCTGGTGACTGTAGCAGGAGCCTCACATGGATCATGTGGTTGTAGCCTTGCCCCTGTGCCTGTCCGGGCTTCAGTGGGATGAATCCCTCTCTCTTTTTGGCACTGGTCTGGTTGGTGAAAGCAAGCAGGAGAATGGCACTGACTGACACACCACAGCTCTTGGTGGTGTGGTGAAGCTCAGGTACAGGTAACCTGTGCCAGGGTCAAATGGGAGCTTCAGGGAGGGGTGACGAAGATTGTCCTGTAGTTCATCCCCCACATGGGCTGCTAGCTTGGGTTGTGCTGGTCCAACTATAAAGTTTTTTGTGTGGAGACCATATTTCCATATTTCTTCATATTTCACACTGCAGAATGCAGCTGTGTTCTGTTATCAGTCACAGCTCTGGGACAGATCCAGCTCTGTTCAGAGGTCTTCTGCTGGACCAGCTTAGAGCCATTGGGACTGATGTAACATCAGGGCAATCCTGCTTGCTCCCTTCATTAGAAAAGGGATTTGATGGAATACTTTTTGGTTCCAGGCCTGTAAGACAAGTAACACTGAAGTGTCTTTCTTCCTCTTGGTTCAGCATTCCCTCTTTAGGACATTGTTGGTGTTTTTTGTGCATTGTATAAATCAGAAAAAGCTCACTCAGCTGGTGTCGCCCACATCACTGATGGGCAATCTCTGGCCAGCATCAGTTGTTTTTCTCCTCCTTCTCTGTGAAGTCTGTGCTGGTCTTGCTGTTTGATCACTGCTCTCTCCATAAAAGCGTCACTGAGCCCCCTCATTCCTCTGGATCACAGTGGGAAAAACCCATGGAGTCGAGTGTTTGTGTCTCTTGTGATGGAGAATTCAACCCCAGCAGAGCTCATGGCTTAGGCAAAGGCAGCTGGAGGAAGGAAGGGATGGGGAAGTATGACGGAACAGAAAGGAGGGGGAGTTTGGAGTTCAGGCTTCACTGAAGTAAATGAATTTTTGTAATTAAGGAATTTTAGTATCCTCAAGCTTAAACCAATAGCTTCAAATATCTATTTTAGAAGTTGACCTCCCACATATAAGCAGCTCTGTCATTAAGTTGTTTTCCACTGTGTGAGCAGTCCAGCTTTTTGCAGTGCCTCTGCCTGAGTCTAAACGCACAGATGTCTGGAAAATCAGGTACTCACTGAGGAGTCCAAGTACGGAGTTTGGGAATATCTGTTTCACTCCCAGCTCTGAAAATCTCTGCTTTAGAAGGCAGAAGTAGCAATGAATTAAATACTGGATTTCACAGTTACCCCAAGGGTTAGCAAGGCTTGGGGCAGGAAGAGATTGTCACCTCCCTGGTCCCCATCCCAAGGGTCAACTTTCCCTGGTCAGAAGGCAGAATTCAGCTTAAGCACATGTGAGGTTTGTAGCCCCGTGCAGAGCAGAGGAGCTCCTGTCAGCAGGCAGAGCCCAGAGCCTGCAGCCATGTTTAACCTCCCTGCTTCTCCTGTCTCTTCCCTGCAGGCCCGAGGTGCCGACATTCCGGATATCCCGGGGGAGCTGCCGCTCCGCTCCTGCGGCAGCACGGCCAGCATGAAGGTGAAGAATGTGAAAAAGTAAGAGCAGACTTCTGTGATTTTCCTGTCTTTCCTGGGCTTCCAGTTTTGCTGTGCTGAGTTTTGGCTGCTGTGCTGCAGTGCAGGACATTCAGCAACATTTTCGATGGTTTATCTTCAGCAGAGCAACTGAAATCCATGTGGAGCTAAGGCAGTTGGAGCTAATGGAGCCTAAAACTGGGCATGAGAGGTTTTGCTGGCTCACTCTCCTCTGTCTGGCCATAGAAACAAAGCTAGGAAGGGTTTGAACCTCACTGTTCAATGTTTTTAATTTTCTTTAGCAATTCTTCCTGAAAGTTATTAATTACAAAAAAAACCCCACAGTAGAACATACTATAATAGACCAATTATTTTAATAGAACAAAAATCTCAGAAGAAGCCCAGGCAATGTGTAAATGTGATAATTTCCCCTGTCTCCTTATGCTCTGGAAAGCTAAACCAGGACAAGTGGGTGGCCTATATATTTTTTTTATCTGATTTTTTTTCCTCTTCTTTTTGCATTCTGCCCTCTGTTAACTTCATTTGAATGGATTTTACACAGTTTTCCCTTCTAAGGGATATTTTTTCTTCCCTGATCTCCCAGTTTGTTTTTTTTTTTTCCTCTGGGCTCATGGTGTATTTCTGTCTCTGCTTGTCTCCCAGAGACTGTAAACCAAGTCATTATGTCTGCAGCAACAGGGATCAGAATAGATCAATATTACTTTTGCTGAAAATGCTGACTTGAGGGGCAGAACTCCCCGAGACTGATGGATCTGAGCCTTCAGCTCACCCCTCTAGTGCTCTGCTGAGAGGGAAATGGCTCTTTGTTCCAGTGCTGAGCAGCCAGATGCTGCATCTCACTTCCCACTTGTATTCCCGTGGGAAGAGGGAGCTAGATAATGACAATCTCATTGGCTCACCACCAGGAATATCTATAGGAGTCTATAATAGCTTCAGCAGAAGCAGAAGCATGTTGCAGAGCCAGAGGAGCTCCCCGGCAGCCACCAATGTTGCTGGAGACACTTGGGAATAATTATGCCTGATTTTTGAATTTGCAAAAGGCAAAGGATAAATAGAGTTTGTTCTGCACCCTCAGATACATCCCCCCGGGACTGATGGGCTGTGATGCCTTTCACAGGTAAAGTTCTGCTTTCCTCGTGTCTCGTGTAAGGCTGTGGATGTGCATTTGTGAGGTGCAGCTGCTTGTCCCTGCTGCTGTCCATCCTGAGGGGTGTGGTGCTGCTGGAATGTCTCACAGCTCTCTAGGGATGCAATGGGATGTGGTGCTGCTGGATTGTCACCCAGCTCTGTAGGGAGGCAATGGGATGTGGTGCTGCTGGAATGTCACACAGCTCTGTAGGGATGCAGTGGAAAAGCCACTTGGCATTTCAGCTTTCCTTTCTCACTTGGTTCCTTTCCCCACTGTTTTAGTGCATCACATCAACAAATCCCTGTGTTCCATTGGCTTTAGGATGAGAAAGTGGTTGCTGTTTTGTATCAGTAGCTGTTGTTTATCTGTGTTGAGTGGTTTGCATCCATCTCATGGTGTGCTCTTGGTGTGCTCCAGGTTATCCTTTACAAAGGGGCACTTCCCGAAGATGGCTGAGTGTGCACATTTCCACTATGAAAACGTGGACTTTGGCAACATACAGGTGAGTCTTGGATTTCTCTGACACATAAAACTCCTTGTGCTTCCTGCTAGCTGGTGGGGGGTTGTAGAGGGACCTCCACTGAGGCTCATTGAGTTTGTTGCTACATGTTTAGTGGTAAGAAGTTAAAGCTGCAGAGAGTTTGTTTGGAATTGCTTTTATGTGCTGGGGCAGAATCTGCACTCAGTCATGTGGAGCTCTCCTTTGAGCTTGGAGATGGTTTTATCTCCACTGAATTTGGCTGATGTCACTGTTTTAAAACTGTATCAAACATTCAGTCTTCAGTCATCTGTAATCACTGCGTGCGTATTTTTGGTTTGAGTGTGTGTGTGATTAAAAAATTATGTGAATGTATTTATGTAAATATAAATAAATTAAATTTACCCCTTCCCTTAGCTCTGCATTGTGCGTTGCAGCAGCTGTATCATCAAAATGCCAGAAACTGCTCGTCAGCCCGAGCTGCATTTCTGGAAGTGTGCAGGCTTTGCTGCTCTGTGATCCCTCCCTCAGGAATACAGGCAGAAGCATTTTCCAGGGAGGGCTGAGACCCAGGAGTTTCTCACAAACGGGACACATTTTGTTCTGCACTTAGAGGAGCAGGAATGCCTCCAGCATCTGCCAGCCTTGTAGCCAAAAGGAGGTTACAACCTTTTCATTTGTAAAACATTTCCTGTAATAGTGAGTGAATTATTTACAGCCTTCCATGCTGCCGTACTTGACACTTTTGCAGGCAGAATTATGCAGCTGGGTTTTTTTCTCTGTCTCAGTAAAATTCTGGCTGGGAAGGTGCTTGGGACCTGTTCAGGGCTGGCATCTGCTGTTGCTCACACTTGGTGGCTGTGGGAGGGTTGGTTCTGGGGTGTGGGCTCCGCAGACCCGGGCACACAAAGTACTGGGCATGAAATAGAGAGCAAAGAGCTCAGTTCCCATGGAGGCCCCAGGAAGCAGGCAAGCAGGGGCAGAACTGACTCTGCTGAAAACTGTTTATTTTCATTTTCTGTGTATAGGAACAACATGGCGGATCCATGTCCCTGCTTTCTGTCTCCTGGTAATTTGCTGGTTTGACACAACTAATTTTTCAGTAATTGTGGAGAGAAATTTTATGTTGGAGCAGGTCTGTGTCTGCACAGGTGTGGTTTTTGCATCCTGTGGTCCTCTGAGTTCTCCCTCCCATCATCCGGGGGTGTTCAGCACAATGTGCAACTGGAGAGGGAGCGCAAGCTGTGCATGGCACATTGTTTTGATTACCAATAATTAATTCTTTTGTGGGTTGAAGCATTTCCTGGGATGTTTTCAGGATGGCAGGGCAGACCAGTGGGGCTCATCTTTATGTTTGTGAGAGGCAGAAGTAAGACCAGGTGATACATCCTTTCCAGGTTTTCATGAAGGACATTCTGCTGGGAAGCTCCCACAAGCAGGATTGGTTTAGCACTACTTTTTGTGATGTCACTGCTACTCCTGCAGCTTCCCCTGCTCTTGCTCAGTGATTTCCTGGCACAACTGGACCTGAGACTGTAATGTCCTCCTGAAAAACAGAGATTGTGGGAGGATGTAGCCCAGGAAATAAAATGGTATTGGTTATTGAACTGTTATTGGTTATTTCAGCCCTGAGCTGTTTTCTGTATCTGCACTGTGAAACCAGGAAGAAAACAGGGGCTGGTGACAGCATGAGAAGAACTGTCATAAAATCGAGACTCTGTGTGTGTTGAGGGATCAGTTCTCTGTTTCCACCACATCTGCCTTTGAAAAACTCTACATGTTTAGTTATTTGTGTACCTAAAGCAAAATTTGTGCCTAAATAAGGTGACTCAGGCCCTCTGTGCCTGTAATTGCTTCCTTTTCTTAAGCAAGGTTTCTGATAAATCCACAGTGTCAGGACTTTTTTGTATGGTGAAAAATCTCTTTGAGAACAAGAGCTTTGCTGCTGAAATGCGAAAAGATAAAGCATTGCAGCACTTCCTTAGAATACCAGTATTAATGGTAAAATAAATGAAAGCTGTTAATACAACAGCAGTATTAGTTGGGAGATTTAAAAATAGGTTCACACAGGGCTCATGCATTTTAATCAAGTTGGAGGCTCCTTTGTGCTCCCAAGGTAGGCCAGAGAATAGCAGTGGGCTGGAGTGATGGGAAGTGACAGCTTGGCACCTAATAGAGAATTACTGAGTTGCATCTGAGGGCTGGTGGGTGTAAACTGCTTTCAAAATCTATTCACTGTTAAAAATTTGCATAGTAGAAAATACAGCATTATCTGTCCATGTCAGGAATTGTGTAATGCTGTCTATTAACAGCCTGGCCAAATTTCAGGTTGTTTTGTAACGTTTATGTCACTTATAATATGGTCTCATGGTGCAGGAGGTATTAATAGCCTGACATTTCACCTGATGAGTTAGTTTTAAATTAAATTGCTGAGAGGTATGAAAAGGGATTTGTTCTCTTCTAATCCTTGCACCATGCTAGTGAGGCTGGATGCATTTTGGGGGGCTTTTTCTCTTCAGAAATGTCCTTCCACACTGCTTCCAACAGCAATATCTTACCCATACCTGTGGCTGGCCAGCCAGGCATGTGTGGTATCCCAGGAAATTGCTGGTTGCCAGGCAAAGGCAGTGATGTCAAAACTGTACCGACAGGTTAAGCCTCACAGATTGCATCAGTGCCCAAAATTCACTGGCATTTTGCTGAAATACCTTATGTTCATTACTGTATTTATTTTAAGGGCTGCATCATTAATTTTTAATTTCTAATAAAAAGCCGGGTTCTGCCTCATAGATGTGTTTTAGTCTGACGGGATAAATATTCAGAAGTGTGGTTCAGCTTTTTTGTGATCCGTCTCCCAGGGAGATACAGTGTTTCTTCTCAATTTACCTTTGTCCTAATTTAGCTTCTTCTCAGTTTACATAAAATCCAAGGTATCTCCCCTTTAACTTTTTTGACCTGGTTCTCATTCATTGGACACATTGATGGTAAGTCTACATAAAAATCTTTGTACAAATAGAAGGTCATTTCCAAGTGGTTAAATTGCATTTGTGCAGAAGAGTTTGTAATTACACATGTGAAATTATAAAAATGCCCACTGTTCAACATCAGCACTTTGCATCTAGCAAGTACAGGCTTTGTTTTATATTTGTTTGGTTTCTATCAGATTTATGAATAAATAACTGAAAAGAACTCATCAAAACTCTGTGGGACCTATTGAGGCAACTTCACATTTCCCAAGTTTAAATATGTGAGATAGAAAAATGGATACAGAGTCCCATATCCTTCTGCTTGCATTAAGAACTGACTCTAGACTGAGACAGAGTTAAATTTCTTTTATAATTTAAGAAGATATTAATGTAATTCAATAACTATATGCTAAAGAAAGTCTGCCAAGTCTCCAGGATCATTTGGACAATGCTCCCAGGGATGCTCAGGGTGGGATTGTTGGGGTGTCTGTGCAGGGCCAGGGGTTGGACTGGATGGTCCCTGTGGTCTCTCCCAACCCAGGATATTCTGTGATTCTATCAAATATGGCTTTACTTACTTACTGCTAAATGTCGTTAATACAAACAGAGAAAGAGTGATTAGGAATTCCTTAAATATCTACTGTCTACCAGGAATTAATACTCTGTTCTTCACTTGAAAGAATTAAGACATTATCTTCAGCTGAGCAGGTTTTGGTAATGGAATATGGAGAGCTGATCAGCTCCGCACTTCCCAGATAATATTCTTTGCTCCCTCAAAAGCCATTTGCTCAAGGCAAGGGCTGTAATGCACATTCATATCACTTCAGCATCTTGCATTTGACACAGAATTATCCCTTCCGACAGCTCAGTCTCTGTGTTTGCCTTGCTGTATCTGACACCTAAAAATAAATCCCTGTTGGGACAGGACTGGGTTACAGATCCTCTCCTTATCAGTGCAGCCTTGGCAGGGCCATGGCAGGAGTTGTGTTACCAGTGGTAAAGGAAGTATTTGAGGCAGAATCACTTCCGCCTGGGCAGGCATCAGCTGCCAGGAATTGCTGTCAGCAGCTGTGTTCTGTGGGAATGCCTCTGCCCAGCTGATGGGGCTGCCTCCAGCAGCAGCTGGGCTTTGCCCCTGGAATTGGATGTTCCTGCAACATTGCAAAAAGCAGCTCAGTTCTTCTGTGCCTGTTGTCAGCAAAGCCTGCTGAGAAGATCCTTTTCAAGGTCATCTGCTTTTGGTTTGCGTTTTTTTCTTTTATATAATGATATTCCAGGGAAGGGGCAGCACGGGGGAAGTGTGCTTGTGAAGGAGTCTCTGTAAGGTTTTTCCTAAGATGGATTGCAGAGGAAGCAAAACTGGTAAAGCCTGGCCAGGGGTGAACTGGGATAGTTTCAGGTGCCACAGCTAAAAGGAGCCTTATGGGTGAGCTGGGAGCAGCAGGGATGGGGATGCTCCCTGCTCTATGTCTGCCAGAGGTGGGGCAGCCTAGCTTGGATCTCTCCATCAAGGATTTGACCCCAAGCCTGCTCAGTGCCTGCAGGGCAGGTTTGTTTGTCCCCAGCTCTTCTGTGGGTACCATGCTGTCAGTGTGTGGCAGTCCAGGGGCAGCATGAGTAGCTCCAGGCTGCAGTATCATTTATCCCACTCATTTTGTGAAGTGTTTAAGAAGGAAAAATAATTAATTTTTAAAGGTAAAACATAAACCAGCAGTTCCCCGTCCCAGTCCCTGTAAAAGATGGAAGTTTTCAGTAAGAAGCATAAAAATTGGCCTGAATTTTGGTGTGTGTGTTGGGGCTTTGAAAGACAATTTTGCTCTGTTCTGCTTTGTCTTTATGAATATTTGAGTGAGATGTAGACCCAGATTATGTGTGAAGAGGGGCCTCTTTTCAGTCCTTCATCTTTGGATGCTGTTAATCTCCTCCCAGAATTACCTGGCTGGATTCTGGTATGTTCCCCTTCTTTAAACTGAGGGCTTCCCCTCCCATTCCCTGTCTTCTCCATGTGATTTCTTTCATGTTGCCTTCCAAAGTGGTGCTGGGGATGTTGCAAGGACTGTTTGAAGGATGTGGGTATATAAAAACAACTGTTCAGAGTGTAGGTGGAAACTGCCTCTATTAACTTAATAATTCCAGCCACAACACCCTGAAAATTGGCACAGCCTCCTGCCAAGATCAGCAAATTTCAAAAATTTGGAGTCTCTGGGCCAAGGTTTCTGCTGCCGAAGGAGTTATGAAAATATTCGAGTAAGTTCACCTCAGATTTTGGATTCTGCTGTTTCCTGGTCTTGCTTCCAGCTTGCCACGGGCTCCTCAGAAAAATTCTTCCCTGGAACAAGATCACACCTGTGAAATTCCAGGTTCCCTGGTTTTTTTCCCCCTGGTGAAATGGGAAGAAATCCATTGTGGGTTCTGTCATGGAAGGATAACTTCAGCTGTGGAGCTTTGACTGATCCACGGGGCAGGAGGGAGATCAAGGCTGGTATTCCTGTGTGGATTTACTGCTAAATCTTTCTGAAGGTGCTTTACACCCTTTGCTGCCTTTGACTGACTGTTCTGAATCAGTACTTCATCTTTTTTTTTAAAAGGAGAGTGCAGTTCAGATGGCATTGCTCAGCTCATGGAATGCCCTCTCACAGGGACTCCATATTTCCCTGGATTTATTTTTCTTGATCAGCTGTGTCTGATTCCATCTATGTGCTTTATTTTAAAAAGATGCTCATGAAGCTGTACCCATGGAAGGGTGGGCTAGAACCCACAAAGAAGTATTACAAACAAATGAGATTTTTACCTTTTGGTTCAGTACAGCAGGTATTATCTGGGCTTTTTTAGCATCTCCTTTTTCTTTTGGATGTTTTTATGAGTTTATAGGGAATAATCCATATCTCCACAGGAGAACAGACCCATTTGGGACAGAAAACAGAGACCTCCTGCAGGAATACAGCTTATTTTCCCTTCTCCAGCATTTACCACTGGGAATACAGCAAGCTTGTCTGTGGAATTGTAGGGTTTTTTTGTTATTGTGGCTATTGATGGCATGAGTAAATCTTCAAGTGGCTGTATTAAGGCCAGCTGTATTTTGACATTGGCCTCCTGCTGTTTGCCAGCCCCATAAAGCATCTTTACTAACATGTTGCAGAAAAGTGTTAAAATTGGTTTAATTAGTAACTGGAACACAGTTGTGTTGGAAAATTTTTCTTTCCTGCAGTTTAATGACCTGGAAAAACCAGAAAGCTGTATTATATACATTATTAAAATATGTTGTAAACTTGAAAAGATTCTGTGGGCTCCAGAAAAATAATGCCTGTTTTGGTAGTGCTTGAAGGGAGATGAAATCCTGTGAGTTTCTGTCTGTAGTCAGCCATCTATTACCAGGAATGGTGTTAAAATGCAGTGTAATGTTGGGCTCAGGGATCTGACAGCATGCCAGGCTGGAGTGATTTAATAACTGCCTTGTAGATGTGATCCCTGAGATTTACAGGAGCGGGGCTCTGTGCTTCCCCTCTTGTGGAGGTTTGTCAAGCCAGAGGATGGATGAGCTGTGAAACCAAACTTCTGTGGGAACATTCCTGTGCTGTGTTTAACCTATAGCTGCCTACAGAAAGGGCAGCTTGTTCAGACCCTGCTTAGGGACCAGAGTTTGGAGGGCTGATGACAGAATTGGCAGCTCAGGGGCAGCAATTCAGGCTGGGGGTGCCAAATGTTCATTCATTAGCTCAGCCCTCCCTGGGGTGGGTGCCCTGCCCTGCCCTGCCCTGCCCTAGGAATGTGTTCATTCATTCCCTGCTGCAGGGGCACGGCTGGGATACCTGACGCAGGGAGGGATGAATGGGATGTGGGGAGAAATTCCTCCCTGTGAGGTGGGCAGGTCCTGGCACAGGGTGCCCAGAGCAGCTGTGGCTGCCCCTGGATCCCTGGAAGTGTTGAAAGCCAGGTTGGACAGGGCTTGGAGCAGCCTGGGACAGTGGAAGGTATCCCTGCCCATGGCAGGGGTGGGACTTGGATGGGCTTTTGGGTTGGATGTCCCTTTCAAGCCGGACCATTCTAGGATTCTGTAAATCTGTGTCTAGAATATAACCTGATCCTGCAATGTTTGTTGACTCTCTTGGCTTTGACATCTTTCTGTGTAAGATTTGAGCACACCACACGTGCTCCACCTCTGTCTCCAGGTGTGCTCTGCGTCCTGAACCTTGTGACCATTTCCTCATGGTGCTTCCACGATCTGGTTTCCAGATAATTTCCAGTCTTGGAACATCAGCACTGCTTCACTCAGGACTACAGTGTTGCACTGTGTTGTGATGAGCTCAGGGTTGTTCTCTCAGGGTGAAATCAGGGAGGAGCTGTTGGAGTGCTCGGGACTGTCCTGTCACTGGCCTGGCCTGTGCCCAGCTGTTCTGTGAGGAGGGGGAAGAATTTGGGCTCCTGGTGTTTGGATGCCCAATGTGGAAGTGTTTGCTGTCCTGTGCCAGGGCTCTTTACGTGCAGCTGCACAGGGGTCACCGAGGGTGTTTCTAGATCTGCTGAGCTGAGACCATACTTTTGTTTGTTTTACCTGCAAAAGAGAGATTTGGGCAGAAAATTTCCTGTGAACATAAACATTTCCAAGGGGCTGGATTCAGGCAGATTTCTGTTTTTCAGAGGAGTAACAGGCACACACTCCCCTCACACGGACCGTTGGATATCTGGAAGGCATATGGAGAAGTTTGTGGGATTGATGGGTTTGTGATTTTATCCCTTGCTGTGGGGTGTGAGCAGAAGGGTGAGGCTCCTGCTTCCCTGTCCTGCAGGCAAGGCACTGACCCTCAGCTCTTCTGAGCTTCCAGAGGAGAGAGCTCTTTGGTCTTGACTCAGAATTCCAAAGGTATCAATTACGGGCTTGTCATTTCTGGCCATTTTCTCAGCAGAACCTGCAAACTCAGGCTGCTGTTTTCCTGGCAAAGAAGCATCAAAGGGAAAGGGAATGCTCCCATTACACGTGGATGTGTGGCTGTGGGCTTTGAAAAGCAAATACTTACACGGAGAAGCATGAGATAATTTCACTGCCTCTTCCAGACCCCCTCCCCTGAAGTTTAACTTCTTCTATCTCTTAAAACTAAGTGAACAAACTTTGATTCTACTCACTAATTCTTGCTTCCACTCAGCCAGATAAGTAAAAGAAATATTAAGAAAAACTTACTCTGGGACATTTTTTTAAAGGGCAAGACATTACCTACCACCATCCTGAATTTCTTCCTTTCAAATAGTTCATTTCCCAGAAGGAGCTTTTATCAAAAGCTTGTTAAGGTTGCACAGAGATGTTTCAAGCTCCATCAGATGTTTTTTGGAGGCTCAGGGCATGGTTTGGGAGTTGCAGTCAGAATTGACAACTCTGACTGCAGAGAGAACTTTTGGCAACATCACGCTCAGAATGATGTAAGTAATAATTTAAGGGGAAGATGGTTCCTTAAAATACACCCACAAATCTGGTATTAAATAAGTTGGAAATAAAAATACATAGTGCCATACATGTTACAGATGTTCAGAATCCTTGAACAGGCCTTAAAATCCATTCTCTTCTATTGGAAAACTGCTGAAACTTATAAATATGGTTATAAAACAAGCTGACTAGAAAAATGCGCTTCTTGGGGAAGTGGCGTTGCCTGGTCCTGACAGTTTATATTCAGATCCCAACCGAAACTTTTCTAATTCACCTTGCAGTGGAGCTGTAATTCCTCTGTGTGGTGTTTAAGTATGAATCTTATTTATTGCAAATACAACATGTCAAAGCATTCAGCCTCTAAAAGAACTGATTTTGGACCAGGTTCCTATTTACCAGCTTGAAGTAGTTCAAAAATCAAAACATCTGTTATTTTAACAGCTTGAGCCCAGGAATTCACTTTGCAATGTTGCTAAATTATTGAATAATTCTTTATCTGCTAAGTTCTGCAATAATCGTAGGTATACCAGTGCTGGAATGGGCAGGAGCCCACTGGGAGTTGGAGCCTTGGGGCAGAAAGGATTTGCATGAAAGGAGGGGAATGTCATATCAGGACAGGGGTGCTGTCTTGCTGAGGTGAGGGGACCTCAGGGTTTTTGAGGCTTAATAAAAGGTGTGAGACTTGAGAAGCATAAGAGTGGTTCAGAGTCCCCTGGCTCAGGGTTTGATTTAGTGTTGTGCTTTGCCATTTGCTTTCAGATTAAATTAAAGCTGGTTTAGGTTTGGAAGCTCTTTGTGGAGGAGTGAGTTCTTAGGCTGGTACACTTTGAATTATTGATGGGTTTTAGCAGGAACACTGAGCTCTGATGGGCACTTTGAATACACCCTGGACAGCTGTGCTGGGCTTTATTTCCCCTGGTTCCTCATCCCTTTGAACTCTTTTAAGCCTCCCTGTATCCCTCAATTTCCAGCTCTGTTCCACTAAGTGCATTTCAAAGACAGCAGAGGGTTCTGCAGAGCTGCAGGCCCCAGGGATGCTGACCAGGACACAGGGAGGGTTTGGTCTGGAGCCCTGCTTTCCTCTCCCAGCTGACTTGAACTGCTCAGGCCTATCCAATGTCACAAAGATGCAGAACTTTGGCCATTAATCAGTTCACTCTGAGAGTCTGGAAAATAATGTTCCAAATTTACCATTTATGGTTTTCAGATAACCCAGGGGAGAGGGAGGACTTGGGGTTTTTAACAACAAAATACCCGTGAGCTCTTATAATTCTTTGTGGTGAACCATATGGATGAATGGTTTATTTTCCTGTTATAAAAGCAGTTAAGGTGTGGATGATGTGTTTTCTATTAGGATTATGAGTGTCTGTGTCTTGTAAGTTGTTATGATCAGAGTGAGGATAAAACAGCCCCTGTAAAGCAAACTGTGTCTGCAGCAGTAACCTTGAGTTGAATTACCTGCAGAATTAATAATGACCTGGATGGCAGCACCTTCCACACAGGCCCTGTGCTGTGGGGCTTGCAGGCCGTGTGTGTGTGCTCCAGTGTTCCACAGCAGTTTGTTCACATTTAAATGTGCTTGGCCCCATGGCTGAAAGTGGTTTGAGCTGTGAGAAGGGCTGGAGCATTTTACATCCTTCGTGTGCCCATTTAGACAAGTTATTGTATCAGTGTTTGCTATAGAGGATCATTTATTTTGTACAGAACTGTTGGTAAGTCATTATTTCATTATTTTCTCTAGAAAACTACTATGTTAGTAGTACAAACCTTAACTGAAATTCCAATATTAGAAAGCAAAATAAAGGTTTAAATGTCTCGTTTGTCCACAGTACGGAGCTGCTTGGGAACTTGTTCTGGAAAGGTTCTGTTTTTCCATTGAACCACAGAAAATCTGAGTTGAAAGGGACTCCCAGGGATCATCAGGTCCAGCTTCTGTGTCTGTCGTGGTGTGTGAAGCAGAGCTGTCCTCTGTGAGGTCCCAGATCTGTTGTGACCCCTAATCCCCTTGCCTGGTGATTTAAAGGCTTAGCCATTTAACTTGGGTTAATGAGCATGGTTGGGTTAATGAGTCACACTCAGTATGACAGCAGTGCCAGCCCAGGTGACTCTAGGGGCCTGTCCCAGCTTGGGTTGTGCCATTAGTCTTGTCCTCGTGCTTGTGTGTTTAAACACTGCAAGAATTGAACCCCACAGACCCTTTTCCCTTGAAATGTGCAGAAACTGGGAGCAGGGCAGGGCTGCAGGGTGAGGCCTCTCTGTGGAGAACAGGAGCTTACAAGCAGTGCATTGCACAGGAGAGGGTTACACTAACCCCTTTGGAGAGTGAATGAAATGGTAAAAAACCAGAAGCCCAGTTCCAATTCCAATGAGAAGCTTTTGGGTAGTTCCCAGGACATGAACCATTTCTGTTGTAACCCGAGTTATTCACAACCCACCTCTCCTGAAGTGTCATCTGGGAAATTTAAAGGTTAAAATATTCTTTTCATATCTCTACTATTGTACCTCCTGCCTCTGGCATTTTGGCAGAATTTTCTAAATTAAAAATGAAAACAGAGTTACAGATCTGTCTGAGACCCTTTATGCAGTTAACCTTGTAACTCTTCAAGTCCATCCTCTGGACACAACCTGTTTTCATAGATGGATCAAAAACCAAGACACTGTTTATGAACTACTTCACAAAATTAAAGCTCATCCTATTTATTAAGGTTTCCAAGATAATTTCTTTAATTACCGTGAATTTCAGGCATTTTGTTGTGCTATTCTTGCTGCTCATCACTGAGTCAACACACAGAAGCTGCATTTTTTTTGTCTGTGAAAGCAGTTTTCTTCCTTCCCTGGGGTTTTGGATCCATACTGGATACACTGCTCTTGCACAACACATAAATAACCTGTGAGAGGCAAGTAACAGAGTAATTCCTGTGTGTGCTTGTGTTCAGGAAAATACAGTTGCATGGTGTCCATCTGGCCTGCCTGTGAGCTTGCTGTACATTTACATGTAACCCCCAGAAAACACCCAGTGCTGCTGGAGTGCTCATGGTGTGGGGTGTCAGGGAGTGTGCGAGGTTGGATGGCACAGTGCTCCAGGCTTCAGGAGAGTCTGATTTTCCTGGCCTTTCTCTCCTTGCTCCAGGGGATTGTGTGTTGTGACCCTCTGACTGGCTGTGAGTCCTTACTAGGGCTTACTTAGTGAACTAAGAGCTTCACTTCTAGGCAGAATTTAGCAGGAATCCAACTTTGGCATCTTGTCACTGACCTGAAGAGCTCTAAAATCCCCACTGCCTTCGCTTTTTGGTAGTAAGAAGGTTACAATTAGTATTTCAGAGCATAGGATGCTTTTCAGTGCAGTGCAGTTTGATGTCCCCGGACTGACAGAGAGTCAATGAGGTTGGGAAGACCTCCTAGATCATCAGGACCAACCACAGACAATAGCATCCAGTTTTTCCACCATATTGTCTCTAAAAAATAATCAGCAAGTTGTAGAATGAGATAAAAAATTGTGGGGATTAAAAATGTCAAAATAAGTCACTTTTCCCTAGGGATTTTTCTGTGCAATCCCTTCAGTGTACAAGGATCTTCAAGGCTTTCTCAACCAGAGTGAAGAAACTTGTTTGTTTAAAGAAGCTTGAGTTTCTCCCGTAATTGCTTAAGACCTAAGATTTCAATGTGATCATTTCAGTCTCCCAGACTCTTTTCTTTTCAGAACCAAAAACCAGTGACTGTGGTGTCAATGGTTTTATTCTTAATGCTTGAGTTAGAGCAGCTTTGTGTTTGCTGGGAAGTGCCTTTTGCCAGAATTAGGGAGGCTGGAGCCTTATATATCAACCATTATGGAATTCAGAGTCTTATGGAGCCTCAGATGAAACATCTAAGTTTCAGTGTCTTCTTCGAGATTTTCCTCCTTAATTGGGTTGAGATGAAACTGAACCCAAGCACTCATTTTAGGGTTTGTATTGATGCCTGTTTGAACTTCTAGCAAGGTTTGGGCATCTCTGTTTTGGTAGGAAGACTGTTAATACTGATGATAAAGACATTAATCCCATTTCCTCTGTCAGAATCCTGTGAGTTTGCCAGGATGTAGCAGAAACAGGCGTTTTCTCTGTCCTTCCTCTTCATCCTCTTCTCCCTCACCCCATCACTGCTGAGCACACAGCAGTGGCTGTGGGTGTGAAGAGTCACCTGGTTGTACTCTGCAGAACTTCCCTCATGGCTCCAGAGTAGTTTTTTTTAATCAGTTCACTCCTATGTTTTCATCACAAATGCACTCAGTTCCTTCCTACCCTAATTTGTCTGTGTCTGTAGCTGTAGGATTGATTACAGGTTGGGTGGGGCATCCTGGGCTAGTGGAAGGTGGAATGAGGTGGGCTTTAAGGTCCTTCCTACCCAAACAACTCTGGGATTTTCTGATCAATGTAATATCTAATATTAAAACGTCATGTGTGTGTGAGGGAGGTTATGGTACCTTGTTTTAACTGACTTATGCTTGTTCTGCACTTTGTATAAATGTTTCTTTTCAATCTGGGAAATATTTACTGTGCAGAGCCCAGGTAAACACCTGCAGTGTGTGGTCTTTTTTTTTTTCTTCATTATGTAGAAAATACTTAGCTCTTAAACCCACTACACCTGCATTACTTGTCAGCTACATTTTGAATTCTGTATGCTTGTGTGAGTTGAATATTGCCCAAAGCTTGCAGGTTCCCTGGGACACCCCTTTCTTCCAAGGAAGGGTGTAGCAGATGCAGGGCCGGCTACGGCTCTGTGGAGGGATGTTTAGAGATAGGTATTTGCTGAGTCGTAGGAATTGAACCAGGAGTCCACTCTGGTCCTCCAGGCCTGCTTATCTCTCTGTGACCCCATAGGCTAGTTTCCCTAACCCTTACAATTGGTCAGTTTTCAATCCTCCCTAACCCTATAAAAGAGGCTGTCTTGGCCCATTTCTAGAAGAGCAGCTTCAAGACCTTTTGCGAGACCCTCAGAATAAACCATCGTGGAACCCTTGGCCGCCTTCTCCTCTCTCTTTCCTCTGCCTTCCAGAAGCCACGGCCAGCCACAGCCCCTACGAGCAAGCTAAGAGCTGAAATCATAAAAGAGCTGATTTTCACTAAGAGCTGACAATCACTAAGCTTGCTAGGGGTCACGGCTGTGCTGCAGTCTGGCCTAGGGCACCCCAGCCTCCAGAGGGCTGAGGTGTCCGGCCCTGAGACTGCTTGCCTGGGGCACTTACCCTACGAGGGATCAGCTATCTGGCTAAGAAGCTAGCCCCGGTGGCTTCATTTTTATTTTACAGAAGGGCAGTTGGAAAAGTTGTGCAGGGCACAGCTTGTCCTTGTTGCTGGTGAGGTCTGACATGGCTGGAGCTGTGAGGATGGGATTTGTGAGCAGCAGGAGACAGAGCCATGTGTGTGGATGTGTTTGTGCACCTGAAGAGATGGGGAAATGCAATAAAGCCCAGAGCTGTGAGTTTCCTGTTAACACCAGATTCTTTTAGTCTGGCTGAAGTTTTTATGCAACATTCAGCTAAGGGGGGAAGTTTTGGGTTCTTCTCCTAGAAAAACTTCTGTTTTAGAAAATCAGTTTTACCGTGTACTTCTGCTGCTCATTTTCCAGCCCCCCTTTCCCCCTTTTGCTGAGGGAGGTGCTTCCATATAGTCTGTTCCATGTTTAATACTTGCTCAAGTTGTATAGAAATGGAAGTGGGTCAGATCTGTCCCAGCTGTGGGACAAGGGCTTTCTGTTTCTTTGGTTAAAAAAGCAGGGTGGGGGCAGATTGGAGATGTGAGGATTTGAAGTATTTCTCATGCATGGGCACACAAAATCCTGCTTGCACCTTCCCCAGCTCAGGTCTGGCAGAGTGGGAAGCTAAAGGACTTCATTGGGAAATGCTCTTGCTGTGGCTGTGTTCTCTCAAAGTTCATCCAGTTTGGTCACAGCCTGATGTCTGCTTCATGTCAGGGGATGTAGGCACAGCCTCAGTGCCAGCAGTGCTGTGTTTTACACAGCCTGGTTTGTCCACATGAGTGGTTTTTGATCTTTCCCACTTGTGGGGTCATGGGAGGAAATGGAATAAGCTTCCCCTCAGCTTTTATCACTTCCTGCTGATAGGTGAGGGGAGATTATTATCCTTCACTTGCTGCTTCTCTTGTCAGCAAGAGGAGTTGGTGTTGCGCCAGATGATAGATAATGTTTGTTGTGGGGAAGGATCCCAGATGTGGCTGTGGTAGCACTGATCTCCCCCTCTCTGCCTTCTGCCCTGGCCTGGTGCTGCCAGATCCTGCTCAGACAGCTGTGGCTGGAATGTGCCAGCTCTTGGTGTCAGTCACTGCAGGCTGACAGGTACATTCATTTTTGATGGACAAGGCTTTTGGAGACCCTGCACACCCTGCAAAGATAAAGCTATGAAAGTTGAGCCAGCATTATTTGTTCTTACAGACCTTACTTCATCATTTGAAAAAGTACATTTGCTGTCATTTCCCAGAGAGGTTCTGGCCTGCACATCCCTGTAAGTGTTTAAGTGGTTGGATGGGGCTTGGAGCAACCTGGGGTGGTGGTTGGATGTGGAATGAGATGGGATTTAAGTTCCTTCCAGCCCAAACTACTCTGGGATTTGATGATTTTATGATACTGTGGAGATGGCTGTGATAAAATTTTAGCATTGTGAACTTCCAATTTTCAAAATTGTCATCTTGATGCTTGCTTGGCGTTTCTTGGAAGGGAGGATGGTGGTGCTGGGAGGGGAGAGTGTCCTCCCCCTTGGAGTGTCAGGAATGTTGGTGTTGCTCACTCCAGCCTTCCTTCCTTGCCCAGCACCGAGTCCTGCTTGTGGAAAGGGTCTGGTGGAGCTGTGCTCCAGCAGAACTACTCCCAGGAGAGCCAGGAGTGCACTTCCTGATGGGAATTCAGCTTTATTCACATCCTGCACCTCCATGGTACAGCCAAGCTCCTGCTCCAAGGCTGTCCATCCCTGTTTGGTTTTCCCTTGTGTGCTTTGCTAAGTTGTGTTTCCTGACTTTGCTCCAGGAGTTCAGGTCTTGGTCCTCCTTCTCTGTATGTCAAAAATCCCAAATCTTACTCAGCACAGCACAGTTCAGATCACACAAATACCTCTTCTTGGATGACAGGAGGCTGATAAATCACAGCATAAATGTATCTGCACTCTGAGTAGAAAAGGTGCTTAGAAAATGTGACACTGAGATAGGATCAATGACTTCCTTAAGCCAATTAAGCTGCTCATTGCCACAGCACTTTCCCTCCATCAGACTTACTGTTGCTGGGGGTTCTGTGTTGTTTTTAATCCTCCCTTGGCACTCCTGCTGATATCTCAGGTATATAAGGCATTTTTTCCAGTGACTTTGATTCTTGTCAACATGGAAAAAAAGTTAATACTGATTTAGTTGGGGAGAAAACAGAAGAAGGGAGTAAGAGACTAATAGCTTGGAATGACAGGGCTGTATCAATTTTCACTTCCCTCAGAGGAATAATGTGCTTGTTCCCAGCAAATGGAAAAGTAGACTAGGAGTAAAACTGTCACTGGCCTCCCACAGAATGTAATGGATTTTGGAGTTCAGAGAAAAAAAGACAGTCATAACTAACTCTGTGATTTTAATGCACTTTCCTTGAAAGTCAGCAGTTTTATGAAATGCCATATGCAGGAAGATAAAAACTGTATACATCTTTTAGAGCTATATTAAAAAATGATATTCACTGCCTTAGTCTTATGTTTCTGCCTGTGGATGAATGCACTTCTCAATAAGCCTGAATGTGTTATGGGTTTGAGTGGTTTATGTCCTTACCTATATCACCAGCACACAAACTGAACCTGTGAAAAAATGATGACACACACTGTAGAAGACCTCATTCCTGGTGCATTCACGTGGCTTTTCTGTGGAAGTGGTTCTTGAATGAGCCAAATAAATATAAATTATGGTCCCCTGGTAGACTAACAGGGAATGTGTGTGTCTGTGCTCATTGATGGGCAACAGCCAAGGGAGGAATCCTGCTTGGTCCACGGGGGGACAGTGAAAGAAAGGATGCTTTGTTTTGTGGCAAGGCCACTTCTCTTTTAAATAAATTAATAAATCAGGCAGGTCCTTTAATTTAATTGCCTCCTTGTTTTAGCCCAAAGCCACCTGGTGCTGGTTCCTCTTCCAGAGGCATCTCCATTGTCTTGGTCCTGTAAATATTCACTCACTTGGGCTGGGCTTTACTCTCATGGAAACCCGGGGCTGCAGGAGCAGGAGGATGATTGTACTGCTGTTCAGGACCCAGGATCCTGTCCTGATCCCTGCCATCGTTTGTAGTGCAATGCCATCTAGTGTGCAGAGGGCTCTCAGGATTGCCCTGCTCTGGAAATTCAGCACAGCAGCACTCTCCTGCGTGCATCTAATTCCAGGCAGCTCCAAACAGATTCATTTCTGCCCAGAGAAGCTGTGGCTGCCCCATCCCTGGAAGTGTTCAAGTGGTTGGACAGTGCTTGGAGCAACCTGGGATAGTGGCATGGGCAGTCCCTGCCCATGGAATGAGATGGGACTTCATGTCCCTTTCAGCCTAAACTGTTCTGGAATTTGATGATTTTATGATGGGGTGGAGATGGTTGTGATAAAATTTTAGCATTGTGAACTTCCAATTTTCAAAATTGTCATCTTGATGCTTGCTTGGCGTTTCTTGGGAGGGAGGATGGGCTGGGGTGTAGAAAAGGGCAGGAGAAACAGTGACACAGTCCAGGGAGGAGATTTCTGTGGTCATGGGCTGACTTTGTACAATTTCTGTATGTGTCATAAGTGATTTTTTGGGGTTCAGAGCATGTCCAGAGGTTGTCTGGTGTTTCTATTCAGTTGTTACTGCTGTGCTTTCATGGCTCATGAGATACAGTCCTGCCTCCACACTGAGACAAACCCCTCCTGCACCAGACTGACGGCATTTGAACATGGCTGGGCTGTTCCTTGGGGCCTGCTCTTTGATAGTTTGGATGCAGGAGAAGCATTTCTTCATTGTCTGTCTTCGTTGGTACTTTGATCTCTTAAATTCTGCACATGAAAGAAGACAGTTTTCCTGCCAGGAGGACAGAAGATTCCTCCCCTCTCCTGTGCTGAGGAATGTGCAGTGTGAGGGATTTGATTTCCTTTTCCAGCACAGTTTTGGTGGTATCCAAGATGTTGGATTCTGGATGCTGCCAGGAGGGGGGCTGGGTCTCCCCAGGTTTTCACTAGACCTGCCAGAGAGGATTCATTTCTGAATAATTTCCTTTTGCTTTCAATTAATTGTGAAACCAGGCTTTAATAGGGTGTGAAATGGAAATAGAGAGAGGTAACACCAGCTGCCTTTATTTACATGTGTTAATCAACACAGACCCTAACAACAACAAATTAAACTCGAGCCATTCAGAGAGTTTGAAACACTCTGGATTTGGCTGAGGACTTTGAAAAATGTGTACTTTGTGGAGAGCTGGAAGATATGGGGCATTTCTGTTCTTTTTTAAATTCGGAGCCATGGGAGACTCCAAGCAGAGCCCTGAAATTGCCATTGCTGTTGCCCATGGTCAACTGAGCTGGCTTTGCTCTGAGCAGTGACAGCCCTGGAGGGCCTTTGCTGTGCCTTTGGGGACATGGCTGTGGTGGCAGGGCTGGCACAGGAGTATCCAAGGGCCCTTCTCCAGGTCTGGCACTGCAGCCACCAGGCTCCACCAGCCAGTGACTGAAGGTGGTTTCCTGTTGGACCCATGAGTGTGCTGGTGCTGCAGGGGTGCATCTGCAGTTTGATGGGAATGTCTGTGGCAAGCAGAGCTTGGTTTGCAGCCAGGAGGATTTTTTGATTCCCTGTGTTCAGCTCTGTGGGGCAAGAGGAGAGGACAGTGAGTGCCTGGTGCTGGTGGTGCTGAAGGTGCTTGTAGGGGTTTGGCTCTGGCAGGATGCACAGAGTTACTCCTGGAGGATACTCCCTGCTCCAGCACAGCCACTGGGCTTGGCTTCCTGGGAAACTTGTGGATTTGATTTCTCTGGGAAAGAGGCAAATTCAAGGAAAATTTTGCTTTGTTCCTCTAGAGAACTTAACAATGGAGACATGAACCTGCTGGGGTATACAGCACATTGTGTGCACTCCCAAACTGCCCCAGCTCATCCCCAAGTCCACAGATACCCACAGTACCAAGGAGATCAAAGACAAATTATTTCAGAGTTGGGAATAATTTGAATAAACCAGGCTTCTGATCTGCCTGTGCCAGTGAGAGCTGGATGTTGTTGTTTGTGAGAATGAGAGTGATGATTTCATTTAATGAACTCAATTTAGAGAATGGTCCATATCATGGCTGGTTAAAATGTGATTTGTTAGCAGATGGAGTGAGAATATTTTGCTTATTTTCTGGGGTTTTTTTCCTACTTAGAAGGAAAAAACTCTCTGGTAGTAATTATGTGATCAAGTACCAAAACTTGTTTATCAGAAGGACCAAAATTTATGATGGGGCTGGTCTTACACTGATAAAATCCTTTTCTGCTCCATGTATTTATAAACTGTAAATTCTGATTCTTCACTCAAAGGTTGGACTTGATGTGTTGGAGGTCTTTTCTAACCTTAATAATTCTATGGTAATGTGTGGTAGGGACACATTCAGACATCTCTTTCTTGCCTCTTACAGGTCATTTCAGGATGCTTTTGACCTCAGCAAATATGTTTCCATCCTCAGAACAGATTTTCTTCATTGTCACTTTCTGTAATCCCTTTGTCCATGACAGGCCAGGCTGCACATAGTGATGTGTAGTGGCACCAGCTCTGTGTCAGGAATTGCTTTCTAATTTTATCAGAAGCAACCAGGTGCAGGAGGGGATTTGGAATCAAATGGGCTGAGGGATCCTGAGGGGACAGCAGCACATGAAAGGCTCATTCTTGCTGATTATACCCTGTTTGCACTAAATAAGGCTGCTCCAGGGGTGGCCCAGGCTGTGTAATTTATAGGCACTGATTTCCTTCATAAACATTCCCCAAATGTTTATTTCTTCGTGCTGCAGCTCCCCATAGTCTCATTTATTTGGGGATATGAGAAGACATCTCATAAATTTTCCCAGCTTGTCATACCTGAAAATACAGCAACCAGTGACACCTTTTGGTAAGTTTTCCAGTGTAACAGTTAAGGCCTTTTTGACAGTTTATTACACTGGAAATTTCCAAGCTTTGGGAGAAATAGGACATTGGGTAGGAAAGAAATAGAGTTTCTTTCTAACAGTGCTAATTTTCAGTTCTTTAAACAGCTTGCATTGAGCATTAAAAATTCTCAAGGGTATTTTCAGACCTGAAAGAACAAAGAGGAACTTTGAAGAGGGGGAAATCACTATCAGCTGATGAAGAAGGCTTGAAAAGTTTATGTTCCTATCGTAAAAATCCATTTTACTACCCTAAAAATCTGTGTTCCTCCACTAAAGTGTATGTTCCTGTCCATGCTGTGCTACACTCATCATTTGTGAGGAGGAAATGCTGATTAATTGTCTTCACAGCCACGTGAAGATGCTTTTTAGGTCTCAAGGGTGTTTGTGTTACAGCATCATGTAGCATATGGAGAAGGGACATGTAAAATAGACTGAAATTTGTTGTCAGTGTAGGCAGCAAATGGGGAAAATAGGGAGAATTGCCCATGGGCAGGAGAGAGGTTTCAGGGCTGGAATGGGCAGAACTCTCTGTCCCTTCCCTGCGTTGTTAGAGAAATAAATCTGAAAAGTGGGGAAAAGACTTGGAAAATCTGTTCTCTGCAGATTAAAAACGTGAACTTATGGGGAGTTCCTCCTGTGTGATGTTACTGACCCACACCACTCTGCTAACTCTGCTGGGTGCTGAGGTGATCATTCCCTGCCATTTTTGGGCTGTCCAGCCCATCTCTGACACTGGCAGTCTGAAGCACAGTGGCCTTCAAACAGAGGATCATTTGCAGTAAAATAATAAGTGAAATACAGTACTGACTTCTGGCATATTCAGGGGGAATGCTCTTCATGGCTCGAGGATGAAGGTTCTGACAGGTACCTGCAGTTTCTGAGAACTGAATTGGACTGCAAAAATTGCAACTGAATTTTACAAGGGACCTATGTGACCAAATGTAATAAAAGCATGAGGTTGTGATGGGAAAGTGTCAAATCTTAATACTTCCATATTACCATAATTACGGTAATATTTATTACCGTAAATATTACCATGTTACCATAGAGAGGAGGGAGCTAATGGCATTCTCTCCCTTTGGCGGTGAAATCATCACTAGGCAGGGGTGGGCTAGCTGGGATAGAATCACTTCCATGGCTAGTGATTCCCAAAATGCCTTTCTGCAGAGAAAGGACTGAACTTGGATATCCTGGACTGGAAGCAGTGGTGTGGACTTGCAGTAGTGGTGTGGTGTTCATGAGAATAATCACTCCGTTAAATTACCACTCAAATTTAAGAATTGAAACCCACACTGAGTCCAAGTTTTTGGACCTGTGGGGGAGAGGGTGATGTCCCTGTCAGTGTTGATGGGGTCTCAGGTGCTGAATGCTAAAATCCAGCCAGTGAATAATGACCTGCAGTATTGGATGTTGCAGATGAGTCTCATTTACTCTGTCACACCCGGACCTCTCGGACATGCAGACGTGTTCAGGCTGTTCGCTGGCCAGGGAAGGCTCTGACAGCAAACTTTTCCTCACCAAATGCTTGTGTTGTACGGGGGCTGTGCAGCGAGCCGAGCCGCGCTGTGCCCCGCTCTGGGAGCACGTCCCGCAGCGGTCCCGGCCGGCAGCCCCGGGCTGCGGGGAAGCTCCGGGGGCTCCAGCCCAGCCCAGAGCCGGCTGCCAGCAGCGGGAAAGCGGGGCCAGGAGGGATCGGCTCGGCTCGGCTCGGCCCGGGCTGTGCTGGCTCCTGGACATGGGCTGGCATTGCTGTCGCTGCTCTCTCTCTGCCGTGCAGCCGCTCTTGTGCCGCTGTGAGCCCTGCACGCATTCCCTGCCTCCCTGTTTCTCTTGGCTCCCGCTAAACTGCACGGCTCGTCCCGCGGGACCTTCCCAGTGTGAGAGCGAGCGGCAGCGGCAGGAGCAGCCCGGCTTTCTCTGCGGTGCCAGTCGAGCATGAGATGGGCAGCGTGGCGGGGGCAGAGCCCCGGGGCTGGCCCTAGGAGCGCTCGGCCGCGGCGGCCCCGCGGGCAGGGCCCGCCACCCTCCGGCCCGGAGCGCTGCGCGCCGGAGCTGCTGCGTTGGATCCTGGCGAGCATTTCTCAGTCGGCTGCTGGCAGGATACGGAGAGACCTGGAGCTATTAGACCTTGGCTAGGGAGCCCATCCATGGGAAGAACAGGGCGTTGTAGCAGGGGTGAGTAGTGCACAGGCTCAGAGAACCTCTGGGCTTGCTCTGAGATCCGTTTTGTTTGCTACAGTCATCAGGATAAAATAAAAGCGGCTAGAAGGGCGCCTGCAGCGTGGCACCAAGTGCTCCTGCGGCAATAAAGAGCGATTCAGATTCCAGTTTAACAAGGGTTCTTTGCAGAATCTTCAGAGGTAGTTCAGAAGTGGGGGAGGGGGTTGTATTTTTGTGCAGACTCTTCCATGACAAATTTAAAGCTCAGGATAATTCAAACTGTGGTTCTCCTTCCAGAGATTAACCTGTGGCCTTTGGGAAGATCTTTTTGCAGTGAGGAAGTCAGTCTGAAAGCCATATTAATGAGGTATAGGGAATTAGCTGGGAGTGGGGTGGGGAACATCCCAGCAGAGCTTTCCTGCCTCAGGAGAAGGGAATGGCTTTTGAGAGAAATGTTTTTAAACCTCTAGTGCATCTTCTACTAAACAGAGAAATGAGAGGCCAGCACATTTTCTGATGCTAAATGTCTTACAAACTATTGCTAATAATTCCTAGGACATACCCTTTATTATGAGGGTAGGGGTAGCAAAGGAGATTTTAGCATTTGTTTCCTCTTCTTTGTTCTTTCATGCAACTTTAAAAAGAATCTTTTGAATATAAAGGGGTATGTGTTGTCAAAGTGAGTGTATATTGACTCTGGACTTTTACCTGGATAATTTTGTAGCTCATTATTCCATATTTCTGAGGCAAATCTGTGGGTATGTGAATCAGACTTGGATAAATCTTTCATCAGGTGCAGGGACAGGTAATGCTCACTTGAATGTTAAGCTGACAGGAGCCACAGAGCAATCTGCAGACGACAGAGAAGCTTTAGGAAGTTACATGTATTTCTTCAGTCATAGCCAGTAAATTATTAACCAGAAAAAATCAGCATCCGGACTTTCTAGGAATGACTCTTTCCGTGTGCCACCTCCGGAGCCTGTGCCCTGGGAGCTCGGTGCAACTCCAGGCTCTCAGTCAGAGCACAAGGGGGTGCTCAGCATCTCCAGCACTCTGCTGAACCCTTGTGAAAACTGCCCTGCTCCTTGCCCTGACAGAGTAGGGCTCTGTAGCTGTCAGGATATGTCCCAAAGCTCCCTTTGTACTGGCTCAGCTCCTTGGCTTTTTTGTAGGAGAGTTGGACTTAAACTGCTTCCTATTTCCTGCCTATCTTTGCTCCTTGCTTTTCCTAAGGGCCACTGAGCCTTTCATCCCTAGCACCCAGATTTGCATATGTGAAGAGAGGGAATCCTCTCAGACTTTTACCCCTCCATAAATTGGTCAGGCTGACACCTTTCATTTGGTTGGTGGTGATGCTGATACAGCACCTGTGTCACTCAGAGCTCTGAGCTCAATGTTTGCCATGAGTTAAAGAAACTGAGGGGGTTTTGTGTCTTATTTCTCTCTGTGTGTTTGGCTGAGCAGACCGAGCAGAGTAACCAGGATTATTTGAACTGGAAGCTTTCAAATTCCTGCACAGTGTGCATGGCACTGCTTTTCACACACAACATTCAGCCACTGTGAGATTTAAATTAATTATTTGGGATCTGTTTGACTTGGGGCTTTTTCCTTTCACTGATTCCTTACAGCACACATCTGTGAATAAGGCTGCCTTGCCTTGCCTTGCCTTGCCTTGCCTTGCCTTGCCTTGCCTTGCCTTGCCTTGCCTTGCCTTGCCTTGCCCTGCCTTGCCTTGCCTTGCCTTGCCTTGCCTTGCCTTGCCTTGCCTTGCCTTGCCTTGCCTTGCCTTGCCTTGCCTTGCCTTGCCTGTTAGGATTTCATGGGGAACAGCTGAGTGTGCTCTGGAGGTACCCTCCTGGTACTTCCCTCCAAGTACTATGCAGCTCAATGAGAGCCAAGTCTCAGAAGTTTGAAACAAAACAAGTTCAAAATCCTCTGCCTGGTCCTGAAATGCTCCAGAAGTTGCTTTTTGTAAAGTCACTCAGCTATGTCTTCAAACTCTTTTTACATCAGACCTCTCAGCTTGGGGCCTGGTTTATGGTACCTGGAGGTGTCAGTGCCAGGAATTGCCCACTGCCATTTAAGCCAGTCTTGCAATTGCTTTTATTGAGGAAATGAATGTTTCATTTATGCTGTATTTTTTTATGAATTGAATTTAGAAGGGATAAGTTGTGCACCCCAAGATTGTTTTCATTTCCTTGTGGCTGCACCACAGTTATTTCCTTCCCTTGGGAAAAACAAAGCCCCAGGGGATGCAGAGCTTGAGGTGAGGTTGGCCAGGGATGGAGCTCTGGGACAGAGCAGGGCATCACACTTGCTCCTGGAATGGGCTGTTTTCCCCAAACAACAACATAGCAATTCCATCAGCAGCTTGCCATAATGGAGGCTTCTGTGTGTGCTGAGCCAGATACATTTGGGCTGGGCTGAGCCTGCCAGCTGTCCTTGGAGGAGCTGTGCTTTGGATTCCCACCAGAGGTGTGCTGGCAGAGCTCTGTGTGATCCCATGGATGTCTCTTGGTGGTCAGAAGTCATAGATGGTAGTCAGTAACAGATTCTGCTCCTTTATTTTCTAGTTCTCTGCCCCTGGAGCACGTGTCCATGCAGGGGAGCACAGGGAGGTCACCCCTGTGCCCTCTGGTGTTGGGAATGGCTGATCACTTCCCTTGGGACAAGCTTGCATGAGGGATGGGATTGCCCGAACCAGCCCACACTCCCAGCCAGGCTTGGGCTCTGACTCCCCAGCTGTGGCACAGTTACTGAGCACAGGGACTTTCCAAGCTCCTCCTGTTTGTAACTTCCTACCCCTTGTTAGTCTGGTGGGAGAACAGCTTCCTGTGCCTGTGGCTGCTGGTTTGAGAGCCTCTGCTTAGTATTGTGTTCCATGTTGTCTCCTGAAACCCCAGAGGAAGTTTTTGGAAGTGCCCCCGAGGGAGAACGATGTGAGGTTGTCATGGAAGCAAATAAACCTGCAGGAAAGAAATCCATGAAGCAAATCTGGCAGTGCCACTGTGTTTCTCCCATGTCTTCCCAAATGTCATTCCAAGTGACATAGATTCTGTGTCATAAAAAAAATAAAATCCAGGCTTCACCCAGCTAGGGTGAGAAGCAGTTCTGAGCCCGGTGGCTTCAGTCTGTAAAGTTCAGCACTGTTTATCTGAAGGCTGTGATTTCCGTAGCCTGGAATCCAAGGAGTGTGGAAGTTTCTCAACACAGAGAGCTTTAGAGACAAAAGACAAACCCAGGAGATTCCAACCAGAAACCCCACAGGTGGCCATGGAGCCCATGGAGCAATCCAGGATGTTCTGTGCTCTGTGCCAATCCCCGGTGCCCGAGGCCCTGCTCTGCCTGCAGCCACACGCAGGGGTGTTCCTGCTTTGTTTTTAATAACCTCAGATATTTTAATTCCATGAAAACATTCTGTTTGCAGACACTCAGAAGTTGTTTTTGCCTAATGGGGTCTCCAGTGGCTGCATCTAAGAAGTTTTTATAAATATTTCATTGCTTATGAAGATTGACCTTCTTACACATTTAGAGGAGATAAAAGGGTGAGACCACTTGAGAAAACATTTGCAGCTTAATACAGGAAAATCTGAGGGAAGTGTCTCTGATAGAACTCTGAGATTTTGTTTCTCAACAAGCTTAGGCATCAAATAGACTTGGCTTAGGAGTTAAACAGACTCCAGCAGTTATACAACAGTGGCCTGCATTGGCAGCTCCACCTGGCACTGGGGATTGAAAGGGGGATCTTTCCAAGCTGTGCATTTCTGACTGAGGTCAAGGTTACTCCTGATTTCATCTCCAGAGAGGTACCAGCTGGATCCTCTGTGAGCTGTGTCTCAGAGCTGCTCTGCAGCAGCAGCATGGGGGGGGGGGGACCCTCCTGTCCAGAACAGCATGTGAGATTGGAAAGGGTAAAATTCACAAGGAATTGTCTTTCCTTTCCTCTTGCTGCGTGCAAGAGAAGTGTGACACTGGGCAAGTGTTTTGCCTGGTTTCATATTTATTCATTTCTGTCTTAGCTGATTAATATCCCTTAACGTGCCGCATCTTTTACCCTGTGGCTGATGGACCAGGGTGGACATGTCCTGCCCCAGTCCCTGGATATCTGAAAACCCAGCAGGTCAGATCTCAGATGCTGTGGTTGCAGTGGAGTTTTTGCTGCCACCTCAAAGTGATGCCATTTCCCATACCTCTGGGAAGAGCTCAGGGAATGTGTATTAAAAAAGTTGCAGCAGTATGTCCCACACCAGGAGCTCTTTTTTTCCATGGGAGCCCAGCAGGCTCTTCTCAGTGTCCATACATTCCATCTGATGGATGCCACATCCTTGGAAGTGTTCAAGGCCAGGCTAGGTAGAAGTCTGAGCAAGCTGGCATAGTGGAAGGTGTCCCTGCCCATGGCAGGGGGTGGAATGAGATGGGCTTTACAGTCCCTTCCAACCCACAGGGTTCTGGGATTCTATGACTTTAAAGTTATTCTCTGCAGGAGTTTTGATTTTGAAGGACTTCAAGGAGTGTCCCACCTGTTCTCAGCTCTCTCAGAAGCACCAAGATGTGTAGCACTTATGCATGACCTCATTGGATGCTTATATTAAAACCACAATAACGAAGTAGCCCAAAGGAGATGTGTTCTTGTGCTTGTAAAGGCATAAATGGAGCCATTGCTGCATCCTGTACCTGTAACACACCCCGAGCGTCCTGCTGGGGCTGGAACCTGCCCTTTTCTCTAGCTGTTCATATTTATAAACCATGCTAGGGTTTATTAGTCTTGAAGGTGAAGCTCAGATGAAAGGATGCTGACTGCTGAATAATCATCCTGCCATAGGAAGAAATTGTCTTGCGTGATTTGCAAGCTTAAAATAGTTCTGGAAGTAACTACAGGCAAAACACACATCCCACAAGCTCTTACACTGACTCAGTGTGAGTTCTTGCATAAAACCCAATCTCTGAGTACACCTGTGATTGGATGGGAATTGTGTCTGCTGGGAAAGGGATTTACTGTGTCCAGCTCTGGGGTTTCCCCATGGAAGAAGGATGTGGAGCTGCTGGAGCCAGTCCAGAGGAGGCCACAAAGCTGCTCCAGGGCTGGAGCCCCTCTGCTCTGGAGCCAGGCTGGGAGAGCTGGGGGTGCTCACCTGGAGAGGAGAAGGCTCCAGGGAGAGCTCAGAGCCCCTGGCAGGGCCTGAAGGGGCTCCAGGAGAGCTGGAGAGGGACTGGGGACAAGGGATGGAGGGACAGGACACAGGGAATGGCTCCCACTGCCAGAGGGCAGGGATGGATGGGATATTGGAAATCAGGAATTCTGCCCTGGGAGGGTGGGCAAGGCCCTGGCACAGGGTGCCCAGAGCAGCTGTGGCTGCCCCTGGATCCCTGGCAGTGCCCAAGGCCAGGCTGGATGGGCCTTGGAGCAGCCTGGGACAGTGGAACGGGGTGGAATGGGATGGGCTTTAAGATCCCTTCCAAGCCAAACCATTCTGGGATTCCATCAGGCAATTTCACATCTATCCCTCATATCCTCACACGTTTCAGGGATGTTTTCTGTTGTACTGTGTTCAATCCATGGGATGAAAACGGGGCATGACAGATCACAGGATCTCCTGAGCTGGAGGGACCCACCAGGATCAGCCAGTGCAGCCCCTGGCCCTGCCCAGACCCCCCAGCAATCCCACCCTGGGCATCCCTGGCAGCTCTGACCAAACTCTCCTGGAGCTCTGGCAGCCTTGGGGCTGTGCCCATTCCCTGGGAAGCCTGGGCAGTGCCAGCACCCTCTGGGGGAAGAACCTTTTCCTGATAGCCAACTTAAACATGCTTGGCACAGCTTCAGCCATTCCCTCATGTGTCTGTGGGCACCACAGAGATCTCTTCATGGAGATGTTTTGCCTCTTTACTGCAGAGGTGCCTTGGAGTTTAATTCCAGCATCCAAACCCTTCTACACAATCGTGTCTCACACTCTGTACGAAACAGGCAGGGGAACCAGAGAAGCACAAAATGCTTGGGTTTGGAAGGGTCCTTAAAGATCAAAATCCAGCTGTCCTGGGAGAGCTGTGCCTGGATCTCTGCTCACCCTGGTGCTGATGCTGGCTGAGTGTGGTCAGGCTGGCCCCTGGTTCTCCATGGACTGTCCAGGGATAATGTCCAACATTCCACATGGTTCAGATGAGGTGTGAGGGATTTATGCACACCCTGGGGAGCCTGGAGTAGTGATTGCATGGCATTACAGGAGGCGCATTTTCCTTTTTTCTCTTATCAAGTCCTCTTTGATTTTCTGTGTATTTTTCTGCTGCTTTCTGGGCACTGTGTTGGAGTTGTCAGAGGGGTGATTTAGAATAGCAGAGGAAAAATGGAGAGTCAGATAGAAAAATACTCTTTAAACAGGGCTTTCTTGTCTTTACTTTGATCATTACTTTAGGATATTTATGCTTGGGTAAAGAAGTCACTCTGTGAAGAATGTTCTTTTTCTGCTCTGAAGCCACAGTTGAGTATGAGACGGGAAAGCAGGAGAAGATGGGAAGTGTGTGGGAGGATAATTAGTACATTTAGCAAGATAAAGCTGGAGTGATGCAAATAGGCCATATAAATACATTTATGCTGTCAGAGTAATTAGGTAGAAAATGTTTCCCTGTTTGAGAAGATTTGCCAACCTAAAATTTCAGGTAGAATAAAATCAAATCTTCACATGTATCAAAAGGCAGGTCTGGAAGATGTCCCATTACCAGACAAGCTGCTGTGAGTAATGGCCTGAGTAATGAGAGTGAAGTGGGGCTTGGACCATCAGGATAATTAGGGAACTGATGCAGGAACTGGCTGTTGGTGACTGGAGCTGACATATGTGGTCAAAGCTTTTCCTTATAATGAGGCAGTATCTGGGAGTTTAATCAGCTTTTAATTTCTTCAGGATTTGTCCCAAGGATATTTGGGTCTTAGAATTATTGTTTTTTAATCAAACATGGCCATGTTTCACAGGGAAATGAGCCTCCTGCTCCTTGCCCTTGGCCACTAGACAGATTTGCACCCACTGCACACATTCCTTGAAGGTGCCGCTGGTCATGGGGTTTTGCCCTTGTTTAATTTGCTTAATTGCACCAAGATCAGAAATTAACAGACATGAAAGTGTGGTGGTTTAGCAAGGGGACAAAAAGTAGTTCCTAATACTGTCAGAAAAAAGTTATCAGATGTTACAGTGCTTTGGAGGATTAATGGGCTTTTGCCATGGCTGAGTGTGAGCAGCAACAATTCCCATTGCCTGTGTCTGGCTGCCTTCCCCAGGGATTCAACCTGAAACTCCATCCTGGGAAAACGTGACAAGATCACCAGCTGTCCTTGGAACAATGACACAACCTTTGCCAGGAAAAGCAGCAGCCTTACCCACTGCCTTACACCTCCTGGCTAAAGCCTTGGTCAGCATTCCTGCCATCCTTGTCTCCTGGAGACTCCTGCAGGTGTGAGCACCTCATCCCACCTGGATCACTGGGCCAGGTGCTGCCACTTGGTTGTGTTGGATCACAGGGGAGAGGGTCTGCTAATGAGGCTCGACTTGCTTTTACTTTGCCTTATAATAACTAAGATGTATTCAGTATATAAATACAGTTATAAATTTATTGTATTTTATATTATGGGTGTCGTTTATTATATAGTGATATTTATTATACAAGTAAAGCACTCATATTTATATAAATCTATTTAGATACATACCACAATATAATTATATCTATTAGGTGAATAATACTGTTGTAAATAGCAATAATTAATATTAAGTAATTAATATTTTGAAGCATAGAGAAAGAGCAGTAGGGAGCAGCTGTGTTTTTTTGTCCAGGGAGCTGGAAAGGGGCTCAGCCTGGAGAAAAGGAGGCTCATGGGAGACCTTGTGGCTCTGCATGACTCCTGACAGGAGGGGACAGCGGGGCGGGTCGGGCTGTGTTCCCAGGGAACAGGGACAGGAGGAGAGGGAATGGCCTCAAGTTGCTCTAGGGGAGGTTTAGATTGGATATCAGGGAAAATTTCTTCCTGGAAAGGGCTGTCCGGCCCTGACACAGCTGCCCAGGGCCAGTAGTGGAATCCTCATCCCCAGGGAGATTTCAGACTCATGTGAATGTGACACCTGTGGATGTGGGTGGTGGCAGTGCTGGAGGAGTGGTTGGACTCTATGATGTCATATGCTTTTTCAACCTCAGCAATTCTGCTATTCTCCATAATTCTTTGGCCATGAAATGTACGAGAAACCCTCAGGGCAGGGCCAAGAGCAGGCAGGTTTCCATCTCCCTCTGTGAGAGATGCCAGAAACGCCTCTGTCAGCTCAGATTGGTGACATTTGGATATTTGTGATTGTCCCAGTATTTTCCTGAAGAAGCTCCTGTTTGCTCCCTGCAGCTTTATCCTGTCTCAGCTCTGCACTAACAATGTCCCTAAAGCCTCTTGCAGGAGCCAGGCCCTGGTGTGCACACCCAGCATCACCTTTGAGCTCTTGGCTTTCTGCTGGCTCCCAACCAGGGCAACATTATCCAAGGAATTGAGATGAAACCTGGGAAGTGCTGATTTCATTTCCAGTGCTGAAATCAGCTCCAAGAATTATAGGAGTTATTTTTCAGGGTTTTGCTGCTCTCTGGAGTGTTACTCCCTGGCTGTGTCCCAGGTCAGTGTAGCTCCACACTGACGCCACTCCTCTGACACGAGAGGGGATTTCAGCTGGATTAGTTTAATTAAAGTATAAAAGTTTACACCATTACCTGTACAGTCAGGTTTGGAGTTTGGGAAGGGTGATCTGCTCCTTCTGTTTGGAAACAAGATTATTTTTCTAACTTAGAGTTCTCATTAATTAATTGTCATCTAATTACTGAATACCTCCCCCATTAAATTATAACCTTAGTGCTGATTCTGTTGGGGAGGGGGATTTGTTCAGGCTTTTTTATTTCCTTTTATGTTTTGTTTTCTCTTTCTTACATATTTTTATGTTATTGTGAGCTCTCTGCCACAGCCCTGTGTTACTCACGTGCTGTGATGTACATGAGTGAGATCAGTGCCTTCGTGGCTTTATGAAGCAGAAGTTGAAGTAAGTTCCACAGACAAATCAAATCCACACTTCCCAGGCTTCTCACAAATCACCCTTTCACCCGGAGAGCTGGATGATGGGGTTGACACCACTCAGGAAACAAGGAGATGAAAGTTATAGCTGAGTGAATGAGCTTCCTTTGACGTCTGGAGGGGGCACCAGGTCTTACCTGGTCAGGATTTGGCTCATTGTTAGTTGCCAACAATCCCTGTCCTCTCAACAGATTTATGTAGTGCTTTTCCTGAGATGATTTTTCACAGCTTTTGCTATTTGTAAGAGGAGCATACAAAACTCTGCAGTGGTTGGAAGTAAAAAAAATGATTGCACAGATCTCAAAAATTATCTTTTAATTATTTTTAATTCTGAATGTGCTGTATCATGACTCAGCCTCCTGCTTTGTCACTGTTCTTCCCTACAGGAGGAATGACCAATAAATTTTGCTCTGCAGGAGACCCTTGTAATCAGTCCCCTTATAACCCAGCTTGTCAGAGATGAGCCTCAGACATGAACTGGAAGCATTTTTAAGTTAAAGCTCCTTGTAGATGTGATCAGCAAAGTCTTGGCCAGCAAGCACTGCTCTTTTGGGCAAAAAGAGCCCAAAACTTGTGGTACGAGTTTGCTGGTAGAGGAAAAATTATCTTTGTTGAATTCATCGTCAGTTCTCAGTGAGTGTGTGCAGGGTGGAGGCTCCCAGACTTGTCCCCAGCCATGTAAAGACAAATTTGAGCATTGCCTTGGCATTGCTGCCCAGAGGAGCTGTGGCTGCCCTGTCCCTGGAAGTGTCCAAGGCCTAGTTGGAGCAACCTGAGACTGTAGAAGGAGTCCCTGCCCAAGAAACCAGGTGAGCTTTAAGGTCCCTTCCAACCCAAGCCATTCTGGGATTCCCTAATTCTGTAATGTTTTCAAGACTCTGCATTATCTATATACACAAAGTGTGGTGTGACTGTTTTTGAGGCTTTCTTTGTGTGTCATGAAATGCTACCAGTGAAAAGTTTAGGATACTCTAAAGGCCATTTATGAAATTTGTCATATCCACTCATCCTAGCTAAGCGTATATATTCCAGCAATAAATGAACCTAATGGGATCTAATGCCTCATAATTGTTCATCAGGCTCAGGAGGTTTGGCAGCCAATTCCAATGTGGAGAAGGAACATTGCAGATTATAAATTATAAAGTATATGCTGTTTAACTCTGATGACTTGCAATAAATGCTATTTACAGATTATTTACCTCAGGAAAACACATTGACACCATTACAGGGATATCCACCAGGCCCTGCTGGCTACTCTGTTCTTTAAGAATACAAAAATCAATGTCCCGCTTTGGAGCCAACCAGATTCTGCCTGTGAGTCATGATCAGAGTCCAGTAAGGTCAGGAGAGGCCTCTGCTTTGTGCTTGGATTTCAAATCAAGCCTGGGGGCAACTGTGCTTTCCAGGATGTTCTGTTTACAAGGAATGCAGCAGCAGGAAAGGCTTTTAAACATCAGAACATCCATGATTTTTGGGAGAGCTGTGGTGCCTGTCTGTTAACAAAGCAAAATACAAACTGAACCACGTGAAGACGGGGGACATGAGTGAATATTCATCTTTGAGGACATTTTGCTGTCAGGACAGCTGGACTGCAGGATAAACCCCACAGATTTTCCTGTGTAAACAGTTTCTTTCTCCATTTCTGTCAGCACGAGGCTGCCCATGGGAGGGGAGCAGTGTTCAGCTGGTTTTTAGAGTTCCCCTCTGAAATCAGGGACAGGTGCATGGACCATGGCCAGCAGTGGGCTGGAATGTCCCTTCACCCCACAGTGAGTTTGTGTGAACAGGGACTGAGGAGGGGCTGGCTGGGAGGTGTGAACCCCCTGAATGTGATCTTGTGGATGGTCCCCAGGCAGGAATGCCTTGGAAAGGAAGATTGCTGTGCCTCAGTGCCCTGCTCACAGCCCCAGCTGATCTCTGCTCTTCCTGAGGTCTGTGCAGAGCCCGGCCTGCTGTCGGTATGTGAGGGGGAGGGTGATGAATTCACCCCGTGCCTTTCTCTTCCCTCTGTTCTGCTGCACAGTCAGGCCCTGAATTCCTTTCAGGCCCTGAATTCCTTGGTGGTTTTGCTACCTGGCTGGTATTTTTCGGCACCTGTGGTGATGAGCTTTGCCACTAACACTCAGAGAAGGGACACTTGAAATTCCCTTGGGGTGGGGGGCTCTGTGTGCCCTCAAGGGAGCACAGGGGAGATTAAAGGATGGAAACCTTTCTCCAAGAGCAGGAAACCCACATTTGATTCTAGAATCTCAGAACTGGGTTGGGTTGGAAGAGCCCCTAAAGCCCATCTCGTTCCACCCCTGCCATGGCAGGGACACCTTCCACTGTCCCAGGTTCTTCCAAGCCCTGTCCAGCCTGGCCCTGGGCACTGCCAGGGATCCATGGGCAGCCACAGCTGCTCTGGGCACCCTGTGCCAGGGCCCGCCCCCCCTCCCAGGGAGGAATTCCTTCCCAATATCCCATCCATCCCTGCCCTCTGGCAGTGGAAGCCGTTCCCTGTGTCCTGTCCCTCCATCCCTTGTCCCCGGTCCCTCTCCAGCTCTCCTGGAGCCCCTTCAGGCCCTGCCAGGGGCTCTGAGCTCTCCCTGGAGCCTTCTCCTCTCCAGGTGAACATTTTCAGTTCTCTCAGCCTTTCCTTACAGAAGGGCTGCTCCAGCCTTTGGTTCATGTTTTTGGCCTCTTTGACCCAGAGCTCCTCATACCTGGCAAACATGGCCGATATCTACAGCCTGTGTGGCCCTTCCTTTACTACATGCTTTGGGTTTCCTTTGACTGTCATTTCAAAACTCAGTAGCACTTCAGATGTGATATTTGATAGCAAAGAATGATGATAAAGGTGGGGGGAAGGTGCCATACAGAAACAATGGTTGTGTTTAATCACATTAATGGCAGCAGCCTACGCTGGTAATAAATTGTACAAATCTAAAGACCTTCTCTGGACCAGGAATGTTGTTACTTGCCTGTGTACAGCCATCAGAAAGTCAGAATACCAGGAGCTGGGTTGGTGGAGGGAGAGGGCTGAATCCGTGCAGTGGGACTTCCCTACATAGAGAAGGGAGATTCTGGCAGAGCAAAGTTAAATAAATTCCAGGTGTCATGGTCATTTGTATGGAGAGAACTTTGCCTTCTTTGTCCCTCTTTCATGAGATGTCTCTCACTACCCACTTCTGATTTTCACTTGCTTACATTCATTAAATACAACAACTTGGGATTCTTCTCCTCAGCCTTTTTTTCATTTCTGCTTTCATTTGTGTCAGGATTTCTTTATTGCTCTTAGATAATTAGGATTTTTATACAGCCTTTTAAGTTTTATGTACACATTTCATTTATTTATTTGCTTAGCAAACAGTCTTAACTTGGTTAGGATTATTTGTAATTTCTTCTCTCAGAGAAGATCATTAAACATAAGCCATTTTAGTGGGTTAACAGGGCCAGGAGTGGGATGCTCCAGGCTCACTCCATGTGCAGGAATGTCTCCTCATTGCTCTCACTCAAACACATCCTGATGATGCAGTTAATGACTCTGGTGTGATGAATGGTGCCATAAAACCCTGCTGGGGTGAATTGCTTGACGGCACTGAAATTGGGAGATATGTTTTCTTATTTAATGTCTGCCTGAATGTATAAAATAAAAAAATAAAAAAATGTGGGGAAGGGGTATGGAGAAGCTCTGTTCTATATTCACTATCCATGAATATTTATAGAGATATTTTCAGTAAACAATTAATTTTGCAGACTTGTAAGCTGGAGGGTTTAATTCGTGCCTCGAGCCGTTTGCTTCCCCGTAACTGTTTTATTTTTGAACCATATTTTTATTTTTAGCCTGTCAGGTGAGGTTCCAGAATCCGATGGCATTGCAGGGTCTGTGTGTGTGCTGAGTGTCTCCCCTGTGGCAGCTCCAGCCAGATAAGCCCTTCCCTGATTGCCTGATTACCTGATTCCCTGAGACTCATGTCTGAGAGCTGCTGTGGGTGCTGAGCTCCATGTGCTGCTCTGGGCTGGTTTGTGCCCTCACTGACTGCTCCTCTCTTCTCTCCCTCCCCTGCCCTGCAGCTCTCGCTCCCCGAGGAACAGAACGAAGTGACAAGGAATGGCTGTGAGTCCAAGGAGCTGGTGTACCTGGTGCAGATCTCCTGTCAGGTAAATGCTGTTTTCTCTCCCCAGCCTGGCTTTCATTCTCTTCCCACACAGCTCCAGAATGTTGGGATGTGACGCTTCCCTGTGGCGTGTCTGGGGTTTTCCACCTCTTCCCTGGCTCGGTCCCCCAGGGGTGCTGCCTGTGGTGCTGCCACCAGCACGTTTTAGGAGAGAAGGATTGAGGAGAGAAAAAGGAGAGTGTGAAGGAAGTAATCCTCACTGATGGCGAGGGATGAGCCCAGAGACACGAGTGGGCTTGCCCAGGCTGAGGTCACTTTGGGGAGAACACGGACGCCTGGACACTCCAGTGACTCCAGCAGGGAGAATCCCAGCCAGAGGTTTGTTACCTCAGTGAGCTGCCAGGAGTCTTGATCTGCTCCCAGACACCTGGCGTGGAATTCTCATCTCAGGATGCTTTGAGCAGAGGAATCTGTTGCTCTGTCCCACGAATTCATCTGCTGATTTGTGTGCCTTTGTAAAATGCTGCCTAATGGGTGTGTTTTAATATGTTCAGTGAGTCACCCTTTGTGGGAGAGGCAGGGCACTGGCAGGTTCAGTGTGGAGTTACTGCCTGTGTTGGGTTGTCTTTCTGGGTTCAGGACAGCAGCACTTTCTTTTTTTCCTCAGCATCCCCCGGCATCCATCTGACCAGTGAATCACTGACAGGTGGTGAATTTGCAGGGTCCCTGCTCTGCTGCCTCAGCTCTGTGCTCAGAGTGGGGTGTTGTGAGAGCTGAGGAACACTGCATCCTGAGGAGCAGAGCATCCCACATCTCGAGGAGCAGAGCCTCTTGCCCTGTTTTGGAGGTGGAGCCTGGCCAGGCTGAGCTCCAGCAGTGTTAATTCCAGCAGGAATTCCTCTCTGTGGGCAGCTTTCACATGTTCCTGTGCATGTTTATGAAAGTGCTCTCAGGAGAGGGAAGAGAGGCTCCAAGTGGACATCTCTCAGATTTGCCAGTGTTTTGGCATTTTTGGGGACTGTTGTCCCTGGAGCCAGTCTGGCCCAAAAGCAGCACTCCCAGCCCAGCAGCCCAGGCTGACAGGCCGCACAGCAAACCCTGGGGCTGGGCACACGTCTGTCCCAGCCAGGGCAGGGCAGTGCCTGGCAAAGGGACTTTCAGGGGACTGTAGGAAATTGGAATTTCAGTGTGTTTTGAGCCCTCACATTCGGGGTACGTTTGCAGTGCTCAGTGGAGGGATGAGCCCTGGATTGTTCCTTGGCTGTTGCTGGTGAGTCTGGAGAACATGGCAGTTTTTCACTAGCTCCAGAGCACATCACTTCTGATCCTTCCCCCACCTGACTGATACCTCCAGACATTCCCAGGGTGGCCTCAGGTATAATGATCTCCCAAACCCTGCAGAGTACCCCTGTGCAGGAGGAAGGTCCAGGAGCAGCAGAGAGCTGGGATGGGGAACAATGGAGGTGAGGCCTGACCCTGCTCCTCTGGTGCCTTGTCCCACTCTCCAGTGCTTTACTGGGATGTGTTTGAGGGTGCAGGCATGGATTTCATCTGGGTGCGGACAATGGGGGGTATTCTGAGCCTTGGCAAAGGGAATTGCTCCTTTGTAGCCACTGTGCACCAGGCCCAGCTCCTGAGAAATTTCCTTCCCCTTCCCCTTCCCCTTCCCCTTCCCCTTCCCCTTCCCCTTCCCCTTCCCCTTCCCCTTCCCCTTCCCCTTCCCCTTCCCCTTCCCCTTCCCCTTCCCCTTCCCCTTCCCCTTCCCCTTCCCGTCCTGTGTAACTGAACTCAAATGCAACCCCTGGGATTTGGCCTCATCCATTAAAGGATAGTTGTAGAACCAGCCACCTTTGTCTCTCTTTCTCCCTTTTTATCCTTTTCTCATTTTACTTTTACTTTCTTTTCTTTCCCTCTTTCCCTTTCCCACTTCCCTTTACTCTCTCCTTTTTCTCCTCCCCCTTTTCCCCTTTTCCTCTTTCCCTTCTTTCCCCCTTTCCCGTTTTCCTCATTCCTTTTTTCTTTCTCCTTTTTCCTCTTTCTTCTTTTCCCCCTTTTCCTCTTTGCCCTCTTCTTCTTTGCCCTTTTCTCCTCTTTCCCTTTTCTCTTTTTTCCTTACATTTTCTGTATTTTTTCCTTCTTTTTTCTTTTTTTTTTTTCTATTTTTCTTCTGTTATAAAGTACTCCCCTGGCTAGCTGGAGCTTCTCTGTTCCCCAAGCTTGTGACCACCCTCTCCCCCATTACTGCATGTCCCTGTCTCTCAGAAAGCTGAGACATTTGTGACACTTGGGTCTAATGACCAGGAAGGCATGGGAGGAACTGCATAGCTGAGCATCAGTTCCACCACGGAGATCCTCCAGCCCTGGCCCCCCTGGCCTCTCCCTGTCCAGGGGAAGATTCCATCCCATCACAAGTTGGACACCAGCAGTGTCTGTGTGGAGCTGGCTCCACAGGAGAATGGGATGAGAGGTGTGAAATAGCTCATGGAGTGATGGTGCAGTGGGGACAGATTTGGTCAGGGTGCATCTGGATCAGGCCAAAAATATTGAAAGGGGAGGAAAAAAGCCTGAAGACTAAATTTGGCTTTCCTCACCCTTTGGGTGTGCTTCCAGCACTGGTGTTTGGGCGCTGCAGTAGCCTGAGCTATGTCCTGGGTTGCTCAGATGGACACAGGCATTCTGCTAGGGAGGCTGGATCCCACGAATGTAAAAGCTCTAAATTGCTGTGATTTGTTGCAGAAGCAGATAGCAAAGAGTGAGGGTGTTGCCATCCTGGCAACTTTCAATTCCAGACTTGGAGAAATCAGTGAAACCCCTGGGTTTGGGGGTCAGTGCTGGTCTTGGCCAGTCTGGGCTGTGCAGACCCCCCTGTGCTGTGGCAATCAGATGGCATTTTCTGTGCCATTCCCTCTGGAGCAGGCAGCAAAGCAAAGCTTTGGAGCAGCAGATATTTCAGACATCCAGCTCAGCCTTAGCTTGGTTTGGCAGGGCACAGCTACTTACACTGAGGGAATTCTACCCCACTCCTTCCCAGCTGTAAGTGTTATTTTAGTGGTGTAAAGAGAATTAGTGCTTGATGCCTATTTTGCAAAACTTTCCCAGATAAGGTTTGAAAAAGCATTCTTTGGGAGGTGTGTTTGTGCTGCAAGTCAGCTTGTGAAATCCAGGCTTTGTGCAAGGTTCAGAGGAGGGGTTAAGTCTCTGCTCAGCTTTTCTTCTACTTAAAAACCTAAAAAATTAATCCAGTTTATTAACTCTTAAGAAGAAGTGGGAATATACAGAGAGCTGTTTCAGAAAAGAGGAGAGATAGGATTTTTCTTTTGATTCTTTCGACAAATTTAAACATGAGAACTAGGAAATGACAAAGGGAAGGAATTAAATCCTGTTGGGAAGAGACAATGATGGGAGGGTTTGGTTTGGGGTTTTTCCAGCAGTTTAGGTGGATTTTCTTTTTTTTTTTTCAAGTAAGATTGCACTGAACTTGGATTTCTAGAAGATAGATTTCAGGAGTTCTGTGAAAAGAGTGATATTAATAAAATAAAAGGGTGAAGTCCAGGAAGGGTGGTGTGAGGACTGTATCTGTGAACCCTCTGAACCTGGAGACAGGAATTGGGAATCCATGTGGTTCCTGGAGGAGCACAGAGGATGGCTGAGACCCCTGAGGAATTTGTGCTGTACCTGCTGCTGTGAAAGTGCTTGGACAATGTTTGCAATCCTTGGGAGTTTCCACTGGGATAAACAAAGAATTTACACAGTCTAAACCACATTTAAAAGAGGTTACTTTGTCTCTGGAGAATAAATCAGCACAATTCGGAGCCTGCAAAAGGGCTGGTATGGGCTAATCCAGTCATCTTGTAAGGAAGGCTGGAAATGGCCTTTTGGATGTTTCGGGGTTTGTCTGTGTGACATTACAGCTACTCCCTGTGTACTTACTTAAATATTACAGCAGAAGAATGCCCAGTCTTAGCTTTTGTTCTGAAAAATGAAACTTGGAAATGCTGTTTACTATGTGAAATTTATGGTATTGGAACACCTCAAGCATTATTTTTGCTGACATTTGGAGTGGCAGGGAGAGAGCAAGGACTGTCTGTTGAGATGTTCACATTCAGAGGGGGCTGGAACCTCCAGCCTTTCCCAAGGCTTTGGCTGCTCATGTCCATGCTCACAGGTGGATTGTTGGGACAGGAGTGACAGGCACTGCTCAGCAGGGATGTCAAACTGCACAAGCATGAGCCAGGGCTGACACAATCTCAGGGATTATACAAGGCTGACTGCTGTGATGCCAGCCCAGCCACAGCACCTTTCCTGCTCCTCCTTTCCAGGGATAATGCCAGCAAAGGAAGCCTTTTTCTGCTCCAGCACTGGTACATTTCTAAGGCTGTTCCCAGAGCAGGAATTCTCGTGGTCCAGGCAGGGTTTTCTCCATTTTCCTGCTCCCATTTTCAGGCTGGCAGGAGCTGAGCTTTTCCTGTGGCACTGGGATGCCCAGTGCTGTGCTCTGTTCCTGTTCTTCCTTCCAGCAGGGGTTGTGTTTGCTCTGGTGGATGGAAGCAGGTCCCTGGTGCTCCAGAGGAGGACATTGCCCCAGACCTCAGCCACTTGTCCCAGCTCTGCCCTGCAGGAGGTTTGAGCTGGGCACCTTCTGCTTGGAGAGCAGGATTTGGCAAGCTCTGAAGGCATCCCCATCCCACATTTCCTGCACAGTAAGGAGTGTTCAGGGGCACAGGGGTGGCCAGGAAAGGCAGACTCCAAGGAGGAAGAGCAGGCAGGACTCCCCTCCTGAGTGATTTGTGGGGAGGAGAGAGTGCAAGATCCTTCCCACAGGGGCAATGTCTGAGTCAGAGGAGCAACATCTCAAATGTGGTTTGCTGGTTCTGGCTGCCTGGGATAGTCCAGGCTGGAACCACAAATTGCTTGCAGGAGGATTTTTGAGTCAAACATTCAAAATATGCTTGGGTTCTTTGTCTTCTTTATTAATAGTTTCTGATTGAAACTCAAACACTGGGAGAATGGGAACTGAGTAAGTGCTACTTTGCTCCTGTGAAAAGCTCTTCAGGCAGATCACTGAAGGACGGATTCTAACTCACAGATACTCTTCTATGTACTTTATATACGTATAGAAACACAGAGAGGGGAAAGCTTTCCTGTCTTTTTTAAAGAGATACATCTATGTAGAGCATCCAGGTGGATCCTACCCAGTGCAAAATCTGTTTGCAGAGTGTGTGTTAGCCTCCTTCTACATGTTTATGTAGGATTTTCTGCCTTGATTTAGGATTTTACTAAACAAAACAGAAGCAGTTAATGGGTGCTTTTATTAAACAGCAAATTTTCCCATGATGCAGCCTCCTGTCCCTACCTGTGTGTCCTCACCCCTTGGTCAGGGCCAGGCTGTGTGTGTTCAGGGCTCAGAAAATTTGCTCTGCTTTCAGATGCATTAAAATTCTGGTCACCATCATGACCTTTCCCTCTGCCTTGTTTTTTGTTCTCCTTTTCTGCCTCTTGGCACCACCTGCCTGAAGATGACCAGGGAAATGAGACTTCCACTGACAGGTTGTCCACGAGTTTGGTGCCTCACGTGCACAGGTGTTTGGAGGTGGAATTATGGAATGCTTGAGTTGGAAAAGAACTTAAAGCCCATCCAGTTCCAGCCCCTGCCATGGGCATGGACACCTTCCACTAGACCAGGTTGTTCCAAGCCCCATCCTGGGATGGGCCAGCCACAGCTTCTCTGGGTAACAGGTCCTGGGTATTTTGTACATCCACAAAACCTTTTCAAAATCTGCCTACAGGCCTTTATGGCTTGGATATTTCTACCCATCCTTCCAGGTGTTCACTCATGTTGAAACCTCTGTCCTAAGCTTTTCTCGGGTGTTGAGGTCTGTTTCACATCAGCAAAAGAAAGCAGCAGAATTCCTGGTTTGCACCCTGCTAATCCATCACTCCACTGCTGTGCTCTGGTGGATCTGAGGTCACACACTGTGTGCCTCCTGCTCCCAGCAGCAGTAAATAAAGGCAAAGTGACAGTGGGAATAAGAATTAGCCAAGAATGCCTGAAGCTGGCAGGCAGCCTGCAGGGTGCTGCTGGGCTGTGCTCAGACCTCAGGTGATCCCAAAGCCAAGGTGGAGGGGCTTTGAAACACCTGGCTCTGTTCCAGGCAACTGCCTTCTGTAGGGGTTGAATTACATCTGAACTGCTTAATTAACATCCATTACTCTGTAGCTGGCATAGTAACACTAAAGGATAAATTCATTTAGTAATTGGGATAGTACTTGTTAAGGACAAGGGTTTGACTGGCTAGTGCTCAGAGATTTCCTGCAGGACTGGGTAGGGCAGCACTCCCACCCAGCAGTATTAACACTGGCATCTGCTGTGTCCTGCTCTGAAGGCAGATTCACCATACCCTTTGCTCAGCCTGGGGCTTTGGCCTGTGATCTGTAATTCTCACACAGAGTCATGGGGTTCTTGAGGTTGGAAAAGCCCTTCCAGAGCATCGAGTCCATCCTGTGACTGATCCCCACCTTGTCACCAGCCCAGAGCACTGAGTGCCACAGCCAGGCCTTCCTTAGGCACTCCAGGAACCTCCCTGGGCAGCCCCTTCCACATTTTCCAGGAAAAAATTCCTCCTGATGTCCAACTTAAATCTCCCCTGGCACAGCCTGGGGCTGTTTCCCCTTGTCCTATTTGGATATGTCACCGTGGCAGTGCCAGTTTTGAGGCAAAAGGGATTTTTGTCCCTCCAGGAGCACACTGCAGTATCCCAGCTGCACCCTGGGGCTCTGGGGTTCCCTTCCCTGCTTCTGGGGCTGGTCCTTCAGCCCCAGCCAGGGCAGATTCACTGCTCTGCTCTGGAGATCCATCCACTGCTCACAAGACATGAAAAATTACTGTCACCCCTCAACTTTGGTCTCTAAGTGCTCCATTCATGGATCTCTTGAGATTTTTTTTCTCTATTTAATTATTTAAACAGGAATTGTGACAGAAATGGGGTCAGGTCTTTGTTTCTTAACTCTGGATGCACAAGATGCAAAACCAGGGTTGTAGGTGTGTGTGGATTTTGAATGGAATAATTCATTTATAATATATTTATGACATTGCAGAAATAGAAACTGTTGTGGAGCTGTTGGTGCTAAAATACATTTTTTCAGCAGGTGCAAATATAGGTGCATTTCAAGATGTCCCCTCAGCCTGCCAGGGACAGAGGCTTTCTGTGCTCAAACTACAGTGGAGAAATGCTCAGGAATTTATTTGAGGGTAGGTTTTGCTGGGGTAAGAGGGTGTCTGGGAATAACCTCCTCAAGGCAAGAGCCTCCCAGTTCATCAGACCTGCATGAGGCTGAGCTGCTGGGCAGTTCTTGTCAAAGGGAGTGTGAGTGATACAGAACAACTTCAGATGGTTTTCCCTGGTGGAAGGCCCCCAGCTGAAGGGGAGGGCCAGGCCCTGCTCTAGGGAGGGATGATGAGAGAGAGGGAAGATCCTTTATCAGGATAAAGTGCAGTGTCACATTGAAGTGCTGTCCTAGAAGGGTTTTGGTGAGCAGCAGAGGATCTCACAATTCCATGGTCGTTTGTTAATGTTGTGTCCTTTGCCTTCGGACAGAAAACCAGCCCAGAATTAGAAACCAGACTGTGCTCTGTGCTCTGGCAGTGAGGGCCACTGCAGAAAGCCTTGGGGACTGGGATGGATCTTGGCAGGGTTCCTGACCCTCATGTGAGGCTTTGGAGACAAGGCTGGGCCTGGCCACAAATTGAAGGGGACACTGGGACTGTTCTGGTGAGACATCAAGTCATCCCCACAACTGAGCAGTGCAGATGCTTTGCAGAGGAGCCCTTTGCCTGCAATTCACTTGTTTTACAACTTTTCCTAGAGCAGGGCTTGGTTCAAGTCCAGGATGGGAGGAGGATTGTGGGGGTATTCTTTCCTGCCTTGATGTTTGTTCCTTATGGAGAGGTTTGCCATTTTCAGTACCTGTTTACTTGGGAAAGGTGACAGGCTTTTGGGACAAATCATCTAAAACTGCTTCATCCACTCTCATCCTCTGCAAGGCTGCAAAGCTGCCCTGGTCACCAGGTGATGCTGGGTGTAGGAGGCTGAGGAAGCAGCAGCAGACAGCCCAGGTGAGCAGTTGGGATGCTCAGCCTCAGGGTAGGTGAAGTTCACAGACCTTGGAACAGCATCTGCACTTCCAAATAACAGATTCACTGCACATAAAATGCAGAGCAGGCAGGTCAGGAAAGGATGGTTTCAAAAAGGCTCTCTCAAGGCACAGAAACCACATCATAATAAACAGTGTGTGTGTAAAGGCAGAATCATTGACTTATGGAGTCATTTAGGATGGAAAAAACCTCCAAAAGCATGGAGTTTAACCTTTGCCACAGCACTGCCAAGCCACCACCAATCCCTGTCCCCAAGTGCCACATCAACACAGTTTTTTTAGCTCTTCCAGGGACTGTGACTCCACCCACCACTGGTTTGGGCAGCCTCTGCCAGGGCTTGACAACCTTTTCCATTAAAAAAAATTCCACTTAATATCCAATCTAACCCTCCTTAGGGCATCTTGTCCTAAAGATACTTCAGTGGTAGATCAGAGATGCATCATTTTTGCTATTTGTAGCAAATATTTACTGGCACAGAGCCAGGTGGCAAAATACACAATCTCAACAGTTTCTGAAGTTCTCTCCTACCAGTTTCACTGTGTGCACATTGATTATTACTCTGGTACTCTGAAGATAATCTGTAATTGAGCTGTCTGGGTAGTAAGAGGGCTGAGAGTGCTGCTGTTGCACGCAGTAAATAGAGGTGCTTTGCCCTACCCTGTGTCCCATTACAAATAAGTTTTGTTTAGAGGAGTCAATCACAGAATTCTCAGGGGAAACCTGATTTGAGCTTGTTCCTTAAATTGTGGGGGCTTTCCCAGGGTTACAGAGCAGGTTTGGGTCCCACGTTTGTTAAAATGCACGGAGCAGGTGTTCGTTGTCACTCTAAGTTGTGCCACTCTGAGGATGTGCCACAGGCTGGGGGATGGAGGCATCAGAAATAAACACAGACTGTATTTTCCAAGACCATAGAGCAGGTTTGCCACCAAGGGCTCAGGTTTTGACAGATCAGGATTTTCTGTTTTCTAAATGGTGCGTTTTTAATTCATCTGTGGGTTAAAACTGTGCCTTTATTTCAAGCATTGTGGTTTAGGTTTTGAAAAGCCCCCATCAGGGATATTAGATATTGAAGATGCTCTGTCTTAAATATTTCATCTCCTGGGCCTTGGCACCACTTTTCACTCTTTCTTCATAAAAGTGATGGCTGCAGCTGCCAGAAAAGCAGCTGATTTTCCATTTTGACTCCAGCTTTGTTCACAAAACCTCCCCATAACTGCTTCTGTTTCTTGTGCTTTCAGAATAATGTTTCACCCTTCCAACCTCTGTCCTTGAGGCTTGATCAGCTGCATCTCTAACACTGATCTTTTCCCTGGGAATACTCATGGTTTTTATCTTTAACCTTGCCCAGAGGCATTTCTTGCCCTGTTAGTGATATTTTCCAAGCACTGGTAGTGTTGCTTAGTTCTGGGGTGTCAGGATGAATGAGGCTGGAAGGGAGCAGTGGCAGATACAGCAGGGTTTTGTTGTTTCTGTGCTCCTGAGTCCCTGCTGTTTGTAAATGATGTCATGGATGTCTGACCTGAGGCATAGCAGCCCTAATGGGGTCATGGGTGTGTTCCAATAGTTTTTTGGGTTTGGACCTACAAAAAAATCTCTTTTCTTCCCGGTAGTTTGTGTTTACAAAAACACAAAACCGCAAAAACACATGCTTCTGTTCTCTGATCATATACATACATACATGCATACAAAGACACAAGTCAGCTGTTTGCTGCCATGGTCTGCCTGAGAAATGAGATATAAGAAAATTGAGATCTCTGCCAAAGGGGCTGATGCTGTAGGTGACTTCAGGCAAGGAATTCAGGAAGTTTTTGGAAATAGGAAAGCAGGGGAATGGGTTCCACCGCTGGAGGGTAGGGAGAGATGGGATATTGGGAAGGAATTCCTCCCTGGGAGGGTGGGCAGGCCCTGGCACAGGGTGCCCAGAGCAGCTGTGGCTGCCCCTGAATCCCTGGCAGTGCCCCAGGCCAGGTTGGACATTGGGGCTTGGAGCAGCCTGGGACAGTGGGAGGTGTCCCTGCCATGGCATGGGTGGCACTGGATGGTTCCTCCCAACCCAAGCCATCCTGGGATTCTATGATTTTCTTTTCTTTTGTTTTAACAACCTCAGGCAAGTAATTTTAAAAGTTTTTTGTTTGTTTTGCTCCAAAGGCCAGTCGTGGCTGTTGGCTTTGATGAAACTTTCCCCTGTGGTTGAGTGCACAGCAGTTTGTGGCACATTTGGGCTGTGGGGTAAGGAAGGAGTTGTGTTTAATGCCTGCAAGGTCCATACAGTCATTTGTAGCTGTACATACACCCCCTCACTGCTCTGCTACGTGGAGGATGGTGGAATTTCAGCTCCCTGAGCTTTGCTCTGTGGCTCTGAAGGGTTTTGTTTGTGGCTCCAAGCTCTCGTGTCACGACTAATTTTCTGAAGTGCAGAAATGCAGCCCTCCCTGCTGTGCCTGCCCTTCCCTCAGCCCTGACCCACTGCTCCATGGTGGAATTTTGCTAAAGAGATGATGGATATGGAAGTGTTTAAATTACAGCATGGCAGGAGAGCAGGAATGTCACATGGTGAGGGCTGTAAATCCTGGGTCGAGTTCAAGGTCTGTCAGGCTGCCATTCAGAAATGGGCTGGTTCTGGGAGGAAAAATGGCTCTTAGGGTTTCATGCACTCTGTTTGTGTTGGGTTGTCTTGCTGGGCTCTTACTCTTTTGTACCTATACAAAACCACTCACCCCCAAAGCCTGAGCCAAGTGTTTATCTACTCCTGGCAAAGCTGTTCCTCTGAGGGACACAGGAACCACTGGGGCTCATGGCTGGTGTCCCCTTCTCCCCCAGAGAACCACATTCACCTGAGGAGTGATTTCCCAAAAGTGAGGACACACAGGATGACCCTGCTGTCCCTCAGACCCAGCCCTGTGTCCCCAGATTTGTTTTGGGGGCTCCTATCTGCAATTGGAATCCAGCAGCACAATGAAGTCTAATTTTTAGGGGAGAAAAGCTGCAGTGGTTTCCATTAAAATATCCTTTTTTCCTAGTGAGTGCAATTAATTGATAATAAACTGATAATTAATGCTGAGAGATTAATTTATGCTGTGGAATAAGGCTAATAAGGGTTCACCACATAAATATACCAAATTTTCTCCTCTGCCTTGTGCTCTGTCCATTTGTATTTTCCCTCCATCTTGTGCTTGTTCCTTCCTCATGTCCATGAGCTGTGATTCCAGGTGGAGTGTTGAGTTTTTGTGTTTCATTCAGAAATAAATTACTTTTATATTGCCTTAGTACAAACTCCCTTTAAGTTTTAAAGATTTATCATTTCCTTCAAGTTAGAATAACACACCAGAAGTCATGGAATCACTTTAGTAAACAAATGTGAGTGTAGATAAAGTGACCTAAGGCACCAGCTAAAAACACTTCCTGGGTGAACTCCCTGGGATGGATTTTATCCATCTTGCTTTCTGTTTTGACTAAATCTCTAAACCATTTTCTGCTGTGACTTGAAACAGGAAAGGGCTGAAGGGTCAGGCTGGAATAACATACAGAGCCAGAGCCCCAGACAGCTGTAAGAGTCACCCATGGCAGAGTTAACCTGCCCTGCTGGATGCTGCTGCTTTTCCAGCCATTTACAAAACACCATCTGTGGTGTTTTCTTACTGAGGGGTCAAACTGAAGTGACTTTTGCCTTATACTTTCATCTCATTTTCTGCTCTTGCTCTCCATGTGGGCTGCAAGGTTCAGGAGAGCATCCATGTATCCTCTCTGAGGAAATAAGCATTTGAACCAGAAGAGAAAGGTCTGTCCCTATCTTAAAATAAATAAATCATAAGTGCTGTAGAGCAAACCCAGTCAGACTGAGGGACAGGAAGGTTGTGTGTGCTGGAGCTCAGTGGCAGCCTGGCTGGCTTGGAGAGGGATTGATGGACAGGGTGGCATTCTGCCCGCTGACATGGAGACAGATCCAGCTGGAAACAGGAGTTTTTCTTATGTAGCAAGAAGATCTATAAATCTGTAATACAAAATTCTGATGTGTAAGTTTTGTGAATGGATGGTACCACAAATTCTGACAGCAGCTGGACCTCTCTTGCAGGCTGGGTGCCTCTGAGTGTTGCTCAGGGCACAGCAGGAAGAGTTTTCTGCCAGATGCTAAGTGGAAACAGTTAAACCCACAGACAAATACTCCAGTATGGAACTGGCCTGGACTTAAGGGAGCCCCAGTTAGAAACGACTCTTGTGCTGATAATTGAAGAGTTTAAGGGATGATGGAGCAAAGTGGGCTTTGACTGGGGGAATGAAACTGCAGGGAATGGCTTAAAATTGTTTCCTCTCAGATTTGCAGTGGGTAATGTCTATCTATTGGTAATGAAGGCATCACTAGCTACTGGAATCAGGCTGGGCTTGGGAAGAACGGCAGTGGGAGTGACACTGCTGCTCAAGTGCCACAGGATTGAGCTGAGCTTAAGGGGGTAAGAAACTACTCCAGGCTGTGGCTGCTCATTGTCCTCCGCAGGCCATTTGTTCAGCAGAGCTAAAACTATTCCCTGTGGAGCTGGGCTCTGGGTCCCTGTCCCTCCCCATCTCCTCCTGCACCAGGTGAAGCCCGGGAGCATCTCCGATCTGTGATCGTGCAGTGCTGGTGCCACTGATGGAGGGTTCAGATCTCTGGCTCATTGGAAATTAAATCAGTTCAGTAGACTCCAACCACTTCTTTAGCATGACATTTCTCCTTGCTTTGATAATCAGAAAAAGATCAGCAGCTCTGTGCAGAGGCTGAAATCTCACCAGGCATCTCATCCTACCCAGCAGAGCGAGGGAGAACAGATCAGGATGGGAAAAGAGTAGGGATGAGACCACATTTTCCATTCTGTGAGAAATTCTGGATTCTTCATGATGCTTTTCATGGTGAATGTTTCTGTAAAAAGCAATATCAAAAAACACATTGATTTTTTTTTTTTAAGAGGAACTTGGTTTTAAGTCACTGGTCAGTTTTTCCTTTTAAAGATCCTGAAACTATTTAATAGCATTATTGAAATCTTCACTTGATATTTGATTTTTTTATTTTAAAGAACTTTGTCACAGCCAGATTTGTAGTTGAAGGTCTGAATCTGGGAAATCACTTTGTGCTTAACTTCACCTCTTATGTCCCACTGAAGTGAATGGAATTTAAGCTTGTGCTTCTGTAAATCAGGACAATTAATAATTAAGGAAATGAACAGTAATTATTGAATTAGAAGATGAGAGGCTGATCAAAAATTTATTTGAGCAACAGTTTATGGAAATCATTAAAAACACTAAGACATTTTTGCCATATGGATGTTGAGTGCCTGAAGCCCCAGAAATGATGAGCTTTGATATAAAACATCGTTAACAACACAAGACCAACTTAACAGGCACTTACTTGTGTCTAATATTTTTATTAGCTCTCTAAATTTAAAAAGAATCCTTTTGTCAAACCTTTCTGGTGCTTGAGAATTTGCAGGAAGGGGGAGCAAGATGTACAATTTTTATATTGGTGAGTTATATTATATGGTTTCCAGTTATATTGGAAACCTTTGTAGTACTTTGGATCTGGGATGAGGCTGCTGCTGTTGCTGCTGCTTCGGCTGTGCCTCTTTGGGAGTCTGGCTGGGAGAACTTTTTCTTTCCTGTGATTTGTGCTGGAGATCTAAGGGGAAGCATTAAATACCATCCAGTTCCTTCCTCCATTGCTGCAGTGATTCCTTCCTGTAAAGTTAATTGCATCCCATGTAAATGTGGCTTAAAAATTCATCACTCAGGCTCCAAATCTGCAAAAAACTTGACAATACAAATTGAAGTCCAACCTAAAGCATAGGAGCTTTTTGGAAATGAGTTATGCCAGGCTTAAAGTTGTAGAATATTGGTAAATACTCCCCTTTAAGGTGTTGGAATAACGTTCTGCTGGATGGAAATGTGTATTATTGCTCCTGAAGTGCTGCTCTGTGCCAGCACAGCCTGTGCATGGCCACTCTGAGTGAGACAGGAATGGGCAGCCTCGTTCCCAGAAGGTGGAGGGGCGGCTGCTGAGCTCTTTGAGAGAAGTGACAGAACCTGAGGAGCAGCTGGAGCTGTGCCAGGGGAGTTTTAGGTTGGATTTAGAGAAGGGTTTTTCCCCCAGGGGGAGCAGTGCCCAGGCTCCCCGGGGAATGGGCACAGCCCAAGGCTGCCAGAGCTCCAGAAGAGTTTGGACAGTGCTGCCAGGGATGCCCAGCGTGGGATTACTGGGGGGAATGATGATCCCTGTGGGTCCAACTCAGGATATTCCATGGTTCCATTAAGTAAACTATGATCCTTCTGCACAAGAGCCTGATGTCCACGATCCTAGGCTGAGTGACCTGGGAATGATGATGAGGTTCTGGCCTCCAGGCACCTACAGCATCCCTCTCCTGGAGCCTGGGCTGCTGGCAGGGACAGCTCAGGGATGGCTCAGGGATGTGAGAGCTCAGGGAGAGCTCAGAGAGTGCTCAAGGATGGCTCAGAGAGAGCTCAGGGATGGCTCAGGGATATCTCAGGGATGGCTCAGGGATGGGAGAGCTCAGAGAGAGCTCAGGGATTGCTCAGGGATATCTCAGGGATAGCTCAGGGATGGGAGAGCTCAGGGAGAGCTCTGCTGGTTGCTTAGCAGCTGCGAGCTGCAGTTTGGAGGTGCAGGAGCCGAGGATCCCAGTTCCCTGCCCGCGCTCCAGCTCTGCTGCTTGCCCTTGCTCCAGGAGCCTCCCGTGGAGCCAGAGACACTGCTGCTGGTGTGGGGTAAGCTGTCCCTGCTCATCCATCACCTTTTCCTGCTGCTGTCAGGCCTGTGACCAGGATGGTGTGGGATCCTGCACACCCTGGCACAGCAGGGGCTGACCCAGCTCTGCCTCCTGGCTGCTTTTGTCTTACTGTCCTCATTCATGGGAACCAGGCTGCAAAGCTACAGGCCGGCCTTTAAAATGAAATAGAATGGAATTAGTGACAGGTTTAGGATCGTTTGACAGATCATTTTGTTGTTTGGGTGGATGAAATGCCCGGTTTGGTGGCAGAGGCAGATCCAGGATCACAGGGATTTCTCAGGCTGCTGTTCCCTATGTTGGTGACTGAACCTTGAAGGTCACACTGGCAGCTCAGTGAGAGAGCAAGAGTCCCTTAATTGCAAAAGATGGAGAAATGGGGAAGGCTGACAGCTCCCTGAACAGATTTGGCCTTGCACTCCTGGTTTTGGTTTTCTCCTGTAGACAAAAGTGAAATGACATAACGTGGAAATCCCAAATAATTTATCCTGTGTCGGTGCCTCTTTGTAGGATTGTGAAATACGGTGATATCTCATGAACTGAAAGCAGTGTCTATGGACACAGTCACAGTGTGGAGTTGTCTTAAATCATTGGGACAGAATGCAGCTGGATTGGAGGGTTTGTATCTGCAGTTGCCTCACAGGCTTTGGATATTAATGTAAAACTGATGCCTACAACTTTGCTGATAAAGAAATCAGTGCAGAGAAATTATGACTGGGAATTCAGAGTGGGCCGTGCCTTTTATCCCAGGAGAGAGGGCACGTGGCAGAGCCCTGCCAGTCAAGCACAGCAGGTCAGTATTTACAGCTCTGTCCCCTGTTGTGTCCCCCTTACCCCATGCATCCCCTGCTTTCTGCTCTACTTTCAGGCATCCCTGTGTCACTTGCAGTGCCTGGCGCTGCCTCTGAGTGCCTGTGTAACCCTGAGCAATCCGATTCCTTGATTCCTTCCACATCCCTGGCAGTGTCCAAAGCCAGCTTGGACAGGGCTTGGAGCAAACTGGGGAAGGTGTCTGTGCCCATGGCAGGGGTGGGACTGGATGGGCATTAAGTTCTCTTCTGTCCCAAACCACTCTGGGATTCTGTGATTAATGACTCTTCATAAAACTGCTTTGACCTCTAAACTGCTGCATTATTGCAACATTTTTTATTGACCATAATAGGCCGTGGAAGATTTAAAAGTCATTATTAGATATTAAAAGCTTCACAAAGCAAACTGTTCTGTGCTGCCACAGTCCCTTCCTTGTGCCCTGGAGCAGTCTGTATCTTGTCTATATTTTAATTGGGGAAATGATATGCACTCAGGAATAAATTTGCAGCTAGAATTGTTCATCATGGATTGTTTTCTTAATTCAGCTGAAGGTTTGCCTGGAGCACCTGGCAGAAATTTTGCAAGCTTCAATTCTGCCTTCAGATCTCTGGATTTATATGATTCTATCTCTTTGGAATCTAATTTCATGCTGTTTATACAACCACTTGGTGATTTACATTTGTGCAAGGACACCTCCTGTAGGAAAATGCTACAAAATCCTTGTAAGACAGGTGGAAGTTAAAGCTCTGGATGGGTCTCATGCTGCTGGGTCACATCCAAACCCATGGTTAAATAATTCAAACAGGACCACTAATTTGAGCATGAATGACTGCTGCAAATTAAACCATGAAAATGTTACCTGCAAATTAAAACATGGAAATGTTACGTGCAAATTAAAACATAAAAATGTTACCTGCAGATTAAACCATGCAAACATTGCTAGGGCACTTTGATCGCTTTCAGATGTTGAAGGAGAAAGTGCTGTTTGTGCTCAGATTTCCTTCGCCCACCCCTCCGTGCTGAGGAGCTGCTGACTGTGGCTGTGTTTGTGTGTGCAGGGCAGGAGCTGGATTGTGAAGAGGAGCTATGAGGATTTTCGGGTGCTGGACAAACACCTCCACCTGTGCATCTACGACCGCCGCTTCTCGCAGCTGGCAGAGCTGCCCCGCTCCGATGCCCTGAAGGACAGCCCTGAGGTGAGGGACCCTTCTGGGCATCACCCAGGCGTGGGATTTGTGCAAGGAATGACCTCTGGAGGAGGTTTGTTGGATATCAGGGACAATTCCATCGTGGAAAGGGCTGTCAAGCATCAGAAGGGGCTGCCGAGGGCAGTGGTGGAGTCACTATCCCTGGAAGTGTTCAAAAGTGTGTGGACATGGCACTTGGGGATGTGGTTTAGTGGTGGACTTAGAGGTCTTTTCCAGCCTCAGCAATTCTGTGTATTTCTAGTACACAGAGTATTCTGTTCTGTGTATATTCTAGTATTATAGTAATAAGTATACTTACTACTAGTGATATACTAATAATAAGTATACTTTTCTACTACTATTTCTAGTAGAGAGTAGTTTTAATCCAGCCTGGATTACATTTGAAAATTGGCTACCATGAAAAAAGTCAATGTTTTCTACCCCTAATTTCAGTGATCTAAAGGGAAATGTTCTGCAAGTTCAGACAAATTAATTAAGCTCCTGAATCTGGAATGGTAATTGAGTGTCAAGAAAGCTGCTGTCCTGTGGTCCCTTAGATGTGAATTTGGTTTTGTCTTTGGAAACTTTGTCAGTGTTGTGGGTTTTTCCTGGCTCAGTGTTAAAACTCAGTATTCCCAGGGAATCATGCTGTCTGAGGCTGCTGCACTGCAAGAGCAATCCCATTTGCAGTGCTAGGCTTCCATTTTCAACTGAGTAATCCTGAAGTGTTTTTTAAGAGCATTTGCATTACTGTGTTATTTAAATGACCTTTAAAAAGCTCTTTTTCCTCAATGTGGTGGTTTTTTTTCCTCAAAGAGATAGTTCTCATTTCTTGGTTTACTGTCTTCACCCAGAATATGATGAGATGAAATTACCTCAGCTTCTCACTGATGGTAATTGAAAGATTTATTCATGTCCAGAAAAATCTCTTGGAAAGCAGCAGGTGAATCTTGGCTGCATCATTTTGGAGGATGTGGACACTGAAATTAGTACCCCCTGGAATTTTACAGGGTGTTTGCCATGGAATTTAAGGAACTGATCATTCAACCCCATCACTCAGCAGAGAGACTGATTTAACACTTGCTTTGGTTTCACACAGGGTATTTCTGAGGAGGATTTAAAGTTTAAATTCAGCACAAGCAGCAATATTCAGGACAATGAATTCCTGGTTTGTTTTTAATTATATTTTAGGCATTCCTATCTCTTGTATCCTTACTTGTACCACCAATTTAACTGGACTTTAGAGTGAGAGCCTGAAAATCTGCATTCTGTCTGCAAGCACAGAGGATGTGAAGATGCTGAACAGCTCTGCTGCTCTGCAGCTGTGGGGTGTCTCATCATATATTTTTTATTTTGAATTGGCCATGTTGGAACAGATGTTTGAGGAGAACAATGTTTTAAACAGTCTTACAGATTCTGGGCTACAATGCTGCTTTATGCCACTGTTACTGGGAGACTCTGGAAAGACCTCAGTGGCTTCTCTGTAATAAAAACCAGTTTACTGTTACAGAAGGGACATGGCAAAGTGTATTTTTAAACCCCTCTTCTACTGCTTGAAATGTTACTCTTTGGCCAGGGGGTCATTCTGAGGGGCTGCATTCTTTAGGCTCTGCAGGTGTGTGGAAGTGGCTCTCAGGAGGTGTTCACTGGGTGTCTCTCAGGGGGTTTCACTGGGTGGCTCTCAGGGGGTGTTCACTGGGTGGCTCTCAGGGGGTGTTCACTGGGTGGCTCTCAGGGGGTTTCACTGGGTGGCTCTCAGGGGATGTTCACTGGGTGGCTCTCAGGGGGTGTTCACTGGGTGGCTCTCAGGGGGTTTCACTGGGTGGCTCTCAGGGGGTTTCACTGGGTGGCTCTCAGGGGGTGTTCACTGGGTGGCTCTCAGGGGGTTTCACTGGGTGACTCTCAGGGGGTTTCACTGGGTGGCTCTCAGGGGGTGTTTGCTGGGTGGCTCTCAGGAGGTGTTCACTGGGTGACTCTCAGGGGGTTTCACTGGGTGGCTCTCAGGGGGTGTTTGCTGGGTGGCTCTCCGGGGGTGTTCACTGGGTGGCTCTCAGGGGGTGTTTGCTGGGTGGCTCTCAGGAGGTGTTCACTGGGTGGCTCTCAGGGGGTTTCACTGGGTGGCTCTCAGGGGGTGTTCACTGGGTGGCTCTCAGGGGTGTTCACTGGGTGGCTCTCAGGAGGTGTTCACTGGGTGGCTCTCCGGGGGTGTTCACTGGGTGGCTCTCAGGGGGTGTTTGCTGGGTGGCTCTCAGGGGGTTTCACTGGGTGTCTCTCAGGGGGTTTCACTGGGTGGCTCTCAGGGGGTGTTTGCTGGGTGGCTCTCAGGGGGTGTTCACTGGGTGGCTCTCAGGGGGTTTCACTGGGTGGCTCTCAGGGGGTTTCACTGGGTGGCTCTCGGGGGGTTTCACTGGGTGGCTCTCAGGGGGTTTCACTGGGTGGCTCTCAGGGGGTGTTCACTGGGTGGCTCTCAGGGGGTGTTCACTGGGTGGCTCTCAGGGGGTTTCACTGGGTGGCTCTCAGGGGTGTTCACTGGGTGGCTCTCAGGGGTGTTCACTGGGTGGCTCTCAGGGGGTTTCACTGGGTGGCTCTCAGGGGGTTTCACTGGGTGGCTCTCAGGGGGTTTCACTGGGTGGCTCTCAGGGGGTGTTTGCTGGGTGGCTCTCAGGGGGTGTTCACTGGGTGGCTCTCAGGGGGTGTTCACTGGGTGGCTCTCAGGGGTGTTCACTGGGTGGCTCTCAGGGGTGTTCACTGGGTGGCTCTCAGGGGGTTTCACTGGGTGGCTCTCAGGGGGTGTTCACTGGGTGGCTCTCAGGGGGTTTCACTGGGTGGCTCTCAGGGGGTTTCACTGGGTGGCTCTCAGGGGGTGTTCACTGGGTGGCTCTCAGGGGTGTTCACTGGGTGGCTCTCAGGGGGTTTCACTGGGTGGCTCTCAGGGGGTGTTCACTGGGTGGCTCTCAGGGGTGTTCACTGGGTGGCTCTCAGGGGGTTTCACTGGGTGGCTCTCAGGGGGTGTTCACTGGGTGGCTCTCCGGGGGTGTTCACTGGGTGGCTCTCAGGGGGTGTTTGCTGGGTGGCTCTCAGGGGGTGTTTGCTGGGTGGCTCTCAGGTGTTTCTGGTGGCCCTAATACACAAGTTGTTTCTATGCATGTCCACGATGAGAACAAAGCTTTAAATTTAAGGTATCTTGAAAAGGGAAGTTATGAAAATCTGCATTAATCTTACAAAATTATAATAATAACATTATTACTTTGACAGAGAGCTTTACCCTTTCTTTTAGTGTAACGATTATAACCCTGTGTGTAGCTTGCTGTCCTTCGAATGACAGAAATGCATTTATTTGCAGAAGGAAACATATCTCTGTAACTCTTGCTTGGGGCAGTGGGTGATTTCTGGTCTCCCCTAAGCCCACAGAAGGCTCTCCAAAGGCAGGTACGCTAACAGAACCACTGTGTGTGTGTTTGTGTCCCAGCTGGTCACCCAGATGCTGATGGCTTACCTGGCTCGGCTCTCCAACATCGCAGGCAACAAGATCAACTGTGGCCCTGCCCTCACATGGATGGAGGTACAGCACAAACCTGGGGTGTTCTTGTTTCCTGACCTTGGACACAACAGGCACCCACCTGCTCTTTCCAGACCTGTTGATGTCACTAAAATTCTATCCTGAAGCTTCATGGATGAAGCTTCATTCCCCTGTTACCAGCACTTCCTACCAGAAGTGTAGGACACACAGAATCAGAACCAGTATTAAGAGTATAGAGTTTTTTCCCTTGTAACCTGGGTTTGTCTCTCAGAAATGGATTGTCCTGCTGATGTTCACAAACAGAGGAGGTGGCAGTCCCAGGGCTGCCAGGGAATGCTGGGCTCAGGGCTGGATCTCCCAGTGATGGGTTGCAGAAGGCTCACTTATTTCAAAGCTCACTTATTCCTGCTCTCTTTTTTGCCAAGGCAATGCTGCAACTGTGGCACATTTCTAAAACTCAGCTGTCTCTGTTATGGTGTTTCCCTGCTCTCTTGGTTTTCTAAATCGTTTTTCCCTGTGGCAACAACAAACTCAGTAAATACTTTGTGCTCCTGTTGGCTCCAATGCAGACAGAGAGAGCCTTGTGCCTGCAGTGGCACAGTTTGTGTGTTGTGAACTGCAGCTGCAGCTCTGCTTTCAGGTTTAATGGTCTCGTAGCCTTTAAACAATAGCCCTTAGTGGGGATGAGGGCAGGGGAGGCTGGAGGAGTGTCCAGCTGTCCCTGCTCAGGCTGCCTGCAGACGTGTGGCTTTCCATCGCTGCGCACCAGGAATAGAAGCAGCTATTAATAGACTTGCAGCTCCTTTCTAAATGGATCTGATAAGTATTGAGTGTGTTTTCCTGCCATTTTCCACTGATATCCTTCTCACCCTGAAATCCTTTGGGATGAGAAAAATCTTGGAAAGCAGCAAAGGGAGGGAGGAAGCTGTAGGGAGAAATAAGATGTACCTTTGAGAGCTACACAGTAGGCCTGGAGATCACAGCAAACCCAGTGCAGAGTAACCTTTGTGACTCACTGAGAATCCTAAACAATTTTACACAGAAATCTGGGAGTTTTTTGGAAGTATGCTGATGATTGCAAGGGAGGGTGCATGTTTTCTTTAAAAAAATAAATAAAAGAGTGGGAGAAAATGGAAAGCAACACTAGTTTTTGGGTTGACAGCACTTTCTCCTTTACTCAGCACCTTGAGCAATAATTCCACATCGTAGAGGATATTTGTAGCACATCTGTATTGCCATGGGAAACCACCATGTTTTGGTGTTAAAGGGAGGTGCAGGCCCTCACTGTGTGTTACTGTTTGTACACAAAGCTGCACCAAGCCAGCATTTCTCTCTGGATAGGCACACCCGACCTTCTGGAGCCCCCAGTGAGCTGTTCTGGCTGTGCTGTGCCCTCTCTCCTGGGGCCCAGGGCTGGGCTGTCTCTCTCAATCAGCTTGAAGCCTTTGCACCACTAAAATGCCTCCTCACTTGTCCTCAGCTGCCTCACAGTCCCCTGTGCTCTTTGTTTCAGATTGATAACAAGGGGAATCACCTGCTGGTCCATGAGGAATCATCCATTAATGTCCCTGCTATTGCTGCTGCCCATGTCATTAAGAGATACATTGCTCAAGCAGCAGATGAACTGTCCTTTGAGGTAAATAAAGCACTTGCATTCCTTGTTGTCAGCTCCAATGAGTGTAATCTGTTTGTCTGTGTGCCCATCAGGAATATGTCCAGCCACTTCCACAATGTTTTGTGAGGTGAAGCTTGGAATATTACGTTAAATATTCGATCTGCAATGAGTTGGATATGGACAGATGTTCAGTCATCTTTAAAATACAGCTTTACTTGGCATTAGTATCTTCTGATTAACCAGCTCCTGCCAGCTCCTCTGGGCTGTCCCTGAGCAGAGCCCTCGTGTTTTTCTGTTCAGGGTGACTGTCCCTGTGTGTGTGGACACAAGTTTCATTTCTCCTTGCCCAGGTTACACATACCCTCTGAGCAAATCCCTGTCTATAATCATTTTTAAGAGCTTCTGCTCCCATGAGAAGTAAAGAACCAGACTGGCAAAGGATTGCTGCCTAAAGTGCAGGTGGTGAGCTAAAACTGGCCTGAAGATCCAGCACAGGAGCTGCTGTGGAGCGAATCCTTGAATCTCAGGATGGTTTGCCTTGGGAGAGACCCTAAAATCCATCCCAATCCACCCCTTGCCATGGGCAGGGACACCTTCCCGTAGCCCTGGTTGCTCCGCATCCCATCCAAGATCTCCGGATCAGACCCTGGAAGCTTTTGGTTGTCTGGCAGTTGTCTGTTTTACCCAAAAAGCAGTGGTCTGTGCTCTGGTTGCCCTGTGCAATGGTGCTGTTCCTGCAAAACGTGTGAAGGAAAACAGTGCCCTGAGGAGCTTTGTGATCACATCCTTGCTGTGTAGCACAGGAAGAAAACATATCAGTGATAGTCTGGTGCTGCCAGGGCTTTGTTCATGTCAAATCAAGGCAAGGATTAGTTATACCCCAAAGAACTGTGTGGTCAGAGGGACGTGTGGGCATGGCAGCTCTGAGCTGGATGGACTCCATGCAGCACAGGATTCAGGCTGGTTGTCAGCTTATGAGAGCACTGAAATGACATTCCCCACTTGTAAATCTTGCCCTGTGCTGAAGGGAAACTGAGGCACATGTTGTTTCCAAGGGTGTGCAGTAAGACACCACGGCAGAACTGACACAGAACAGGGTCAGGGGGTTTATGGTACTGAGTCCTGTTCCCTAACCCAAATTATCTCTGTGTTTATTATTCTAAATTTCTAGTAGGCAGTTGCACAAGCAGCTCTCTGGGGTTTGCTCCCCAGTTCTGAGAAAAACCCTCAGTGTCTCTGCTCCTCTGGTGGCAGAAGTTTCTTTCATGGACGTTTGCTTTGCTCTTGATTCACTATTCTCTGGAGGAAATAATTTCCCCACGTCTCAGTCATCCCTGTATGCAGACTGGGGATGTGTTGCCTTTTCTGTAAAACACTTTGAGGTCCATCAGTGTAAAATATCTGGTGAAAGTTGGGCATTATTGGCATGAATTTTTGCCCACCTACCTGGAATACCTGCAGTATTTATTCAGGTTCTGCCCCTTCTCATTTTCTGTAATAGAGGCTACACAGAGCTTGATTCAAACCAATCCAAATTTAGTATTGATGATTCTGATTTCCTTTTGAACTATTGCACTACTACATTTTGATGGGAATGAGCAAAGCCTCAGAAAGCCTGTCTGGTGTCCTTGGCCATTTTCCATCCTGTTGCTGTAGCACCACTTCCCCTGTGTTCACTTCCTAACCCTGGGCAGCTCACCTGGGGCAGTCTGGGAGCTGCAAAGGCAGCTCTTCACTCTGCTGTGAGAGGGAGCAAGGAGGCACATGCCAGTGCCTACAGACTCGTGGGTAGGGCAGTAAAATCCAGTTCAGCTACTGGAGCAGATTTTCCCAAGTGCTTGACACATCACTGCAGTTTAACCAGAACCCTCTGTAGCCCTTCCCAGGAGCCTGCTGCTCTTCAGGCCCTTTTCTTAGGAGCAGCTGTATCCTGTGTGCTGCACAGGGCAGGAGCTCTTCCACCCCTCTTCCACACCTCCGTTGCCTTTGCAAAGGCAGATGTGCAGCTGCTCCAGAGCTGTGCAGTTTTTTGCAGTGCTGAGACTGTAGTTATTGGAGCTCTCCTCCTGGCTGTGACTGATGGTGTCAACCTTTTGCAGGTGGGAGACATCGTGTCTGTCATCGATATGCCACCAAAGGAGCTGACCTCATGGTGGAGAGGAAAACACGGGTTCCAGGTAGGTACCAGCCCAGCCATGGCAGTGGGGCTGGAACAAAAGCAGGAACCTGAGCAGGAGCACAGCAGTGCTGTGTTCCTGGAGCCTCTGTGCCTGCTCAGGGTGACTCAGGGGACGAGCAGGGCATCCCTGCCTTGGTGTCAGGGGACTCCCCCTCTCTCTGGGCTGGGGCTGGAGCAGACACAGGGTCTCCACTGGAAGTTTCCTTCCTCCCTCACCACGGTAAGGAGGGCTGGCTGTGCCCTGTGATGGACAGCTGGCCTGATGGCAGTGGAGACTTGTGCTGCACCCCCTCCAAGGCAGCTGACACTGTTACTCACATCATCCCCTTCCTTCCAGTAGCTAAAACCAGCTCAGGCAGAACATAGAGGATTTGGAGAATTCCAGCTGAGGAAACAGTGCTGCTGACTTAGACAAGCCACCCATCCATTCCTGTGTTCACTGTGTGCTGTCAGTTGCAGGTCCCTGTAATCATCACAGCACAGAGATGGAGACCGAATTTTCAAAAGGTCCTAAGCATGCCTGGGCATTAGGTACCAAACCTTATGTGTTGGCACAAATGGCACTGTCCTTCCAAGGACTGTTTAATCCTTTGGATTTTGACATTAGGAAATGTAAAAGCTTTAAAAGTCTCTTTAAACCAAGCAAACCCCAGAGCCACTGGGGGCTGGGGGGCTGACTTGTGCTGTCTCACATTTCAGCTGCTTTCAGCCACAGGGATTTCCATCTGCAGCTGCTGTCTGTGAGTGGGTGGGATGAGGAGTTTGCTCTGCAGAGGCTCAAGATTGACCAGACACTTGTGTAACTTGGCATGGAAAGTCTTCTCAAGGCTCCTCAGGTTTTCCCTGACAGCCCTTTCTGTGCCAGGCCAGGCTGTGGCTGTGCAGTTGTCAATGCCCAGTGGCTGGATCTCCCAATCCCAGCTGGATGCAGTGTAGTACACCACTGGATGTGGATGATGTACTTACACCATCCTTGTGCTGTCTGCTCAGCCAGGGCACGTGAGACACAGCTGTGTTGGTTTTATGTCAGGCCTGGGAGTTCAGGTGACATATCCTTTGTAAAGTCAGAGCAGCATGGAGAGCACCTGCTCTGAAGTTTCATTTGTTTCTAGAGTCAACGCACTGGTACTACTTGAACAAACTTCTACTTCTGAGCTGTGTTGTGCCTTTGCTGGACTTGTGTTCTAATCCTAGCAGCCTTAAAGCTGAATATGCTGTGCTGTCATAGAATCAGAGAATGGCTTGGGGTGGAAGGCACCTCAGACATCAGTTCCAGCCCTCAATTAATTAAATGCTGTAATACTGCTTGGAATGATCAGCCTACGGCATGATTAACTTCCAAGTGAATTAATAAAGCAAAATAAAGCTACTCTGTGGTCTGTGCCTGAGTGTGAGCATTTTGCAGAGGGTTTGGAAGCCCTGTGTGGGATGTAGATCCCATTATTCAGGCCGGCTGGCACTGGGGCCGGGTCTGGAGAACAGCACTGCTGATGAAAGGCACAGAAGCAAGGCAGCCCTTCTGCAGTTTGTCACAGTTTTGTGCCTCTCAGATCACAGCGATCCTGTTGTGTTTTCCCAGCATAAAGACGTGGTGATGAGCAAACGGCCAGAAAAGGCAGTTTTCTGTGTCCCTGCACAGTCAGGGAGACAGAATATCTCCTGACACAAGAGATATTAGCAGCTGCAGAAATACAGCACCATATTCTGGCTTAACAGAAAATTAGAGGTGGAATGATCCTGTGCCCTTAATGACAAGCAGGAGTAGTCACAGTGTGAGCAGGTGACAGCCAAACACACCATGGAGATGCAGCTAGCTCTGTGTTCCCCAGCTCCAGGAGCTGGGTTTGCTCAACGTCTTAACCTGTGTGTCGAGTTTAAGGCTCATGAGCTCTAACTGTACAGGAAATGTACATTTGCTGATGGAATGAAGTCTTTAATGATGCAAGCAGTAAGAATTCAGAGAAAGGGAATTTTTCTGTGGTGTTGCTACACCAGACCTAGAGATGAGTTACAGGCAGAAGTGTCCTTGATGGATGCTCAAAAAGAGTGTGTAGGTGAAGAATGTTGTTACAGCAAGAGGTGTAGGCACAGATGAAGCTGTGCAGCCTCTAAAGCATTTGTTAGAGGCAAATAGTTCTGTTCCTGTTTAGGAACATTGCAATGATAGCAATCTGTTGATCCAGTCATTTGAATTAATAAAATAAATCAACAGAGCCCCTCTTGCCAGATAATTGTGATACTGAGAGCAGATAAAAGGAGGAGGTCCTGCCGCCAAATGTTTGGACAGCTTGTCCTGTTAGTTCTTGGGTTTTTGCTTCATGTTAGGGAGGAGCAGGGTTTTATCAACCAACCACAGCTTCCATTAGAAATCATGTCTTGATAGGAGGAAAGCAGAAACAGGGAAAATAATTTCTTGTTTTGCTGAAAGGGGAAAAAATTACTTCTTGACTTAAAGGAACTCCCCTGGTTTTGTGCATTTGAAGCAGCTGTGAGTTGTGTGTGCCCAGGCAGAAGTGTCTTCACTTGGGATAATGGGAGGGCTGTGTTGAGGAACTGGAAGCAGCTCTGCAGATGTGAGCCAAAAACTGGCTCTGACAGGCTGCAAACGCCTGCAGCTTGGATTCAGCATGGAAGTCAGAGTGTTCCTGCCAGCCAGAGCTGTCCTTCAGGGATGATTCACTGGGTTTGTATCCATCACACTTCCCTGGCACAGTGCCTGTGCTCTCTGCATACCTGAGCTCACAACTGCATTGCAATACACCTAATCCTGTGTGAACAAAACAACCCACAAGGCTTCTTACCATTAGCTCTGCTTGAAGTAAAATGATTTTTAAGACATTTTTCCTCAAGCTTTTTTCTCTTCCAATGCCCTTAGTGTGAGTCAGTGCTTTCTCTGTAAGATTGTTACCTAAATTACAGCCACCTCCACATTAACAGCCCTCAGCCCTCTTTGTTCTGCTCTGCTTTTACTTCATGCTTTGTCTTTTCAATCAGCTCTGTGTCAGGGAGCTGAGTCATTGGGGACAGGCCCTTGTTTGATGCATAACTGCCCTTGGTTGTCCTGAATTAATTCTGGTTTTTGGGAATAGTTTCCTGAGGTGGAGAGCTGCCCCACAGCCTGCACTGCTGGGGAGGTGACAAAACCAGGGTGTGCAGCCGGGGGGAACTGGGGTGATTTTAATTGCACTGTGATTGCAGCAGCTTCAGCTGCTTGTGAGACTGCAGGACCCAGTTCCACAGAAGTCCAGGATGGTTTGGGTTGGGAGGGAACCTTGGGGATTATCCAGTCCCACCCCTCCCATGGGCAGGGACACATCCAATCTAAATCCCATCCATCCCTGCCCCCTGACAGGGGAAGCCTTTCCCTGTGTCCTGTCATTCCACCCCTTGTCCAAAGCTCTCTGGTTTCCCAAAGTGCTGCTGGCACACCAGTCAGGAATGGTTAATCAACAAGTACCATCCCACACAGACATTTTTTTTTGTGAATAAAAGAAATCAAAATAGTTTTATGGCCCAGGTGTTTCAGCTCTCTTTAACAGGAGCTCAAGATAAGAGGAGTAATAATCCTGTTCTTCCTGTTAGTAGTGCCCTAAATGAAAGAGCATCTCAGCAGGGGCTCCTTTGGAAAGGAGGTGAGGCTGTCCTGCTCTCTGTGTAGTCACTTGGCAAAGACTCAGTGACTGTCCTCCTCAGGAAGGCCAAATAGGCCATAAAAAGTTGCAGTATCCCTGTCAGGTTTTGCTAGACTATGATCAGATTTTAAAGGAAAAGAGAAAACTTTTTGACTAAATTGAATCCACACTGTAGATTATGTCAAACCCAAAAAAGCAATCCAAATGTCTCAATGTTTCATTTGCCATTTAAGTTGCAAGTACTTCCTCATTTGTTTGAATTCCCTCCCCATACTGAAAATTACCATTGTTACTCTGACTTTTCCCTTAAAGCCTCTTGTGTCCCCCAGTTTTAGCAGCCCCTGTCACAGAAGTGAAAAGATAAAGCTGTAGTAGGTGTTGCAGAACAGTTCTCATGCACCAGCAGCCTGTACCTTCCTCATCTGCTGAACGTCTGTGGTGATATATTTAACCTTTAGATGACCTTGCATTTATCTAAATATATACTGCCCTGGCTATTAATTTTCCTGTGTTGCCAAATCCTCTAATCCTGGCTCAAGCTCTAATAGTGCCTCGCTACATCTGTTGAGATTACCTCTTGGACTAAACTCGTTTATTTGTACAAAATCATGGAAAACTTCCCATAGGAGGAGAAGCATCTTTTAAGTGGGTGGGAATGAGGCACAAGTTGTGGATATAACCCCAGCAAGGATCTCCTGGGGATCTTGCAAGAAGTTAGAATAAATCAGTCTGAAAATGTAAATAATTTCTAGCAGTGAGTTATCATGAGGGAGCCAGCACAATTCTTTGCCCCTAAAAATCTATTGGAGTTATTGGTGTGAACATGGCAAAAGTGATACATGGAGATCAGGTAGAATATTTGATTTGGGAAGGTTCTGGGATATCTGGAAGCAGTGATATCACCATCATCCAGGGTCTTTAATTTCTGAATTCTTGTTTAGTGTGTTGTACAGTGCATCCAGAAACAGGAGAAATACTGTGTTAACAGTCAAAGGCAAATGAATTTTGATTTCATGTCCAGCATTTGATTAAATGTTCAACAGTGTGGGATCTGGGCTTGGCTTTAGATCCAGATTTAGATGAACAATAGAAGGTTAGGGTCCCATGACTTCAGGTTTCTTTACACAGACAATGTGGGCAGTTTCTGAAAATGGAAGAAGCTTCATCACTCCAGCTGTGGAGTTTCCCAGATGATGTCTGTGTGGTGGGCTGAGACTCCCTGGATCTGTGCATTTTTCCTAAATTAAAAATTGCCTCCTGTATCTCTCACACAGGAGATGTCCAGCAGAGACTCTCAGCCACAGTGAAGTGTTAAAGTTCAGCCTGGGGAAGAGAGGGTTGTGTGGAGACCCCAGAGCACCTTCCAGTGTCTGGGTGGGCTACAAGGAAGGTGGAGAAGGACTTTGCATCAGGAACTGATGTGACTGGACATGGGGGAATGGTTCAAAATTAAAAAAGGGAAATTTAGCTTGGATATAAGGAGGAAATTCCTCCCTGTGAGAGTGGCAAGGCCCTGGCACAGGGTGTCCAGAGCAGCTGTGGCTGCCCCTGGATCCCTGGAAGTGTCCAAGGCTATGCTGGATATTGGGGCTTGGAGTAACCTGGGACAGTGGAAAGTGTCCCTGCCCTTGGCAAGGGACTGGATGATCCCTGGAATCCCTTCCAACCCAACCCATCCTGGCATCCCATGATATAAAACCAGGAAATGTATTTTGTTTAAACGCCAGCACTTCAGTGTCCATGCCACTCAGCCTGTTCTTTGGCATCTCCCAGCAGAGCAGGTCCCTGAGCCATGAGCTGCCAGAGGAGGGGCCCCTCTGTGATGCTGCTGCTCATGATCCTTTTCTCATTTTAATTGGCACATTTCTGTCTATAAACTGCACCAAAATCCCCACTGTGTTCCATAACTCTAGGATACCATGTCCTTGCAGACCTGGCACACCCAGCTGAGGCAGTGGCTGGTGCAGCCATACCTGGTGTTAGATTTTGGGTGGGTTCTGTGAGTCTCCTTTGATTCCCAGGCCAGTCCCAGTTACAGGGAACCCCAGCTCAGAGCCTGAGTGCTGCTGGCCCAGAGTGCTGCTCCTGCAGGCTCTGCCCTGAGCTCAGAGTCCTGACAACAATTTATTTCAAGTCTGTGACACTGTGTGATGGGTGACAGCTCGTCCTGGTGCTTGGGCAGGGCACTGCCCTGCTGGATGTTGGCGTGTGGGAAGAGGAAGGTGTGGGCTCTGGTAACTCTAGCTTCCTTTGGGGAATTTGGAATAACTTCAGTCTGCACACCCCACACATGGCACTGCCACCAAACTGGTGGGAGGCTGGTGGGTAAAAATCAACTTGGAGTAGGAAGGAGATCAGTCTTTTCTCCATGGAGACAAAAGGGAATTGTGTAAGATGAATGAATAGAGGAGGGAGTGTCTGCCAGGCTTGGTGCTGGCTGCCCTTGTGCTCCAGAGGGTTTCATGGATGTGCCAACATGACTGGCACAGTCCTGGCTCAGTTCTGCTCAGATGGGCTTGGGGCCATCCTCTGGCTCCTTCCATCATGTTCCTGTGGTGTTTGAGCAGACTTGGTGCTTCCAGCTGTCCCAGTCACAGGCCTGACAATGGGACAGGGAACCTGCCCTGCCACAGGTGAGAGTCTGGGGAGGTGCTGGTGCCTGAGCTCCATCTCACAATACAGGAGCTGTGCTGGGTGAGCAACACAGAGAAAAGGTGGGGAAAGATGCACCATGGATTAAAGTTACCAAAGGTCTGCTCTGGTCTGACTTTCACCTGGGATGAGAGTAAGAAGAAAGATGTTGGGAAATAAGAGAGAAGGTGGGGATGCAGGGAAGTGTCAAATTCCTCTCTGGTCACAGCTTAGCCTGAATCCTCAAACAGGGAAAGGGAAATAATTTCACGTCTCCCGAGATACAGCAGCCCCTCTTGAGTGGCATGGGAATGTCTGCAGGTACATCCTACTCCAAGAACACATCAGGATCATTCCCACAGCCTTTAATCCTTAGGCTGGCTTAGAGGGGCTTTCCAGCCTTTCTGCCTTTGAGGGGCTGCAGGGAGAAATGCTGAGTTAAAGGTCAGTGCAGGGACACTGCAGATTAACATTCAAAGTTAATCACTCCAGGACCCTGCAGTGCCTGGGGCTCTCAGGTTGTTCTCTCTCAGGTGCTGGCAGCAGAGCAGAACCTGCAGTTAGCAATGACTGCTGGTCATTTGATGCTGGATAATGTCAGGGAGCGTCACCCAGGGGGAGTTGAGGGGAGATGTTGGTTGAACACTTCAGATCATAACACTCCATTTCCTCCTCCTGTTTTACTCCAGGTTGGATTCTTTCCCAGTGAATGTGTAGAACTCATCAATGACAAAGTTCCTCAGTCCGTGACCAATTCGGTGCCAAAACCAGGTGTGTAAATCAGCTTTTCTTGATGCAGTGAACTGGACTGGAGTTCTCTTTGTGTGTTCTGTGTTGATTACCTCCTTCACATATGTCATGAATGTTGATCATCCCCTGCACATCCTCATGTCCCTCTGTGTGTTGATCACCCACACGTTGCCTCTCTCTGGGGAGCTCCCACTGTTGAATTTTCTTTCACCTGCTCTATAGACTTGTATCAGTGTCCTCCTCCTGCCTGACCTGAAGGATTTAAGCCTGTCAGAATTTCAATATACTTGGAGTAGTCTGTAAAGAGAGATTCCATGAAACATCCCAGTTCTGGGTGATCAAGGGAGTATTGCCTGTCAGGATGTTTCATACAGAACACAGCAGGCATGTTTGTGCTGATCAGATAAAATAGATCATCTTGGTACTGGAAGGTTATTTCTGCTTGAGGATAAATGGAAGAAGTTGGATGTAACAGAATTGGAATGCTGGTTGCTTGTGCTCTGGGTACATGGCTCCATCTGCTTCCTTCTGCATTCTGGACAGTTCTGTGTTGTAGGAAACCAGGCAAATTAATCCAAAGTTCTGCTGAAGGAAGAAATAATAAATAGAGAATGGGATTTTGGATCTGACTCTACTGTCAACATTCCCATCCTTTCAGTGTGTTCTGGAAGTGATTGGTATTAGGTGTGCTGGCATAACTGAGATCTCTGTAAAATTTATTGATGGGGAAGCTGACATTTTTAAAAAATATCTCTATATTCATATAGGTAAAGATATTTCTATATATCTTTAGTATCGAGAAGTTTGTATGTGCTGTTCTTTCTTAAAATGTTAAGCAGCTGGGAAGTGAAGTTGGTGTTGAACTGGTGTTCCTTTCATTCCTCTCCTGTATTTTAATGATGTTCCTTATCTTGGCAGATTGCTGACTTAATACTTTTAAACAAATAGATGCGATTCAAAAGCTTGACATTTGCCAAGGGAAATAACAGCATTTTATCAGCTCAGAGCTCTGGGTTTTGGTGGAAAGTCATGGATAGCCAATCTGTGAGTGCTCTGCAGTGATCTGTGTGCTTTGGAGAGCTGGCAGATCAGGGCAGGGGTGTCCTCAGCCATTGACACTGCCAGCCTCTGACACTCCTGGGAATATGATTTGGAATCAGAGGCACAGAGATGGGCATTCCCTGGATCCAGGACCTGCCTGTGCCCAGTCACTGCTCCATCAGCTAAAACAGGAAAGGCAACTTTCAGCCTAAACACAAGCAAATGTTTATTGTTAAACGTGACTCAGGCCTTTCAGTGTGCTGAGCTGCTGGGGAGTAGGGTCTGCTTTGGTGGGAGAAAATGGATGAAGAGATTCTGTTTGGCTTTCAACAACACTGTGGGAGGATTTCCCCCTTCAGCCCTGGGAAATGTTTGGTACAAAGTTGGCACCACAAATCCATGTATCATGAAAAGTAATAAATTGGAAGATATTGCCAAGTCACAAAAGTGTCCCCTGATGGTTGTTCCATGGGTACATCAAAAGACTCCTCTAGGAGAGCTCTAAGGAGCTTCGAGGTGTAAGGAATGCTGCAGCTGATTCTGTCGTCCTGTCCCTCCTCTGCACACACAGTTCCTGGTACCACTCCTTGGGTGCATTCTCTGTGCACCTTGGGAGGTGACAGCACTTGAATGAAGTTGGCAGGAGTCTGGAATTCCTTCCTTGGACACTTCAAAAGCTGCTGGGAGAGGAGTCAGGGAGGAGGTCCCTGTAGTTAGGGAATGGTGGATGTCGTGTTGGAGGACTCCGAGAACTCCTTGGCTGGATGAAAAGTGCTGTGTGAGATGGGTGAGAGGAGGAAGGTAGGAAGGAGTTTCAGTTCCAGGTGTGCCAGCACAGCCCAGGGAGGTGGCACAGGGCAGGACTCAGGTGCTGCCAGAGGGGAAGCTGGCTCTTCCCAAGGGCACCCTGCAGAGCTGGGAATGGCATTGCTGTGATAATGCACTTTCCTCGCCCATATTCCTGCATTTTGTATTTTCCAGTCCACACATTATGCACACAGGGTATTTCTCATGCTTAAATACCCACATTAATTACTTTTCTCCCTGTACCTGTCCCCCCAAGGACCAGAGACTTTCCTAAAAGTCCTTACTTGACATTAGCAGAGTATTTCATCTTGAATTAATGTGAAGTTTTAAATTTGGCCTTGACAAGCTGCACTTATCAGCAGGACAACTTTGATTTCTTTAATCAAAATATGTGTGGAGCATCCAGGACATTCTGTATGTACAGAGTAAAGCTCTTTGCCACGAAAAAATTTCCAAACACAGAACTCCTTGTGCTGCTTAATTGTCCCTGGATCTGGCTGGGCTGAGGAACTTAATGAAAAGCAGATGGAACTTCCTGCCCAGGGTTTCTATTATTATTTATGATTAGAGGGTTTGATGTGCACAAAGGACAGGGACAGCGTTTTAATGGAGCCATAAAATGTTGCAGTGGTCTCTAATGCAGGGCAGTGAGTGCAGTTCCATGGAGATGAAACATGGGGAAGGGCAGAGGAGGGCTGGGTTTGAGGGCAAACTCTGCTTTTGGAAACGATATTTTCATGGACTGTGGCAGGATGTGCTTTGTACCAGCAGTGATGGAGCCAGGGCCTGGGGTAAGTGATGGAAAATGGGAAAATAGAGGAAAAACAGAAAAACCATACAGAGAACTGGTCTTTTTATTCCGTTCTGAGCAGTCAGAGTCATGTGAAAGAATACCAGTTTTGCCCCAAGTCACCTCTCAAATATATTTGACATTAAAGTTTGAAGTCAGGAGAGGAAAGGTACCTGTTGAGAGGTATTTTCCTTCCAGTGTTGGACTAAGCCTGTGCCCTCTTTTTTTTATATTCAGTCCTGTAACAAAATGCTTTTTTTTTCCCCAGCTGGGATGCAAATGCTTTCCTGACCGTTTCTATTTATGTAAAAAAACCTGTGAAGATCTGGGAAGGTTCTGTGGGCTCATCAAATCCCACATTTCTTGAGCACTTTCCTTTTCTCTAAATTCTCCCAGTATTTTTAGTGGGATACAATACACTAATAATAATTTTTTAGCCTAAAATATTATATTGGATTGATATCTACTATTTCATAGTTAATATTATTAATTTAGCTGAATTTCAGTGCCAGAAAAAATGAAATCAGCTCATATTCATGAGCATTTTTAGAGATCCAGGATAAAGGCGGCATTTGAATTTCAGATATTCAGGGAGAAGTTAATCTTTTAAATATTCAGTGCTGCTCAGAAGGTAAAGTGTGAATAGCTGCTCTGGATTTTCCTTCTAAGTGAACATTTGTGAAGTGCCTGAACTTTGTGCTGCATTGACTCTTCTCGTCCCCCTCTGTCCATCTCTTTGTTTGGGAACAGTGTGTTTATGTCCAGGTGTGCTCATGCTGTCCCCACTCCTCAGTCACAGTCAGTGTCTCAGCTCTCTCTTTCAGTTCCTCAGAATTCTGGATACTCGTAGTTTAGCAGTATTTTAACCCATATCTCACACCTTACCTCATACCTGCAGTTTGTTTTTGTGATTTCCTAACAAGCAGCATCTTCCTGTGACCCAGCTTCACTGCAATGGCCTTGGCAGGGTCATTCTGGGGAAGGTTTTAGACTTGGTCTTGGCTGGGGAGCAGCTGCTTTCAGTGGGGAAACACAGAATTAAGAAAAGGGGGACAGTTAGAGCTGAAGAGAAGAAATGGGGGATAAGAAGGTAATATTTCACTTTTTTTTTCCTCCCCCCAAAATAAGCATTTTTAAAGCCTCAGGGTTCATTCTCACAAAGAATGTATAACCCAGCAGCTCTGCCCAGCTTTATGGAGGAGTTTTCAACTTCCTGTCTCCGCCATTTAATTTATGTTTGAGAGGTGAAGGTGCTCTTATGGGACACAACATTAAAAAGTCCCCTGTCAGTATTACAGGCTGTTGTGAATGACTAATTTTCTTTTTAAAACATCAATAACAGATTGATCTGGGTCGGCACACCCAATACAAATAATCCACTGAATTTCAGGAGGATTGAAATTTAGCTCTGGATCAGGCAACAGGCTGTGCCCTGACCTCCTGCAGGCTCTGGTCAGTGCTGGAGAAATTAATTTTAACTGCAAAAATGCAAATTGAGATACATTCACTGAGCTGTTGTAATCACAGCAAGGCCATGCCTGGTTTGAAACAGGCTCATTTCTAATCCCTGGATAAAAAAGATTGTGGTCAATATTTATTTTAATAAAAATCATAAAGAAGAAAGTGCAAATAGAGCTTAAATTCTGCAGATGCTCAGGCTGAGCAGCCATTTGACACTGATAAGAGCATCATGTCTTAATTAGTGCTTTTATAAAGAAAACAGGGGAAGTGAAAGTGTACATAATTAGTACCAGTCTTGTTAATCTGAAGTAAACAAAGCAGTTGTTTGGTGTTCATGCCACTGTCTCGTTAAAGCTGAATTAAATGCAAAAGTGCTGAGCCAAGGCAGGTCTCCATTTTCAGAGGGAGGCAGAGAGGGGATGAGCACCCAGAGCTGCCCATCTGGAGCTGCTGATGAGACAGGAACTGCTTCCAGCCCTGCCAGGCCTCAGGACCAAACTCCTGCAGGGAGTGCTGATCCCTCAGGCACAGGGATCCAGGAGCAAAGGGCAGCAGGGGGAGTGTGCAAACTCCCTCCAGGAGAGTCCCTGTCCGTGTCTGGGAGGTGCTGCAGGAATCTCCCCAGCTCTGAGAGCCACCAGGACCAGCCAGCAGGCTCCAGCAGGTCTGTGCCTGCTCGTGGAGTCCTTGGGCTGGAGAAGTCCCAGCACTGACACATTCACCTCCGTGTCTCCAAGTGCCACATCCCACACTTCTCCTTCCCTCCAGAACACAAGTGTGGGGCTGGGGCAGAGCTGGCCTGCCTCCTCTGCAATGCATGATTTTCAGGAGGAGCACAGCAGCATAACACAGCTCTGAGACAATTACTCTGCTTTTTGCACAGGGTGAAGAGTAAGAACAGCCTCTGCTTTAGTACCAGGAGAAAAGAAGGAAAATTCAGTATATGAAATATAACAAAATTAACAAATATACAAAACTAACAAATATAACAAACCCTGTGCTGTTTGGCAGGACTGGGATGGGCCTTGTGGTGAAATGTTGGGGTGCTTTTTGAGCTGGGACACAGGGTGGGAATTCCTGGATCCTCTGAATTTCCCAGGTGTTTAGCACCAAACAGCTTAAAGGATGGGGTGTGTTGTATTGTGCTATTCATAGCCAGCTGAGCTTTGTGTGAAATGAGCCCATTTTCAGTGGAAGCATATTTTAACCAGCTGGTTTTTGTTTTTGTTTTGCTTTTTTCCTTTTTTTTTATTTCTCCCTTCCCAGTCTCCCCTGCCCACAGAGCCCGTCCAGCATCCTGGAGCTACTTCCCCCCTTGTACGTCTTCATTTATTCCTCTGTCCTTCTTTCATTCTTGCCTTGTTTCTCTGTCTCCTTTTTCTTTCCTTCTTCTTCTGTACATGCAGGTCAGTAGCACTGATGCCCTGAAGGATATTTAGGGGAAACCAACCCAAATCTTTGTTCTAAGGTGCTTTTTTAAAAGATTTGGACATAAAATAATATAGCAGGGAAAGAACAAAGTTAGTTATAGCTCTTTTCTAGGGGTTATAGAATCATTTCGAGTCCATAAAAAGATTGAAAATATTAAAAAGAAAGAAATTAAGTGTCAGACAACCAAGTATGAATGTCAGTGTGAAAGAAACAGAAGATAAAAATGGGTTATGGGGAGGAATTGAACATATTGAAGTATGAAGTTTCTTAGAACACAGCGACCTTCAGAAGCCAATTTTTTTTTTAATGAGGGAATGGTGTTTGTGCTCAACATCTGACAATGCCCAAAGTGAACTAATATTTGGCTTGTTTATTCATAGTCCTGCTTCACGTTGCCATGGTCTTTTTTAGGTCCTGCTAGTGCTGGTCTAAACCTCACAGCAATAACCTGGTGTCAGTAAAACCTGGGATTGGTCATGTAGATTTATCATTTTTACAGCAAATGCCTCACTTGCACAAATCAGCTCCCCCTGGGATGTTGTTTGGATTCCCTAAGTCAGTCTGAAAACTTGATATGCAAATACTGTAAAGAGACAATTATAAAATATATAAATTCATGGAAATGTACACAGATACATCCTTTGCCCACATGCCCACTGCCAGCCTGCTGGCACAGACTGTGCTGCTGTCCCTGGAGAGTGGGCAACAGGCAGTGCTCCCATTCCCAAGGCTCCCTCCAGCACAGGAAAACCTGGTCCTGATGGGAAGAGTTGATTTCCTGAGCACCTTCCTGAGCACATGCCAACACCTCCAGACCCTGCAGACAGAAGGAATGTCCAGAGGGGGAGAGCAGGGGTTCTATATTGATAAATATGTCAATATTTATCAATAGGATAGGTCATTGAGAGTGAGGTGAGGCTTCTTCCACTGCCCATGTCCAAACCCACAGGAGCCAGGGAATACTGAAATTGAGATGGAGGTTTTAAGAATGAGGGCAAAATTTATTGCTGTGACTGGCCATGTCCACTGATAAATAATCTAACAGAAAATTTGGGAGGAATCGGAATAGTGAATCTTGTAAGATCCAGGGAGTTCCCTTGGGGCACACAAATATGGAGAAAAGATTTTTCTTCATGTTTTTCCATTTGTACAGTCAAGTTCCTTGGATCCCTGTGCCCTTCAGAGATGCAATTCCTGCCAAGGATCAGCAGCAGTTAAATTCAGATAACACAGGGAGGCTTTAGCCTGTCTATTTTTCAGCCAGACTTTTTTATTATGTTTTTAACACACACACAAAAAAAAGGAATGGCCACATTTCTGGTTATTTAATGCCAGTGGTCAGTGTCAAGTCCCCCTCCTCTCTCAGCTGTGAGAAGGAAAGTTCTGACAACAGAGCAGCTCTAATATTTCTGCTCAAAGCTGTGAGGCTTATTAGTAGTTCTGCTTGTTTCTCCTGTGAAATTAATTCCTTGTGACAGCCCTGTCCCTCTGTGAATCACAGAATTGCCACAGAGATGACAAACTTGGCTGTGGCTGCTCTGAGAGCACCCCTGGAGACCTGGGGAAGCACATCTTCCCTTGGCTGAGCACTCCTGGGCTCTGGGGCTGTTTTATATTATTCCTGTGTCCCACAGGTCATGGCATCCACTACCAGGAATTTAGAAATATTTGTGGTTTTTAAGTATGGGGGATTTGAGGTCCTGTTCAGGTTTTGCTGGTGCAAGGGGGCGGTTCCTTTCTGGGCTCATTTAGGCACTGACGTTCTTTTTTGGGCTCAGATAAATGAGCTGAGCTCTGGACAGGGAAAGCAGGTACTGGGAGAGGGTTTTGTAACTGGGACAAAGTGCCCCTGACCACAAGCTCAAAATCTTTGGTCTCCCAGACACAGCAAAGGCTGTTCCTAAGTGAGCTGTGCTGTGTTAAAAATCACCCATTTCTCCTCCAGCATTTGCTAACATAAACTGACATCTATTTTATATAATTTTAATATTCTCTTTACAGTGAAAACTCTGCTTAGGGTGGTCTGTGCACAGCATCTCAGAATCCCAGACTGGTATGGGTTGGAAGGGAGCCTAAAGATCATCTGGTTCCACCTGCTGCCATGGGCAGGGACTGGAATTGGAATTGTCCTGCACACACACTGCTCACTCCTGAGCCAGCTCCAAGGCCAGCTGTTCAGGGCCCAGCACCACCCACTTCATCCCCAGCTCAGTTTTCCAGAGATTTGGATGTTCACTCAGCTTAGTTCAGCTCAGCCCATGGTTTTTGCTGTTCACACTGTGAGCTCAGTGGATCAGCTCCCTCACACTGTTTGCCCCTGCTTGCACACAGACATTGAGAGGCAGGAACAATTCAGGCCTAGAACAGCCCAGAGAAGCTCAGCTCTGCATGCCCAGCGCTGAACACTGGATTTCTCCAGCTCTGTCTCTCTAATTGCTGTCTCTCTATGCTGAATTGTTGGTCTCCTGCAGTCCCTTTAGGAGATTTTTAACTTTGTCCTCTCTCTTGCCTTCTGTCTGTCCCTGTGCCCCCTCCCCTGATTATCAGATTTGGAGATGGATAGTGTAAAACCAGGCTCTGCATTTGTTACCAAGGCTCTGAACCAGTCCCACCTGAGCTCAGGTAGAGCCTGTTCTGTGCCATCACTCTCTGTCCTAACCGCCTCTAACCCTGTATGTGGTAGCAATAACCACTCACTAACCCCTAGGCTTGCTCGCAGAACCTAGCTGTAGTGTAATAAGTAGTGAAATAGAGAATTGTTAATTTCTTTTTATATTCAAACCTGTTGAGTAGAAGAGACAGTGCCTGGTTCTGAGAACCCACTTTCTCAGGGGCAGATTTTCTGCACATGATGCCCAGACCCAGTGAGTGAATCCAGATGGTAAGGTGCTGCTCAGCACACCTGGGCCTTGCCTTGTGCACGCTCTGCAGTATCAGCAGCCATGTGAGTGTTAATCTGTGTATCAGAAATCAGCTTCTTTTCTTCCCCAGCTGCTGCATTTCTAAATATAGTGTTCTTCTTTTCCCAGGCTTTCAATTGTGCCTCACTATCCAAAGAGTTTGCCAAAACCTCTGTGTCCATGCTCTGGGGGGAAGAACTTGCTTGAATAAGAGAGGGAAGAAATGTGGTTAAATATGTAGTTTTATGGCAATGGAAACAATCCTTCTGTGTACCCAGTGCACTGTGAGAGCAGAAAACAACTGTGTTGTGTTGTCATTGCCATGGCAACACGGCTGTCTCTTGTCAGATCTGGCACCAGGTGAAATTAAAGTGTTCCAGTGGAACTGAGGAGTGAGATGTGTCCCTGGTACTTTTTATGTAATTCAACATTTGATCCTCAGTTCTTGAAAGGTATTTGACAACAGACATTCCCATTTATTTGCTTATTGTGTTAAGTCATACCTGGACTTCCATTTCCCTGGATCTCATGAACGCTTGGAAATGGAGACTGTAGGTGGGATTTTAGGAGAGCAGAGCAGCAACATGTGGGAGCTTTATTTCTTGGCAGGGCTTAGCACCAAGGCAAGTGGCAGAGTTCTTGCACAGGCTTCAGACAGTGTTGTCCCCTGTGTCCCTCTGTTTCACCTGATCCCTTGGGATTGGGGTTGCACTGTACCTTCCTAGATGTCATCCCAAGGTGAACAGGTTATTATTGGATATTTTATATCAAAGCAGTGCTGATAAAGACAGCCAGTCAGAGCTCATTTGAGTCCTGCTATCCACAAAACCACGAAATCATGGATTTCCCTGAGTTGGACCCACAAGGATCATCCAGTTCCACTCCTGGCCCTGCACAGACACCCCAGCAATCCCACCTTGTGCCTGAGAGCGTTCTCCAAACACACCTGGAGCTCTGGCAACCTCAGGGCTGTGACCATTCTGGGCAGAGGAGGAACCTTTCCTGATACCCAACACCACTGGTAGAACATTTCAGTTTATGAAGGAGCCAGTGCTGGTGCAATTTGGTGACTGAAGTGCTTGGTAAGTGCCAGACCGCTCTTCTAATTGTATTTGAACTGATTGCAAATCTTCTTGTGGTTTAGGTGTAAAGCTCTGCTTCTGCTGCAGTCCTTGTCAGGATGCCCATGTTCCTTCTCCAGTCATCAGAGGAGGATTTATTTTAAACTAGGCTTTAGGGCTTTATTTCACTCCCATCAGAAGTGCTGAAAGCTTGGTTTAAAAAAATATAATTTTGCTGGTAGTGTGGATCTTGGATACATTAGGAATGTCAACCTTCACCTTCAATAATTGTGTTGTTTTGCTGGATTTCAGTGCAGTGAGCTCTGGAAAGTGCTTATTTACCCTGAATTGCTCCAGTAATTACCTGGTTTCAGGAGAAGGGGATTTATTGCAGGAACTGCTCAGGACTATAAGACTGTTTAGTCCTTTTAGGGCTTTAACTTTTAGGCCTGTGCTACAGACCAAAACTGCAGCAGCATTTTCCTGTTTTTTTAATTTAATTTCTCTTTCTCTTTGCTATCCCTCCCTTGTTTTAAGTGATTTGTCTTTTGTTCCTTCCCATTTTTTGGCAGAAAGGGATGAGAGCTGTGGGCTGATCTGTGGAAGTGCTGCTAAATACAGGATTCATCTGGTCCTCTATGAATTTTGCACCATAAAATCTGAGATTCTGTTGGAAAAGTAGGAGTTGGAGGGAACAGCTTCCCGAGCCTGTGTGCTGGGAGCAGACATGGCAAAAATTCAGTGTTCCCTGGGCAGGCAGGAATGGGATATAGGAGCATCCCAAAAGCAGCAGCAGCAGCAGCAGCTCTGTCCTGCCTGGCATGAGAGTTGCTCACAGCCCTCTCTGGAGGACTGGATTTGGAGAAAGTCCTGCTGTGCTTCAGCCAGCCAGGCAGCACCACCTGTGTTGTTCTGGTGTTCCAGCAGTAGCTTATGAGAAGGAACCAGCAGGGCTCTGGATCTGGGGCTACTGCTGCATTCTCTCTTTCCCCAAAAGGCATAGGATGCTCTTGGCATTCCAAGGAAGCACAGCATTCCCAGCTGTGGGCTGAAGCTGTGAACGATCTTCTAACTGTCCCATTGCCCTTTTGCAAGGGGGCAGGGCCTGAGTGTTCCTCTAGACCTGCGTGGAAATCCACCTGAGGGTTCTCCATAGTGTACCATGGTAAGAGTTGCAGTCACACAGGATGGCAGGGAATTGCAGTTTGGGGAGTTCTTCACCAAAATGGGACAAGTAGTAGATTTACAAGGAGTGGGTTTTAAAGTTAAAAAGTGTCAAATATTCTTTCTACACCCTCTGCCTATGGGGACATGTTTTTATTTGTAACTTGCTTTTGCCTTCAGTGGCAAACCTGAAACACTTCCTAAACAAAATCTCTAAACCTTGGCTAACTCCTAAGTGAGAGAAGAGCAGGAATTGTATTTCACAAAGTTCCTAAGGATGCAGAGCATTAGGGAGTTAATGTATTTCTCCTTTCTCCTTAATCCTTTAATCCTTTAACAGTGCAGATGTTTCTGACAATGGCAGTGAGAGCCCGAAGTGCACTTTGGCAGTGCTTTAGGAACAGCCCTGGCTGTTCCTTGCCCCCACACTCAGTTTTAGGTGATGTTTATGAAGTATTTGCAGTGAGAACAAATCCCATGTTTCTGTGACATTTCCTGGGTGCTATGGAAACTGTCTGGGTGGTTCTCAGGGAGTTCTGAGTGAATTGGTTGACATTTTCTTCAAGAGGCTTGGATTTGAAAGCCTAGAGTGGAAGAGCAGGATTTGGGGATGAGTGTTATGTCTGCAGGGCACAGGGGAAGCTGGGGCAGGGCAGGAGATCCATCCTTTGGAGAGAAGCTGGCCTGAAACAAAAGGGACCTGCAGACTCAGGAATCCAGGAGCAGTAGGAAGGTACCCTTTGGTCCTCCTGCTTCACTCATCTCTTCTTTTCTCTCTTAGCTGAACTCACAGTTTTCTAATCTATGAAAGCCCTTCTGGAGCCCTCCCAGCCCCGAGGGAGTGGATCTTGTGTCCCCTCAGACAGTGCCATGAGTGCAAAGCCAGTGGTCCCAGGACAGTTGGTGAACACCACTGTTGTCTTGTGGGACCACCAGGTGCAGGCTGAGCCTGGGGATGCTCCAGGGACCTTCTGCCTTCTCTGAACAATCTCAGTGAGGCAAAGGTGGAGGTGTCAGTGAATGAGCCTCTGTGTCCAGCCCCCAAGTTTGCATTCAGGTTTTTTCCTGGCATAGCTGAGTCTCCTGAAGTATGGAAAAGATCCCACACAGAGCTGGCACAAAAAACCCCCTCCCTGCCCACCCCAACACCCTGCCAGGGTCCGGGCTCCTGGCCTAGGAGCCCTTTAGCAGCTTAGGGGAGCTCCCCAGAGGATGCTCCTCTGCCAGTTGAGGAGCATCCTCTGCTGTATGCCAGCATATCCTACATCCCCACTGGGAGGCACTACTGGTGTAATTACAGTGCTGGAAATCAGCCTCCAGGCATGGGGAAATGCCTGGAACACAGGTAGAGGGAAGAGCCAGATTCATGTTCCTGTGTTCCCTATCAGGCAGTTTCTCCTTGAGTGTGGTCACTGAGGCTTTGGGAAGAAGCTGAGCCCAAAAACAGCAGCTTCAGGTATCTCACACTTTGACAGATAATTTTGTGGTGAGCCTTGACCATGTTTCCTGGGGAATTTTAATTGGAAAAGGAAAGGAACAAGCATGGTGTGTGGATCTGTGCAGTCTGTACACATCAGTTCATGAATAATGACATTCTTCTGTGTTCTGTGCAGGTAACAAAGAGCTGTGTTGATGTTTGTTACGAAAACATTCCTGGGGTTTGAAAGGCTGGATCCCACAGAAGAGGCTAAGTAGTGTGAAGCAGAGCAGGGAAACTTGGCCGAGTGCAGGGTGTTGGAGGCACCAATGTGCTTTTGTAGGCCACTTCCCTTTTCACTTTTTCTGTGCTGCTTTCTCACTCTGCCTGCTCTCCACTTGCTCAGGTTGGGGGGGATGTTATTTTTAAACAAGTTGGTTTTTTCCTTTCTCACAAGCTCTGTCAAAATGGGACTTAACTGTAGTCATAGTTGGCTTAGCAAAACTCTGCAGTTAATGCTAAAAGCTCTGAAATAATGGCAAGAGGCAGTGTGTTCTGCTCTGCTTTTCTTCTTCTTTTCTCCTGAATAATTCTGTAAATTAGTGAGGGAGCCAGACTGTGGCTTGAAAATACTTCAGGCGCTTTTAACCATAAACGATGTCACAAAGCTCTGATCTCTTCCTGGCCTATGGATTTATTAAGGGTCGCCAGTGCATAGCTCAGCTCTCCCATAAAAACTGGTCCTGGGAAGCTCACAAAAGCTGAGCATCTGCACCACCACCCCTCTGTGCACAAAGACTTCATAAATGGAATAGTTGGAATATTTTTCTTGCAAGCCATGGCAGACTGTGGCTCCACCCACCAAAACCTTGGTCACCACATGGTACCACTGTGCCCAGAGAAGCTGTGGCTGTCTGGAAGCATCCAAGGCCAGGTTGGACAGGGCTTGGAGCACCCTAGGATAGTGGAAGGTGTCCCTGCCCATGGCAGGGGTGGGACTGAATGGGCTTTAGGGTCCCTTCCAACCCATTCTGTGATTTGATGATTCAGTACTCTATGACATGAGATACCTGCATGTCAGACCTGGTTGCTGACAGCTCTGAATCAAATCCAATCATTTTAAAGCATTCCATGTCATGATGTGCTGTTCTATTGGGTTTTTTTTTAGCTCCCCACTCTACTTTAATCTATAATTTCTCAGTAGCACCCCTTATTTTTAAAAGGGTTTTTGTTTATTTCTGTTCTCTGTGTGTGTTGGGAGCAGCTGACTGCAGGATAAATCCAGCTGAGGATGAAGCAGCATTGGAAAATCCCGACTGTCCAACTCGAGTGATGGCTTGAACCTCCTTCAGTGGTTACATTTGCAAAACCGGAAAGCAGAAGAAGCTACAGGCTGCACTAATAACATTCTCTGGGTTGCTTTGCCTTCCCAGATCTTCTGTCTGAAATAACTTTCAGAGGATAGGGTGAATTTCAGGATTGAATTTGTGACAGGCACATGGATGGACCCTTTTTTCTGTGATTTCAAGTGCTTGGGCTTCTTAGCTGGGTTTAAAAGATACTCATCATCTGCTTCCTCTGCTCCATGGCAAGCAGAGAAACTCCTTAGGAGTGGGGAGGGCAGCTCTTTCACTTGCTTAATTTAAAAAAAGAAAAAATGCTTAAAACTGTCTGGCAAAAGAAATTAGAACAGAAAATGAGACAAATAAATGTGATTATATTTTATTATTTTCAATCAAATATTCAGAAGCAGCAAAAGACATTGCAGTGCTGTTCAGTGCAGTGGAGAGCAGAGACCCCTGTGCAGGTGCAGAAGGTCCCAGGTGCAGAGGAGTCACATCGTGGTTGCTCAGATTTCATTCCTAAAAGAAAAGCAGTTTCTAAGAAGGATTAAAGATTTTCCTTTACAGGAAACAAAGTGCAGATGGGGAAGAGGTGTGTCATTGTGCACCAGGTAGTAAAATACCTCCTCAGAGCATTAATTTGAAAGGTAAAACCCAAGCCGGAAGCTGAGGGAGCTCTGTGTTATTGAGGATGCAGCTGTTACATTCCCGCTCTGATTAGCAAAAATAGGATTGGGCAACTCCTGGTCTTAGTTTGAAATTGGGCACCAGCAAAGTGTGTGAATGGACGAGTCACCAGCCTTGAAGGAGTCTTCCTAGCCAAGCCTGGCCTACAGTAAAAAGGAAAAAAAAAATATAGGGAGCATACAACACATCCTGGCAGCTTTGGACAGCTCAGCATTACTGCTCTGAAGTCCTAGATGCTGCTTGGAATTGTATGTGCATTTTGCATGTTAATTTGGAATAGTATTGCTTCTGCTGTATTCATCTGTGTTGGGGTTTTCCCAGCCTTAATCAATGGGTTTGGTAGGAAGAACGTTCTCAGAATGGTGAGTTGGTACCAGGGAGAAGGGTTTGCACTTGGAATTATTCAGAGAGAAGTGGATTTAGGAGTTGTGCTTGGCTGCTGAGGTAAACCTGGTGTGATAGTGTGCTCATTGTCCAGGCCAAACAAGTCCAGCAGGGAATACCAAGTGTACAGAGAAGCTGGAGAACAGAATCATTGGGAGATGTGAGTCAGCAAATGATTTTGAAAATAGCACAGAGGAGAAAGCGTGAGCACCCAAAGAAATGAGTTTTCCCCTCCTGCTCATCAAGATATCTGCAGATAGAGAGGCAAATTCCTCCTTAATCCTTCTGACCCTGAGGCTGCCCACCTTTAGCTGGCAAGTCCACATTTTAAAGTGGGTGACAGCAATTGCTGGGATTGATGACCTGGTGTTAATGGGGGAGCTTGAGATCAGACAGCACAACGGCAGAACTAATCCCACAAACCTCACTGGCACTAGGAAAAAGCTTGGCTGGGGCTTCCTGCCTTCCTGGCTCTTGTTCCTGCTCCAGGTGCTGGCTGAGGCTGGGCAGGGATGGCAGTGCTGGAGTCAGGTCAAGTCCCAGGGTCTCTGTGCTCTGCCCTGGGCTGGAGCCTGGCTGCAGCTGGGTCACTGGGAAATGATCCCATGATTTGGCTTTGCTTTCAAACAGCAGAACTCCCGAAGAGTTTTTAATTGGGTTTGTTTTCAGTGATCTGATCATAGATTCAGCTCAATGCCAGCTAGTCCCTCGGACTGGGAGGGGACACTGTTCTGTGATTACATTATCAGGGACGTGGTGGGTGCGAGGTGAGGTCCCTGGGCTGTGGGGCCCAGCCTGTGTCACAACTGCAAGCTGGGACGTGCTTCCACCAGAGCACTCAGGCCGGCCCGTGTGTCTCCCTTCCTTCTGGGCATGCTGAGACAGATCTTCAGTGTGGCCTCGGGGATTTGCAGCAGGAGCAGTGACTGAGGGAGAGGGATGGTGGCACCGATGTGCCCCTGAGCTCCACAGTCCTGGTGGGATTGGGCTATGGCCCTCACCACACTGTCCTCTGTAATTTTTGTGGCATGAAGGAGCAAGGAAAGAGAAAGTGGATAAAGGTGAGTGCAGCTTTCCAAGCCCGTGTGTTTTCCTGGAGGTGCTCACAGGCTGAGGGGATGGCACGGGCCCGTCCCCATGGTGGAGATTCTGGAGCAGCCATGGGTTACATGGGGCAAAGCTAGCAGTCAGACCTTCACAAAATCCCAGGATGAGTCACGCTGGAAGGGCCCTCAGCAGGGCCATCCCGGAGCACGGGCAGGGCACAGGATTGTGTCCATGGTTCTGGAGTATCTCCAGTGAGGGACACTCCACACGCTCTTCTGGACAATCTGTTCAGTGCTTGGTGACTGCACAGGGAAATTTCCCCTCGCGTTCAGCTGGAACTGCCCGTTCCTCTTGTCCTATTGATGGGCACCAACGAGCACAGTCTGATTCATCTTCTCAGCAACACCCTTCTAGATTTTTATACCTGGTGTTGTTTTACATTTATATTTTAGACCTTACACAGACGAGCAGCTGTGTGCGGCTCCCTATCCTTCCCTGCCCACCCCGTGCCCTTTGCCTGGCCCCGGGAGGGGCGGCAGGAGGGACACGAGGGTCCGGGGGCAGCGCCGGGGCGGCTCCGAGAGCCGGGGACGGAGGGAGGGACAGAGCGAGGAAGGGAGGAGAGAAGGAAGGAAGGAGGCACCTGCGGAGGAGGAGCCGGGGAGGGGCTTGGCAGAGCCGCAGAGGCTGCGAGTGCCCGCCCGGTACATCCCGCGGATCCCGGCGGAGCTGAGCCAGCCCGGCGCGGAGAGGGCGCGGGGACCCGGCCGGGAGCAGGGCCAGGTGAGGCAGCGATACACCGGGTTACCCGGCCGGGGCTCGGAGAGGGGGCCGAGATGTCTGCGCCACTTGTTGCTTAGTAACTTGCCACTTACTTAATGTGTGTGTGGGGAATGAGTGGCTTTGGAAGAGGATTCTTCTTTCCCGGTGGTGATATTGCGGGAAAGAGGCTCTTGGTACATACTTTACATTGTATATTGGGAAGAAATTCCTCCCTGTGAGCGTGGGCAGGCCCTGGCACAGGGTGCCCAGAGCAGCTGTGGCTGCCCCTGGATCCCTGGCAGTGCCCAAGGCCAGGGGTTGGACAGGGCTTGGAGCAGCCTGGGACAGTGGAAGGTGTCCCTGCCCATGGCAAGGGTGGCTCTGGATGGGCATTAAAGTCACTTCCAAGCCAAACCATTCCATGGTTTGATGGTACTAAACACCCCCTAGTTGGGCCCAGGGGTGCCAGGCTGTGCTGGGCTGTTCTGCCCAGGACACTGCCTGGAGCAGAGCTGGTCCTGCACGGATGTGATGCCGTTGGGGTGCTTAGATGCCTCCCTGCCTGGGATCATGTTTTCAGCTAGATGAAAATCTACCTGGTGTCAGTAATTTCTTTCTCATTCTCGGCTGCTGGTTACAGACCTGTGCTTCTGCAGTGGGAAAGGATCCTGAGGATCCATGCCCTTGGGCAAGTTCCCTGGCTTGATGACCAGATACCCATTAAATTTACATACTTACCCCTCTCCCCCTCCTTGTTAATTGTTTTACTTTTGTTTCCCTCTAACTAATCTCTACCTTGAGGTTTCTGTTCCACCTTGCTCCACTCTGGGTCTGTAGTTGTAAATTGTTTTATTGGATTTGTTTTCGGGTCATGGGTGTGTAGCAAACCGGAGCTGTTAAAGGGAGCCTCTTTCATGTCCGGGATGATTTGTGTGAGGATTCCCACCCAGATCCCAGCAGAGAAGGAATTCCAGCGTCCACACCCCCTCCACCCCAGCCGTGATCCTGCGGCTGCAGGGCTGGAGTTCAGTGCCTCCCTCTCAGATTTATACCTCCCTCTCAAAGAGGCAGCTGACAGAGGGGAATGTCTACAATTTAAATTTCAATAGATTTTTGCATATCACTTTATCCTTTTGTCTTCCCTCCCTTCCCAGACTGGCACATCCCTAAGCATTAATATTATTGATGCTGTTGGTTGGGAGAAAGGGGCTTCCTATTAAAACTGCCAGGCCATTGTTTGCTAGAGCCCTGGGGCAGGGAATGCACACTCTGGAAAATAAAATTCCCAGGGAGAGACGTTACTGTGATCACAGTAGACACTTTGCAAGTAGCCATGGCTCGTCTGTTCGTATTTGTTCAGAAAAACTCCTAAAAGCCAGGGCCCATTTTAAGGACTAAATGCCTTCCAGGATCTGATTATTTGTGACAGAGAAGACAGGAGGCCTTCCCTTTCCACTCTTCCCTGGCCTCCTTTGTTCTGGGTACCACACAGGCATGATAAAAGAGGCTCATTTGAAATCAAAGCCCTGCGCTGGGAAGTGAAAGGAAAAGAATATAAAGCAGGCAAAACAATACATTGTCTGCATTCCTAACTCTTAAAAAGCAGATTGAATTCACCTCAAATCCTCAAACTTTTAGGTCCAATTTGCACTTTCAGTGAAGTTTTTTACACTTCTTTAGCTGTGTAAGGAGGATGTATGTGAAAATGTAATTTTTATCCTCTTTTAGCTGTTGCATCCTTCTTGTGCTGTATAAAGTAACTGTAATGTGAATGAAGATTGTGGTTATGGTCTTCAGTATTCTTTCTGTTTCCACTCCAGGTGAGTGGAAACTTAACTTCCAAAGGCAGAATCATCTCAGGGGTTAATAGCGAAAGTATGAACAGTTTAGGAAGTCAGGGCTGAAAGCAGAAGAACCAGAGCATCTGGGGAGGGTAGGTCACTGCAGTTTGGAAGTAACTGGTCTGGGCTGCAAACACTTGCCCCCAGGCGAGTGGAAATGAGAGAGGCAGCCTTTAGGAAGGGGCTGGGAGAGCAGCAGGGATGTTGCCTGTCACACTGAGAGTACCACATACCTCAGGACAGTCTGTACCCAAGGCAAAGGCTGTGCCATGGGCATCAGGAGCAGCGAGGCAGTGTGCCCTGACCCAGGCCTCCTCCTGTTCCCAGAGGGATCGCTCATGGCCCTTCTGCGTGGACTCAAAACGGTTTGTTCCTTCCCCGTGCCTTCCAAGGCCTTGCATAAGAGCAAACACCCTCTCGCTGTGGGATTGGGCTCCATCTGCCAAGCTCCTCATTATTCCACTTGTGTTGTTTGTTGATTCCTGTCAGATCCTTTTCCATGGCTCACCCCCTCCCACTGGAATGGGCTGGAGGAGCGCGGTGCCGCCGTCACTGCGGTGATCCCGGCCTGGATGATGCCACACTCATGTTGGAATGGCCTGGGAAGTCTCCGGGCTGCCTGCCTGTGTCTAGAGCACTTGGTGTGATGCAGGGTCAGCCTGGGTTACTGTCAGGTTTTTGGAAGATCTCCTGCAGTGCTGCAGCCACTTGCAGGAATTGCATGGGTGAGGCTCAGCCGAGCTTCAGCTCCATGGGGCTGTTGGGACGCGTTTTAATTAGGGAAGGAGCTGCATGGAGCACAGCTGGGCTGTGAACTAGGCAGAGCAAAGGTGTTTTGCCTTCAAGTGAGTGTGAGTTTGGGAACAGTCACCTCTTATTTTCTCTGAGGCTGTGGCCACTGAAGCCAGGAGAAAAAATGTTTGGTTTAGATTGTCCTACAGGGAGGTTGAGGTTGTCCATTAGGCAGTTCCATCTGTATGGATAGCTAGCAGCTCCAGTCAGCTCCAGCAGGGAATGTGTGGCATTGCCATCACTGTCTCTCTGTGGATCACATTCCTGTTGATGATGACTGGTGAGTTGGAGAAGCTTCTGACAGAGATGGCCCTGCTCTGTTGTCACCTAATGCCAAAGTGACATCTTGCCTCTTGAATGTTCTTCCATTTCTCCCTGAGCTGCAAGTGTCTGCAGTTATCCAGCACAGGGTGCTGGTTGTTGGTGTTCATGACCTTACCCTGAATGCTGCTGCCCCAGCTGAGGTTCCAGAAATTTTTTTAACTAAAACCACAGTTCTTGGGCCATGCAACACAACCTTCGGGGTCATTCTGAAATTGGGTTTCTTTTCAAACCATGCAAATTGTGTATTAGAGATACCCTCAGGTTACAGTGTCACATCCTCTTCAGTGGGATTGTAGGGTTGCACATTTTGGTATCAGATCTCAAATCTTTGGGTGTGGTGTGAGCTTGGGCATGCGAAGTCAAACAATCCTGACATGCCAAAGTGAATGTGGGTAGGAGGCTGACACCATCTTCCTGATGGGCAGATCTGGTGTTCAGTTCTGCCTGTGATGGTTACCTGAGTCAGAGCAGCCTTTCTAAAGGATCCTCAGTCTCCAGGGTAGGCGAGATAAGCAAATGGACTGCATTAAGCTCTGCTAGAACAGAGATTTAGCTAGAATGAAAGAGAAAAAAGATATTTCAAGTGTCTGGATATTTTTCTCCTAGCTCCATGTTTCCCAGTTTGCTCCCCTCGTCTCCCATTTTTGTGCAGGCCCTGTGACCTCTTTGTGTCACCTGAGCTGCTGACCCCACTGCCACGTGTGCTAAATCTCTTATCAGTTTGTTTTCAGCTCCCACTCCTTTTCCAGATTGAGCCTCTAATAACTGGTTTCCTTTGCACTACAGCCCCATCCATCGTTATTTCCTCCCCCAGTCACCTGTCCCAGCCTGTCCCTGCTGCATCATCACTGAGACTCTGTTAGTCAGCACTGTTGGTTTTTTACAAAATACTATTTAAACTTATTAATAGAATTAATAGATTGACCTTGCCAGCCCTTGAACCTTTGAAACCTCTCTCATGTCTCTGTTAGCCTTCAGCTGCATAAATAACTGATTTATATCTCCTGGCCGTGTACCACTGCCCTGGGGCAGGTGGACTGTCCTTCAGGGATTAATTTGAAGATGTCCTGGGGTCTGTTTGTTCAGGAGGTCAGGTATCATCTTAGTGCTCCCTTATGGTCTTAGATTCTGTGCAAAGATCAGTCATGTCTTAAGGCTGGAAAACAGCACAGATTTCTTGATATCAGACATATGTGATAGACTTTTGCATCAGACTAACCTCGTGGTTATCATTCTTAAACCATTACAAGCACTCAAAAAATTTGGAAGAAGAGCAGGGAAGGAGGTTTTGCTGTTGTACATTAGCTCCTGGTTCAGGTCTGTGTTTTCTCATGGCCATAAAGAAACTTCTCTAGGCAGTTCACACTGTAAATGGTCCTCGTGCATTTCACCTCAGACATGTGATTTCAGTTAAATGTAAGTAGCCACCATGCTGGTAGCTTCTGGATTTGCAGTGTGCTGTCTCTGGCAGAGGAGTGACCAGAGCCAGATGCAGCAGAAGCTGAAGGAATTGTGTAATTGTTGAGTTGTCAGGCTGGTGGATCTCTGGTGCCGTATGTTCCTGTGCTGACCAGGAGGAGCCAACCTGAGCTGAGGGTTGCTGTTGGCAGGAATGGGGAATAGCTGGAGTTGTGCTGAGGTCATTGCACAGACACTGCCCAAAGGATGGCTGCAGGAGCCTGGGCAGATGCAAGAGATGCAGCTTCCTTATTACCAGGCTTTATAAATAAACAGCACCAACTCTTATCAATGACCTACTTTACTCTCCATATGTGTGGGGCTCTCGTGGTAGCTGGAAATCTGTCCTTATCCTTGGCTGGTTCTTGTCTTCGCTAATTTGAATGGTTCTTATCAAATTACACTGAAATTAATCACCTTTAACATATTTCTTCACTTCAGAGCTCAGCCTTAACTGATGGCAGCCTGGCACAAGAGAAATGCTGCAGCATCAGAAAACACAATTTATTTTGCTCTTGTTTATGGCAAACCAGTCAGTACATATTAATGAAAGTTATTGGAGATAGAAAGATATTTTTAGACTCTCATATCTGTGGAAGTTTAAATTATCTCTTGAAAATCTTTATGCCTGCTCAGGGAGCCCAATATAGAGATTAGTGTGATTATTGCTGTGTTGGTTGGTCCTTCTTCAAACCCAGCATCCTGTTCAAGGACTAAGGGATGGTGCTTGGTGGTGCGTGGTTCCACATTCTGCTTGGGGTTTTTAGGGCTGTGTAAATGAGCTTCCAAAATAGAATGTGCTGTGGCAGGAGGGAAGGAGGAAAATGTCTTGTTGCTAAGGAACATGACAGAGAACTGGGAGATGTGACTCAGTTCTTGGCTTGGCATCACTTCTCGGTGAGATGTGGGTCTGCAGAGTGGGTTTTTCTGAGTGCAAGGGGATGGATATTGAGTATATTGGCTGATGTTTTCAGGAGGGGTCGGGGTAACTGATGCTGTGTGGGGACCCAGCTGGCCTCGCTCTGCTCCCACCCTTCAGTGTGATCCCGAGTGTGCAGAATCAGGAGCACAGGAAATGTGTGGCAAAAACAACCCCAGCTTCTCATCTCCTAATTCCTGGTGCTGCTCTTTTTTCGGTAGACTCTGTTGCTTCTCCTTCTCTCCCTGCAGCAGTTTAATTTTAGAAGAGAATGGCTATGGAGGGACTAATAGCCTAGAAAAATTTTTGCCTGGTTTGCTGTAAATCTCCTTTAAGAGAGGATGGATTTCACTTTTGTTTTGTAATGCTTTTCTTTATGACATTCCCACACCTTTGTCCATCTTTGATTTTGTGCCTGCCAGTGCAGTTTGTGGATTGCTCTGGAGCTCTGCAGCCACACGTGTTGTTTTTGCTTTGGTCTGAGCACCAGGCTCCCCTTGCAGCAGGGGCCAGCTGGGTGCTGTGACCTGTAAAATCACTGGGAATAACAGAAACAAACAGGCTGCCTATGTGCTGGGAATGTGGGTCAGCAAACACCCTCCAAGATTATTCTCTTGGAGTCCAAGTTTGCTAACTCTGCATCAGTAAATGTGGTGCTATTACACTGGGAAGGGGGTTTTGTCAAACCCCAAATATTAGTGCTACCAACAGGGAATGGAACAGGTGCTCTTTGTGGAGCAGGGGCTTGTTTTCTCTTGGCAGAAGCTAATGAGACTACAGGGAACAGGCAGAGGGCTTGGAAAACAGGCAGGGAGTTTGGGAGGGTGACCTGGAGGAAGTTGCCATTGCCCTGGATGGGACTTGGTGCCACCTGGTCTAGTGGGAGGTGTCCCTGCCCATGGCAGGAGTTTGGAACAAGATGAGCTTTAAGGTCCCTTCAGTCCCAACCCACTCTGGGATTCTGTTTAGAATCTGTTGCCAGGTAACCTTTTCCTGGATGTCCCCTGGCCTTTGGGAAGAGGCAGGCTGAGTCAGCGGGGAGATGCTGTCCTGCTGCAGGGTTGGCTGGGTTGTGTTTTGTTATCAAGCCTTTGTCTCACAGGGCTTTCTTGCTGAGCAGAACAAATCTGGGGACACAGTAAGGCTGCATTTGTTTGTTAAAAGAGTTTTTCCTGTTTGGTCTCTATGATCCAAAGCCAAGGAATCAGAAGACAGTGCTCTTTGCCATCCTACCTTTCCTTCTGTTGGCAACACTTTGGGCAATTCTAATTAATTATTGCAGTGGTCTTGGGAAGGATTTTGTGGCCAGACATCACTTGTGGAGTTTGGGCTGAGCCACATGGTGCTGTTGGACTGTGCTGTGAATCCCAAATAACTGCATCCGTAATGAGTCCATGGGGCACAGGAGGGATCAGGACCAGGGGGAGCAGGTCAGTTCTGGACTGTCTCACCTGGGCTGGCCCAGCTCTGCCCTAAGAGCATCAGGGGCAGCAGATTATTCCTAATCCAGGTCACGGCAGTGGCTCAGCTCAGCCTCAGGGAAAGGTGTGGGGACACCCAGCAGTGCCACCGTGGGCTGAGCTCATAGGAAGGCTTAGGAGTCCTCAGCAAATCCCAAGGGATGGATCCCTGTGGGCTTCCAGGGGGGCTATTTGTGCTGACCAAGAGTGTGAAGCTGATGGGGAGCTGATGGCTGGCACAGCTCTCCAGTAAAGCTGCAGAAAACATGTCCTGAGGGTGAAGAAGCCCTGCTTTTAATGAAGTGGTTGTTATTTAATAGCTTTTAACAGTATCAGGGGGATTTGGGGCCTCACTTGCACCACAAATCCTGGTGGTGTAACAACACCACCAACACAACTGCCTGATCTGTAAATGTTCCTGGGAGAGGTGCTGGGCAGCTTCCCAAAGCCACAATGAACTACCTGGCACAAGGAATCCTTTTCCTTCCCCTCCTCCCCACCATGTAAAGGCTTTGGCCAGCACAGTAATGACAGCAGAGGGAGGGGGGGAGATTTTTGCATGTTCCTAATTGATATATTTGTGCCAGCAAAACTTCAGAAGTGGTCCAGACTCAGGTGGGGTTTTTGAGTTGGGTTTCATTTGGGGTTTTTTTGCAGCCAGGCAATCTCCACTGGAGAATTTCTCTTTGCTTCTTCAGGCCAGGATATTAAGCCAAATCTGCCATTCTGAGGAAAGCAGGCCTTGCTCCTTCTAGGAAAATCTCCATTTCTTGGTAAACAATGTGTTTTATAGTGGATAAGTCTGAGGTGGAAAGTAGTATGGATAAATGTTGGATTTTTTGTTTATTTTGGTTTGGCTTTCAGTTGGTAACTTAAAGCATAGCAACCATTTGAATTTTCCCATTAGTAATGCTGGTTCCCAAATTTATTTCTATGAACATGTTGCGAGGAGACTCAAGCTGTGAATGGATCAGCTCTATCATGTTCTTGGTTTATTAGAGGGACCGTAATGGTAGGAAAGGGTTAATTGTTTTATCCATGTCTGCTTGGTTTGTAACACTTGTAGATTTGTTTCATGTCTAAACCCTGTGCCTTGATTCCCTGGTTTTCCTGCAGTCACCAGTTCTGGGTGCAGAGAGTTATTCGTGCTGCAGCAGGAGAGCACTGCTGGCTGCTGCTGCCACTGTCACCTGTGGGGCAGTGAAGCCTTGGATGGCTGTTTTGGAGCAGAAAACACGGATTCAGCAGCATTCCTGGCAGCTTTTGGTGCTTGTCCAGAGCCTGCATCTGCTGTGCTGTGTTCACCTAAACCAGGATGCAGCAGGAGTTAATCGCTTGGGATGCACTGGTGCTTCCAGCCTCAGTAATGCCTGAGGGGGGGGAATCCCACCTTTGCTGCTACTGCAGGAGGAGCAGAGCTCATCCTTCTCAAACACCTACCTGCTTTCCTTCTCCTTAATAACCTGTCAGCAGGGAGTTGACTGCTTGGATTTTCTTGCCGTTCTCTTGTTCTCCTGCACGCAGCAGAAGCCCAAGTGAATCACTCCTGCGTGGGTACAGCCCTCAGAGCTGGGCTCAGCCTTAGAGAGGCTTGCAGAGCAGGCAGTGTTCCAGAGCAGGCTCTCTGCGACCAAGGAGCCGTGCTAACACTTCCACAGGCTGGGGACAAGGGAATTTCTGGTGGCTGAACCTGCCCTCGCAGAGTCCTTGGCTGCTGCAGCACTTCTCTGTGGCAGGGAGTTTGTGGGAGTCTGCTTAATGGTGCAGAAAGCAGGATAATTATTTTAACCTGCACTGAGTGGCTTAAAGGCAGAACAGATTTACTATGTTTTGAAAACTCGGCTCACTTTTCTGGTCAGTGATGCCAATACCAAGCCAAGTACATCTCTGGACCATGGAAGTGCACCCATTGCAGGTGTTTTTTCTGGTTTTAGTGCTGACATGACACCCAAAAGTCATTTGTTGATCTGCATTAGTAGTAGAATTTCTTCAGGACTAGAATTGGATACATTCTTCTCCACTTAAAATCTATTCTCTGATGGGCTCATTTTTCATTAAGTCAAGCAAGGTACATACTATACAGAGTGTGAAATAATTCAAGTGAATAAACACATGTTAATGATTGCTTTATTTGGATTAGTAGGTGCTCTGTTTGCCTGTTGTAAAAGCATCTGTCTCAGATCTCTCACCTGCAGTGGTGTCACCACAGCAGCCTGAGGGTGCTAACCTTGGAAATTCCACACTAATCAGGATGAGACTGTCTCCATTATCCTTGAGCTGGGCCGATAGGAGGTGATAAATGAGCCCTTATTTTCCTGTGATGATGGATATAACCAAACCCCATCCTAACTTTGTTTGGCATGTCAGCACAATCTGTTCCTTTATTGCATGCAATTAAAAAGCCCCATCAAACTGCAAACACTGCTTTAATTAAAGCCCCCACAGTCACAGTTTGTCATGCTCAAAGCTCCCGTGGTTGTTAAATAAATTTGATTTGATTGCTGAGGATGCAGATGTGGGTTCTGGTGGAGATTTTGGGATTTCACGTATTCAGGTGGTGCTGAGGATCAATTTAGTGTTGTACTGCTACAGGGGACTTTGTGCAAAAGAAGAAGTTTGCTTTCCTCACATCAGTACAAATTTGTTAAGGTTAGTGGAGTCAGGTTTATTATATAAATATACATATATCAGGTTTATTACATATATCAATAGAGGAACCATGTCAATGTCTGGTAAAATGGAAGGAGAAATATTCAGCTGTGCGAAGGGATTAAACCAGCCTGAAGCATTGTGTGGTATAACCACGATCTTGGGACAAGGTTTTTCATGTTCCCTGCTTAAAGAGCCCCCTGAGTGAAGCAGTGCCCATCCATCTCTGCTTTGCTGAGTCCCAGTTTCAGAGCTGCTCTCTGCAGTTCACATTTCATTAGGCAGCAGAGGTGACACTGAAGGGATGAACCTGTGTCCCCAGGCATCTTCGCTGCTGTGGAAGGTGTTACTCTGCTGATACTTGATTGCAGTATTTGTGCAGTATTCATGCAGGTGGAATACACGCTTCTTGTCTTTCGTGCCTGGGATGAGAGGGAGGAGCAGGGCAGAGTGATTGCTGCTGCTGCAGGAGCCTTTACAACTTCCCGAGCTGCAAAGGCTTCCACCAAGCACAGCCCTTTGTACCCAGCAGTTTGTTCCCTTCAGTAGAGCTCCTCTGTTGAATTAAACTGCTTTTAAATCCTGTACACAATGGCACCTTTGTTGGGGAGGCTCCGATGGCCTCTGGAGGAGCATTGACATTCCAGGGCATTGTTCTGCTCCCATTTAACCTGAGCCCGGCCTCTCCTGCCAGGGCCAGGTCGTTGCTCTCACCCACTGCTCTCCTTTGCCTTGCACTGGGGTTCAGCTCCTGAGCAGGTGGTTTTAGCAGAGGGACCAGAGTTTCCCCAGCACAGCCTAGAGGGACACAGCAGGAGGCTGGAAGGCAGCTCCTGACTGAGCCAGATCCTCCTCTCTTTGGAGGCTGCTTGTGTTCATTCTGGAGAGGATGAACAGCATCTCTTCAATCAGCTGCCTTTGTGACCTGTTCACTGGGCTGGGTGGTGGAGTCCCCCATCCCTGAAGGTGTCCAAGGGACACCTGGTTGTGGTGCTCAGTGCTCTGGGCAGGGTGACAGGGTGGGGATTTGGCACAGGTTGGATTTGATAAGCCTTGGAGGGCTTTTCCTCAGTGACTGTGTGTCTGTTTTTATTTTGTGATGACTTGAGAAGGGGGCTGCTGAGGCTCTGGGGTGGTGCCTGTGCAGGTGCAGTGAGGGGCAGTGAGGTCCTGGTGTGCTGGGAAGGCAGGTTGGGCTCTCAGGGGGTTCTGCCTGCTCAGCCTCAGGGGTTATAGCCAGCCCTTTGTTCTGCAGGGGCCTCAGACCAGAGCAAGGGCCAGTCACAAAGCTTTATTTCTGTTTGTAGACTACACACTGGTTTGCACAGGAGATTACCAGATTTCTCAGTTGAGCCTCATTCTTTTTCCCAGAGATGAAATTGCCCCTCCCAGGTGCTGCCCAGCATCAGCCTTTCAGGTGGCTCCTGCCTGAAGCTGCTCTGCAGGAAATGTGTCTCTGTGTTAGTCCTTCCATTCCAGCTCACTCTGGGTAATGCCACACTAGCCAAGGGCTGGGACAAAATCCAAGTCTCTGTTTAGTGTCAAACCTTGGGAAATCTGCTCCTGTAAATAATTGATATTAATGCTACTGCAGTTGTTACGTGCTCTGTAGAAGGGGTCCTGCTCAGTGGTTGCCAGGTGTGGAATGAAATGAGCTGGTTGTTCTTGTCTTGTGCAGTGTCGAAGAAGCACGGGAAGCTCATCACCTTCCTCCGGACATTCATGAAGTCGCGCCCAACGAAACAGAAACTGAAACAGCGGGGGATCCTCAAGGAAAGGGTGTTTGGCTGTGACCTGGGGGAGCACCTGCTCAACTCTGGCCATGATGGTAAGAAACAACCTGCTCCTGAGCTCTTCCTCTGTTGGGAATTTGTCAGGGTGGTTGTTCAGGGTCGTGCTGGGGAACAAATGTGTGGCACAAATCCGTGGCTGAATGGGAAACTGAGGCTAATGAGAAGCAAACATTGTGCTTCGACGTGGGAAGCATCACGGTTCAGTATGGGAGCACTGAAGGTGGCTGCAGCTCCTGCAGATGGGTTTTCAACCTCTTCAAGTCTTCAAGTTGTTTTTTTTTTTCAGGAATATAAGCTTTATTTGTATGTCAGTATCAGTGATTAATTAACAGGCATTACATTTCTCTTAACTCAGTACCTTTGTATGATTCTAGAACAATTTGCAGTGTAAATCCTTCATCTGCCTTTTCCTTGGATTTCACAGGATTTACAGGAATTAACTGGATATTGTGTTTCCTCACAGCTGACTTTTCCTCTCCATTCATGGTCCCTTTTCCCTCCCCATCAACAGTTCAGAGAAGCAGAGGAGCAAACCTCTCCATTCCAAGAAAAAAATTACACAATTGTTACCACTCTTCCTGAGATGAACTTGGATTTCATAGGCTCTTCCCTGTGCCACCTCCAGTCCAGGTTCCTGCAGTGCTGAGGAGCAGCCAGAGCACTGGGATGCTGTCCCACGTCCCCAGGCTCAGCTGTTCCCTTTGGGAGCCCACACCCAGGGATGTTCGGGAACGCAGCCTGGAGCAGCTGTGGGCTGTACGTGGTTTGCCCAGGAGTTAAGGCTGTTGTGAAAGCAGTGATGGGATCTGATGGCTTTGCAGCAGATCCTTTGTGCCAGAGTTGTCCATCTGGTGTCTCCCAGCTTTTGTGTGCAGGCAGAGGGAGAAGTGACAGGATGTGTAGGGCAGGAAAGGAGTTTCTCTGTTGAAGTTGTTTTCAGTGAGTCTTCAGACTTCTTGTTCATCCAAATGCTTTTTGAAAAAGGGCTGGCAAAGGGCAGGGAGTAATTTCTTGCTGTTTTTCCAGCTGATTTGGTTAGTAACAGAGATGCGCACTCCCTCATCTCACATAAGTGTTTCACTACCAGCTGGTGCAGAGCATGTGCTTGTCCTTGTGGAGTCAGAACTGTGGCAAGGCTCGTTGGCTCAGCTGGAGCCAGCAGAGGTCCTTATTGGGGCTTGCAAAGCACCAGAGATGGTTTGGAGTCAGGAACAGGCACTGACCCATGTGGAACGGCATCAGGAGTAGGTACTTCACAGTGCCGGGTGGCTCTGGAGCTGGTTTTGTGTGTGTGCTGTGGGAGCATTCCTGGAGGGCAGGAGCCATGTGAGCAGAGTGAGCTCATTGATGGGCAGGAGGGAATTCCCTCTCATCCCAGCCCTCCTCCTGTCTGTTTTCCTTAGGCACAAGTCAGCAATGGCTAAAGCTTTTTCCCAGTCTCTGTGCCGACTTTTTCCCCTGGCTTCAAGGGGTGGTTTATTTCACATTCAAAGACACATCCTGAGCTGAACTAAACTGCTTGAACTCCACTGGAAATTCTTGTTTGACAGTCTCTGGGAGCTCTGTCCTTGTCCTGGTCTCTCCCCACCATCCCACACATTGGGGTGACACTGACTGGGCTGTACTAATGAGATCCCTCAGCTCAGGAATCACCAGCTGCTTTCACCCTCGTTTTAATAACCCTTTCCTAACTCCCTGGAGTGAAGCAGATCCAGTGTGATTGTTGCCAACAGGGGCATGACTCCACTTCCCACCACAGGATTGTTGTTTTCCATATGATTCAGCTCTCTGACCTGTATTTCAGGTGATGTAATCCCCAGGATGGGACTCGTGGAGACATTTCTGGGTCTGTGCATGCAGAGCATTTTAAGATTCCCTCCTCCTGTAGCATTACTGTAGCTCAGTCATGGAGCCTCTTGCAGTGCTGACCTGCTGAAAGGGGCCTGAGGTGAATTGAAAAAGCTGCTTCTCATAATCAGAACATCGTGTTTTTTCCAGGAGCTCAGAGGATGCTCTGGCTGAGCGTGGTATCTGCTGGTGATACTTTGGAATCACAACCTAGAACACGGGAGTTCAGAAGAACAAAAGGAACCCAATACATTCATTGGTTTATTTAAGCTCGTGATGGTTTTGTTGGGTCAATGCCCCATCCCCAAAAATATTTATCGGGGCTGAAGGAGCAAATACCACTGTCCCTAGTGATTGCAGTGAGTGACAAGGCATCATGTACACCTCAAAAATGCAATATTGAAACAAACTGGAGTGATGCTAGGAATTTTCTTGTTACCAGCTTTGTGAAGATGACAAATTTTTAAGCATTTGCTGAGAAACAACATGAGCAGCCTAAATTTTGTAGTCATGAATCTCTGAAACTGTGCTCAATTTTAGTGAGTGGGAAGTGGAATGAGAGAATAAAAGGGATAAGGACAAAAACTGCAATAAGTGTAACAGTTTTTTAATAAACCCTGCACCGAGGCAGCTGGCTCAGGTTGTTTAGTGGGGAGAAGAACATGTTTGCTGTGTACCCAGAGGGGATATGCAAGCACAGTGGAGATGTTTCACTTACTGCAGTACCTTGTCTTTCTGTGGGCTCAGCAAGTAATCCCTTGTTCTGCATCCTCTGAGCCACTGTCAGGAGGAGGATAAATTTGGCATGGGATGCACAGGACGAAAGTGATGCCAGGATGTGCCCTGGTTTTCCGCTAGGGAGCAGGAGCCCTGGGGTGCCGTCCTGCAAAGCTCCATGTGCTTCACTCACCGAGTCCTGACCTAGCAGAGCATTTGTGGTTATCTGAGCTGGCTGTTCCCAGGCAGCACCTGGCAGTGCGTTTTAGCTGCCTGCAGCTGAGGCAGTGACTGCACTGCTGGGAGGTTTTCTGGAGTCACTGGCCAAAGACCCCATGGCTCAGAAAAGGACTAAAATCCCACCGAGGATCAATGATTTTTTGTTGCTTGCCTGGGAATGTGGCACTTGGAAGGGCTGTGTGCTTGGCTGGGTAACCCAGGCACCAGTTCTGGGCTCAGAGGTTCCCTGACCCAGTTCCCTGGAAGGGGCTGCAGGAATGCACTGAGTGTGTCACTTGTTTCCTCCCCCTGCCTTTCCCAAAGCTCCTGGGCATTGCCAGGAACCAGGTGCTGACCCAGGCTCTTAATGCAAACCAGGTGTGCCATCATGGCATCGAGTTTTTGGGATGGGCCTGTGCCAAGGTGAAGCCATGCTCTCTCTTCTGGGAGGTGCCTTCCAGGCTGGCAGGACAGAACCTGCAGCTCTAAAGATCGGGATATGATCTGTCTGTGGCCCGGTTTCTCCCTAGGGAAGGGTGTCTGAGGAAGGCAGGAGGAGTGCAGCAGCAGGCTGGTGGTGCTGCTGCCCGGGGGAGGTTGTGGCTTGTCGTTTCCCAGAGTGTCCTGTGTGGGTCTGAGCAGGAACACTGAGCAGCTACAAGGAAGGAGGTGAGGATTTAACAAGTGTGAGGGATGACCAGTGCACCCTAAACCCTCCTGGGTTTCTGGTGATTCATGGTGGGGACTGTGGTGAGTGCTGGGCAGTGTCCTGGGGATTGGATTTGGTGTGTTTGCTTTTCAGTTCCAGTTAGGTTTGTGCTGACACTCTCAGCTGTCCAAGCAGTGCTGGAGCCCTTCCAGCATAGGAGTAACTCCTCCATGGGGTGCCAAGCAGTCCTTCCCCAAAGGCCTTTGGAGGGAAGGGAAAGGAGGGAAGGAAGCATTGCTGTCCGGTCTCTTTGGTAAGGTTCTGAGTCATAGGCAGATCACAGGATCATTTTTCAAAATTATCTGTGCTCCAAGCTGTTTGGGAAAGAGGGAATTGGGAGTTACAAGGCTCCTGGCCATGGTGCTTGGTATGCATAGGTGTGTTGCTTCCAGTGAATGTCTCAGCAGGGTGTCCTTTTCTTCTCTCTTGTCACATGTCAGCACTGAATGATGAGCTGGGACTTGCAGGAGTAAAACCAGTTTTGATATGAGGGATTTTGGACTTCTCTGTTGGCAGAGCCTGTGGTAATGCTCCCTTCAAGTATGTTGGTTTGCACAATATTTCTCCAGTCAGCTCCAGACACCCCGTGGAGCCTGCCTGAAGGGTCCTGTCTGCATCTCATCCAGTGCCTTACTCATCTCTTGGCTCCTGCTGGGCTTGGGATGCTTCCTGCCAGGGAAGCATCACTTGGCAGCAGACCAGGCTCAACAGGATTTGCTGTGTCTCCATTGCCCTCAGAAATGCTCCCAGTTGGGTTGGTGGCGTTGCCACCTGCCTTGCTGGTTTGTTTTACAAATTCAGGGGGCATTCCCAGTCGGGAGGGACCCACAGGATCATCTAGTCCAGCCCCTGGCCCTGCCCAGACCCCCTCACAATCCCACCCTGGGCATCACTGGCAGTGCTGTCCAAAGGCTCCTGCAGCTCTGGCAGCCTCGGGGTCATGCCCATTTCCTGGGGAGCCTGGGCAGTGCCAGCACCCTCTGGGGGAAAAACTTTTCCCAGTATCCAACCTAAACCTCCCCTGACCCATTCCCCATGTCCTGTCACAATTTTATGGAGCTGAGAGATACAGCAAATTCCAATCCACCCCAATTCCTGACTCCTGAAGAGACCTTGTTCTTACTCCCTTTGTGGGCAGAGATTATTTTTTTTCCCCCCAAGTTTTTCTTTCTTGAAGGAAACTAAATAGAACTTAAATTTAGCCTGACCCCAATTAGCGGGATTGTGCTGGCAGAGGATGTTTGTGGAGTGTGGGAGCTGGTGGAGTGCTGCATTGCAGCAGCTGCACCATGCCCTGGTTCCTGCTGTGGAATGTTTGGCCAGGGAGCTCCCCAGAGCTCCTGGGGGTGTGACATGAGTGGGAGTGAGGGGGAACATGGAGCTGGGCAAAAGGAAAGGCAGGGCTCAGGGAGGATTGGGCATGTTCTTGGAGAGCTGATGGGGCCACAGTGCCCATGGGGAGCCCAGGCAGGGATGGGGCTGCTCTGAGGGGGGGCAGTGGGCCAGCACCCAGCTAGAAGGGTCAGCACAGGCTGGAGGGGGGTCAGCACCCAGCAGAAAGGGTCTGCACCCACCAGGGAAAAGCCACTTTGCTGTTCTGCGAGTGAGAGACTCCTGAGCTGCTGCACATGAGGAGTTTACTATGTACTTTTTATTCAAATACTGCTGGGCTCACGTGCTGGGGTTGCTTGTACTGCAGAGCATGGGGACACCATTTGTTCATCCAAGCCTGAAGTGTTCTGTCACTTCTTGGAAATGACCCTTTCTCCCTTAGCAATTGGACTGAAGCACAAGTCAGCCCTGGGGTCCCCCAGTGAGGTGGTGTCACAGATCCACCTCCAGAGATAATCCATCATACAACCAGCTGTATCCACAGATGATTTTGTAGGCTAATGGCACAAGGCTTTTTTTGTACCTCTTTATGCGTTTGACATTCATACATCATCAGCTTCCATCACTGGAAAATACAGACTCACAAATGGAACTTTTAGTTGAAAAGTTTCCTATAGTGAAGGATCTATGCATGATTTTTTAATTGTTATAAAATGACCGTGCTGTGTGGTCAGCAAGAGGCATTGACGTCTGCTGAAGATGTAAATGCCTACAAGAGACAAAGTTCACTAAGTTGCCTGATCTTGCTCTGTGTCTTTCGTGTTCTTCCAGCTCTCCACATTTATTCAGAACTCATTTGGACAGGTGGGTAGAATTAAAAAAGAATAAAATGGAAGAGAATAGCAGGAAATAGCAGATAGGGGATCTGCATCTCTTTACGTACTGCACAGGAGCAGCAAGTGTTTGCCGGGGACGGTTTCATTCTCCTGTACTGGTTCAGGTGCTCTTCAGAAAGGTCCATAGCAGCACCTTGGGGTTCCTGCTGACATCATGGCTTGTTTGGCGTCCTCTGGAGTTATCCATCCCTTGGAGCCATCCCCACCCTGCTGCTGGGTAATGTATTTGCCTCTGACAGTAATTTATGGCAGAGTTGGGTATAGAGGGAGCTATTACCAGAACAGAGAAACACAAGGAATGAGATCTTGGCAGCCTCTTGGCTGGGATCTCTTTAAGCCTGGTTCCCCTTAGCTCAAGCACAGGTTTGGCAATCTGTGTCACCCCTTTGGCTTGTGGTATTGATGTGAGGAGCCCCTTTTACCAGCTCAGAATTATAATTACAATAAAAGGCTGCCTGGCTGGCTTGGAATCTTTGCCATCCTGAAGGAAGCCTTGATTGGGAATTCAGGACAGCAGAGTCTTACAGATTAAATAATTTCAGTTTTTCTTGCTCTTTTAACTCCAAGAGAGTCAATATAACCAGTTCCCATTCCCTGTTACTGCCCTGTCCAGGTCCATCACAGAGGTAGGACTGAGGGAGCTTTAAGGTCCCTTTCAACCCAAACTTGTCTGGGATTCAGTGTTCTGATGCCCCAGGTGCAATCCCTGCTCGTGATGGCTTTGTTCCAAGGTTTTCTCTTCAGAAAGACTTTGGAATATTTGCAGAGCTTCCATGTGAAATAGCCCCTCAGTTTTTACCTTCAGCTTCATGGAGTTCTGTGGCAGCTCAGCAGCCTGGCCTGTGATTCCCAGGTATGTTTGGAATTGTTATGCCTTGAATGCTTGCAGCCACATCAATGGGTTTGTTCAGGCAGTAACAACTTGTTCCTGTACAAAGGTTTATTGGAGTGTTGGTGTTGTGTGACATGCATGTGACATTTCCTTCAGAACGGTGACATGGGCCACAGCCACTCCAGCATGGGAGGGAATGTTGGCTCTGCATGAGGCTGGGGGTGTGTTATATGCGCTCACTCTGGTAATGAACCCCAGGGGCATTTTTGTGCTTTCAGTAGGTATTTTCAGACTATCCAAGCTGACAAGTTCGGATGTGAACTGAAAAGTTTCAAACCTCCAAGTAGGTTCAGCTCTGGCATCCTGCTATCCCAATTTTCCTTCTGTCTCTATTTTTAAGCATTTATATGCCTGAAGCAGTTTGTGATTAGGACACAACCCAGAGTTCTGAAGTTTTTGTTTGCAATTCTCTTTTCTGCTGAGACATTTCTTGTGTGACTTTGGCAAGTCCCTTGAAGTCCCTGCCTCCTTTATGCTTGTTATGCTTGCAGGTAGGGATATCTGGAGGTGATTCACCTTGTCTACCCTATTCCAGGTGTTTTTTAAAAAAGGGGATCCTAACTTCTCCATTGAGCGGGAAAAACAAGGCATGCTTACTCATCCAGTAATTTCTGTATTACTCTCCTGGATACCTGGGCTTGGTTGTTTATATATAGAGCTGCAGTTCACAAATCAGGGGTGGATCTCGTTTCCTGACAAGGCCACCTAACTGGGGACACTGGAAATCCTCCTGCTCTGCCTCCCTCAGTAGCATTTGTGTATCTATAAACAGTTTTCTGTCACACACTGGGGAAACACTGGCCTGTCTCAGCATTTTCACTTGCACCTGAGTCCCTGTTGTGCACAGCCCTGTGCACACACAGTGTAAATGAAGGGGAAAATGTTTTAAAGTTGCATTCTGGGGCAGGAATTGTGTGGGGCATCGGTGGCTGTACGATCTCTGGGCTCCCAGGTAATCTTAGCCATCCTCTTCCCTCCATCCTGCTGACCTGACTGTCCCTCTTTTAATTGAATTGGCAGTTTATTGAAACCAGGCAGCCTCAAACATGCCAAAACCAGTTTCCTTTTGGTATTTCCAGATTTATAGTAATTTTTTAATTCAAAATCAATCTCCAGAGGACTCGGGCAGTAAATGGTCACAGTTGCACTCAGAGTTCTGGCCCTGAGCTGGGAACTCAGACCTGTCCCTGCCACAAGTTTTTGGCCTTGGGGAGCTTGTTTGTTATCTCCCGTTCCATCTCCAGGCTTGTACAATCAAACTAATAACCTGTGTCTGCCCCCAAGGTGCCACAAAGTAAATTCCTAATACCCAGGAAGTACTTGGGAGATTAGGAGTGGGATATAAATATCAAATAGTATTTATGCAAGTCCCAGTACAGGTTGGTGCGTGACATCCAGTTGTGAATGTCTGTAGAAATTAAGAAAATTCACCCGTGTGTTCCCCCTGCATTTTTTGTGTTCCCTGGGTTGGGTTTGCATCCCAAATCCAAACATTTCTGATGTTGAGCTGTTTTTTGTGAAGTGTTTTAGGTGCCTGAAGTCCCCCTGGGCGTGGCAGTGAGTGTCTCTGTGTGACATCAAAGGCAGATCCAGCAGCCTGGGGAAAAAGGGGAACAGTTGACCCAAATTGGAGATGAGTAGAGAATTCCCATTGCTGCAGATGTGTTCTCTTCTTCACAAACTAACTAGACACAAGTTGATACTTTCAAGGTGAATAGTTTTGAGTTATTTTGAGCAAATTTCCAACCACAACAGGCGCTGTTGTTGCTTCACCATCTGCCCTCCGAGTTGCTGGAATTTGAGATTACTGGGTATGGGGTCAGCATTACAAAGGGGTACCTGGGATTCCTGTGGAGAATGCCTTGTTTGAGGGGACATCCTTGGAGTTGCTGGGCAGGGAACACAAACCTTTTCTGCTAAAAAGACCCAGTTTGTCTCTCCCCTTCTCCCTTGCCCTGCCTGCAGCTGCGAGGAGAGGATTCTTTGTGCTTGAGTGACCCTGAGGACAGCTGGGAGTTGAAAATTAATTTGCATTTCGAAACACTACAGCTGTGGGGGGAGCAAACATGAGGAGAAATGTCACAGTCAGTACAGGAATTGCTTGTGCTCTTATCCTGCTCCTCTTAGCACAGGGAGAACTTCCCCTCCTCTCAGTGTATTGGAGGGAGTGTAAGCTCCAGCAGACTGGCCAAATCTGAGTATTAGTAGTGTCTTGTTGGATATTAGGAAAAATTCCTTCACTAAAGGAGCTGTCAAGCATTGGAACTGCTTAGGCTGCCTAGGGATATAAAAGCTGTGGGGTTGTGGCACTTGGGGACATGGTTCAGCCATGACAGTGCTGGGAGAGCAGTTCGACTCAATCTTAGAGGCTTTTCCAGCCTTAATGAGTGTGTGATATTTTGTATCAAAACCAAATTAAACCCTTGCCCTGGGAAATGGGTGGGTGCAGCCTGGAATAGGGATTGGCTGTACATCTCCATCATGGATAGTGGGCAGGGAGCAGTCCTCAGATTCCAGGCTGTCCTGGCGCAGCCAGGGGAATGTTGCTCATCTGCCAGGACCTGACAGACGTGGCTAGTGACCTGCCCTGCCTGGTGCAGCCCAGGGGGATTTCTGTTCCCCAGGCCTGAACTTTGCACTTTGCTTTCCACAGTCCTGGCTGAGCTGCCATAAAAGAATTCCAGGCTGAGGAAGCAGAGTCCGGTGCTGCTCCCTCTGTGAGCCCTGCCTGGGTCAGGGATCCAGCTCAGGGGTTCTGCTCTGCTCTGCTCTGCTGTGGCTGCACTCTCCCAAGTGCAAAAGTCCCACTCTAGGTCAGAACTGTGTGCCTGGGACCAGGAACTGGGGCAGCTTGGACTTTACACGACTCATCACCAGTGTGGATAATGTCAGTGTGGCTCACAGCCTGGAAATGAGGGGCAGGGAGTTGAAGAATCATGGAATCCCAGACTGGTTTGGGTTTGAAGGGACCTCGAATCCCACCCAGTCACACCTGCTGCCACAGGCAAGGACTCCTTCCACTAGACCAGGTTGCTCCAAGCCCCATCCAACGTGGCCTTGAGCATCTTGGAAAGGAAGGAAAGTGTCTGGTTAGTCTTGTATTTCTATTGGTTTTTCAAACATGAGGACAGAGATTTAGGAATGAGACAAAAGTGAGACAAGAGTCCTGAGAAGAGAGTCTTTTAAAGTTGAATGTTTTTCTGAATGTGCAGGGGCTGGTGGGGTTGGTGTGCCTGTGGAGTGGCATGTGCAGGTACAGCATTGTATGACACACAGCTCCTCATGCAACAATAAAGAGAAAATCCTTGATCTCTCTCCTCTGCTGCTTCACACCTTTGTGTAACTAAGGTGGAGGGAAGAACTTCAGAGATGAGAAGTTTAAAAGGCACAGGCTGAAATATTACTTTTTTTTTTTTAAGGAAATATTTGGACAGTTTTTTGGAAAATGGCCTTAATGATCTTAGAGGTCTTTTCCAACCTTAATGGTTCTAAAATTGAGTTAAAGTAGGAAATTATTGGAGTAAAAGCAATTGTATTTCTTGAAGAGGGGATATTCCCTGTTAGGTTTTTACATAATCCCTCATTAATGACAGGGGAGTTGGGATTTATGTGGCTAATTCCAGATATTTGGAAGCTGTCAGCCTTGGCCAGGCTCACAATTCCAAGAAAGGGGCTCATCTGGCTGCAGTGGCACCGTTTGTGCTGTGCTGGGTGTGTGTCCTCTGCTGACTTTTCCCCTGCCTGTCCTTCCCAGCTCTTCCCAAAAGCAGCCTAGACAGCCAGGGGTGAGCTTCTCCACCTGCATTTTATCTGAATGCTGATTGTTCCAGTTTCTATCCTGGTGGCTCAAAACAGCCTTTAACCTTCTGTAACTCAGGTCTGGATTTTCAGTGTGTGTCCCAAGTCTGCTGGCACTGCATGCTGGCTGTCACCTCTGCCGAGGCAGAGCTCTTGCAGTCTGTTTGCCGTGCTCCTGGAGGCTGAGCTCCCTTGTGGGTTTGCTATGTGTGGAATTCAGAGAGGAGCAGCCACCCAGGTGCTCTGGGCCATTGTCCAGCCCCAAGGTCTGGCCTGTGGGACCTGCACCCCACTGCTGTATTTTGGGAAAATGCCAGTGCCAGAGGGGGGCTTAGTGGGAGGCCTCATGCCCTAGGCTGAACAAACACTTCTGGTTCCAGTAATGTGCTAGTAAAATAAAATAAAATAAAACACAAACAAGCCTCTGAAAGCCCAGGGAGGGAACATTACAAAATATTAAAAAAGAAAACCTCACCCATCAAATGATAGGAAAGGAAATATGCCTCATGTGAGGATGAATCGAAATGTTTTTCAGAATGAAAACCATAGAACTTCTGCTTCCTCTTAATGGCAGAGAATTAAGCAGTTAACAAGCCCTCAGAGATGCAATAAACCTTTCAAAGCAGCTGAGAGATGCTCTGGAAGGGCTTGAATTAATTCCTTTGGCTGCTGTGATGGTGAAATGTGCTGGGGTCCCCATTGGTGAGGCATCCACATTTCCAGCCCTTTGCACTTTGTTGCCTGAAAGCACCTGGTGTTGGGGATGCTGGAGGGAAGGAGGGAGGGGTGTGCGGTGTCCTTGCAGAGCTGGCTGTTCCCAGGCAGCACCTGGCAGTGCGTTTTAGCTGCCTGCAGCTGAGGCAGTGACTGCACTGCTGGGAGGTTTTCTGGAGTCACTGGCCAAAGACCCCATGGCTCAGAAAAGGACTAAAATCCCACCGAGGATCAATGATTTTTTGTTGCTTGCCTGGGAATGTGGCACTTGGAAGGGCTGTGTGCTTGGCTGGGTAACCCAGGCACCAGTTCTGGGCTCAGAGGTTCCCTGACCCAGTTCCCTGGATGGGGCTGCAGGAATGCACTGAGTGTGTCACTTGTTTCCTCCCCCTGCCTTTCCCAAAGCTCCTGGGCATTGCCAGGAACCAGGTGCTGACCCAGGTGGGCCTTTATGGCTCTTAATGCAAACCAGGTGTGTCATGGAGTCTGGCTGTTGTAATTGCAGGAACCCACAGTAATTAACTGCCATTAGTAGAACTTAAGTATTGCTGCTGGTGCATCCTGTGAGAGGAAATCTCCTTTGGTTCCCTGCTGAGATGAGGCTGAGGTACCTGTCTGGTTCAAATCTGGGTTGTGGTTTGGGATCTAGAAGCCAAAATCAGTTCCTGAACTGAGAAATTCACCTGCAGGGGAGGGATTTCTGCAGCAGATGGATACGGTACCCAAAAAAGTCACAGTGTCAGAAGCTGCTGTAGATGTTGGTCTGGGCACCCTTGACATTTGCAACATTAAGTTTTGGCTTGTGCTATCATCCTGCCTTTTCCTTCTGAGGGAAGTCACTGTTCCCTCCTTGTGTGGATATATATCTCTAAAATGGATATTAAAGGGTGGGGATTCAAAGGGCAGAGGGAGGTTAAGCACACACCCAATGGCCAGGGGTCATCTTTGTTCAGAAATCGCAAAAATGAAGTCACCGTTCCAGCAAAAGCCCCTCAGGTACAATTTTAGCCTTACTTGAATTTCAGTCCTTTCTCCAACCCTGCAGAATTCCCCCAAAATATCCATGGTGCTGGTATGGTATATTTAGCTTAAAGAACAGATTGTCCTGGTAACCAGATGAGGAGATGCATGGAACAAGCCTGCTGAGATCTTTTCAGGGTATGTTAATTACTCTCACTGTGCCCAGGCCCTTCCATGACAAAAGAGAACTTGAGGCAGAGCATTGGTGCTGCAGCCCTGCCTTCCCTTTGGCTCCCCTGCCCTGCTCCACTGTCACTCCAGGTTTCCTGCTGGGAATGGGGCAGGCAGGGCAAGTGCTGTTTATTTATCTGCCTCTTGGTGTGTTTGCTTCTTGATTTATTAGCCTGTTTATTTTTTTGCATCTTGATTTACTTATTTAGCAGGCTCTGCTGATTCCAGGGGACCCATCCTGTGGTTGCAGTATGAATCATTAAGGTCTTTGGGATTTGCAGCTTTAGCAGATCTTGTCACAGCGCTTCCAAGCTTGGGAAAACTTTGCGGAATCCTCTGGGACTTACGCATGCAGGAAACGCTGCTGGTGGGGGCTGAGCCCTGTGCAGGTCACTGGTGAGATCTGTGACCTCTGGCCCATTGTAAGCGGTGGTTGTGGGGCAGACACGCAGGGACATCCCACAGGGTCTCGGTTCAGGTCTGTCTGGCAGTCTGGGGTTTCTTCTCCCACAGGGGACAAACACCACTGGCTATGTCAACACCCAGAGCCTCGTCCTTGTCCTTTGCTGCACAAGGATGGAGCTTTGCCACCTCTGCTGCCCTGCACAGGTCACACCTGGGCCCCACGCATCTCCCAGTGCCATAGTGCCATACAATGCACACTTCAGCCCTTTCTGGCCACTGCTTGAGTAGGATAGAACTTCTTCCCTGTCTACTTCCAGCCTTAAAAACTTCCTCCTTCAAGAGGTGTTGAATCTTTTTGAATAAAGGCTTAATTGTTGACCTCCAAAAGTGTTTTTGAGAAACTATGAGAATTTCAGGCCCAGTGTTCCACCTGCTCTGCTCGGATCTGTCCTTGTGGATGACTGATGGATGTGTCCCCAGCATGGCCTGGGTGTGTGTTCAGTGAGAACCTGTTGCCTTTCCCAGGTTCAGAGTGTGTCTGTTGGTTCCTGAAGCCATCAGCTGTGGTCCTCCTTGGAAGCTCCCCGATGCTGAGGTAGCACAAGGCTTCACCTCCACTGGTGTTTGTTCCCCAAAAAGCAGCACTTGGTTCCCAAGGCTCTTGGCTTAATGTACAAGGGCTCTGCTTGCCTCAAAGTTTGCCCTGATCAGGTGAGAGCTGCTGTGCATCTCTGGGAATGTAACACTGGAGCCTGGCTGGCTCAGTTCTGGCTGTCTCTAGGTGCCTTGGAGCATCCCAGGTGCAGGGTCTAATCTGCTCCTGCTGAGCCTGTGGCTGACGTGCTGCAGGATTTACAGCTTTCACCATGTCCTGTGCTCCAGAGTGCAGTAGACATGCCCCTTATCCTGGATACACCTGCTGATTTCCAGGGAGGCATCTGAAATGAACCTTTCCTCCAGCTGTGAGGGTTTGCTGCAGGCTGAGGAGGCTGTGGGGGAGCATGGAGCATCCAAGTGCAGCAGCACTTGAGAGCACGCTGCCTGGCAGATGGCATTTGCTGTGGTGTAAGGGGATTTGCCACATGACCTGCTCGGCATCGGTGTCACGTGGCACACTGATCAGACCTGGCATCTAAAGAACACACTGAGATCAGCAGAGGAGCTGCTGCCAAAAGCTGGCTGGCAGGGGGTCCACAGGGATCCCAGCTTTTTCCATGAAGGTTTGCTGGTGCTCATAGGAGCTTGATCCTGGTTTTCTCTCTGTGTTTGGGGTAGTTTTAGTGCCTTTTGTAAATCCAGTGATTTGTTCCTCCTCAAGCTTGCCTGGATGGACACAGAGCTCTAGCACTGGATGTGCATGAGCCTGGGAAGCCAGCTGGAAGGAATGGGGTGGTGAAGCGGTTGCAATATTAACTTGACACCTAATTATATCCCCTAGGCTGATTTTTCCATTCTGTCATGTCCTGCTCTGTCTGCACTTTCTGTGAGTGTGGGATGCTGTGAAGCTCTCCATATCCAGCCATGCTCTGGCAGACATTTGGGATGAAATTATCAGTTCTAAAAGCTCTCCTGTCTGTGCCACCAAAAGTAGCATCCTCCTGATGTTTGTATTTCCTTAAACCAAGCAGGATAGGTTAATCCTGTATAGATATGAAAGATAGTATTTATTCCAGCTCTTCTGGAATGGGATTTCACGCCACAGTTCCCGTGGGAGTTGCCATGGAACCTTCTTCACTGTCTCTGACCAGAACTGGCCTTTTTTGACCTGATTCCTATTCTGGCATTCCCTTGTTAAAGCAGGAACACCTCTGACCAGTTTCCACATTGATGGCTGAAGTTAAATTTCCTACAGGCTTTCTCCCCTACGGAGGAACTGAAGCCAGGGCCCAGGTGGGAGCAGTTTATGGCAGCTGCCAAGAGCACAGCCTGAAGTAGGTGTGTACTAACCGTGGCTGTTGTTGTTTAGTGCCCCAGGTCCTCAAGAGCTGCACGGAGTTCATCGAGAAGCACGGCATTGTGGATGGGATCTACCGGCTCTCCGGGATCGCCTCCAACATCCAGAAACTCCGGTAAGGGCCTGCCCGGGGGGCAGGGCATAGCCTGGCCTTCCTCTGCACGTTGTCCTGCAGGAAGCTTTCCTTCAGGATAAAGTATCAGGATCCTGGTGTCACTGTGCTGGCATGTTCCATTTCTGTTCTTTCTCTCTCCAGGAGCCCTTTGGAGCAGCCGATATTTCTCCCTGCTGCCTTGGGCTCCTGGCTTACCAGCAGTTAATTAGGAATGTGCTAAGGATGCGTGCCTGAGTCTGGTGAGGGGCATTGCTGTGCTGCACAGGGAAGGGCCAGGAGTGTGTTCTGGTTAGGAGCTGTTCCTACCACAGCAAACTTCTTTTCTTCTTTCATGAGGCTGTTGTCTTCCTGTCGTTTGGTGTAGAATGTTCTGCTGTGGAGCATTGATGTGCTGAGTGGATGGGACTCACCAGCACTGCTCCTGGGCCCACGGCCTGGCTGAGGCAGCACAGGGCTATTTGCCATGGGCAGAGTATCTTTTTTGTACCAGCTGTCCCCCAGTTTAGTGGGCAGGTTTGAGCTGGTACAGTGTCTGTTCAAACCCTTGGATGGATGGGTTTGTTCTGGTTCAGATTAATCCTGTTTCTTATCCCAGCAAGTCCCATTTTAAAAATCTGGTCCCAAGGTTTTGATATGCAGGATCTAAAGGCTCTGACTGGGGCTCTGGAGCTGTGACTGAGTAAAACATTTTCCATTGCTTCAGTTATATCCCTTTATTCCCCATTTTGCCTTGTGCTGGACCATCCATCTAATCTCTGCCCGGGTCCATTTTTTCCTTTTGCGTTGCTAAGACCGTTTTCTCCTTCATTGTGTATCAAAGGTGCTTTAAAAATGGTTTTCTAAAATTGTAATTGCATCATTCCCTGTTGTAGTGCAGAGAATGAAGTGACAGCCTGTTTTCCAAGTTTCTGAGATGTTCCAAAGACAAAAGGAAGGGAGTACATGGCATAACTTAATGACACTGTCCTGTTCATGTAAATCCCTACAGATTTTGAGTGTTTGATGAACATAAGACACATCTTGCTGCAGTTCCCAGCTGTATAAACAGGGCATTAGGCTGCAGTATCCTTATAAATGAATCACTGTGCTTAGGTTTCACATAGAAGAACTGGCTCTCCTGGCTTTAAAGGGCTTTTTGGTTGGAGAGAAAGTTAGAGAATTCATTCCATGTGGGAGATTTCCATGGGATAGATGTTGGCTCTTCAGTAGGGCAGTAGCTGCCTTTATTTGGCAGGTGGGCAAACAGCCACTGTTGATTTGGGGTGTTGATCCCTGTATCCTGGTATCCTGGCTCCTTTTGAGAAGCTGTGGAGTTGTTCTTCACCTAACAAAATCTTCCTTTGGGTCAGAAGGAATAACATGTAGCTCTGGAAACAGCCAGTGCAGAGAGGAGGAGGGTTGAATGTGGTGGGGCATTGCTCTCTTCCCTCCGTATTCACTTCTGCAAGGGCACATTTGTGACAGAGTGTGAGCTTTATTCCTAGGAAAAACCACTGGAGTAGGGCAGGATATGGGCAGGGAGTTTGAGCAAGGGCTGAGTATTTTTGTGTGGGGTGGGCTGATGCCTTCCTGGGCTTTTCTGTACAGCCAAGTGCAGGAGCTGAGTTTCTGTCCCAGATGTGAGCCAGGGGTGAGTCAGAAGAAGCCTGTGGAAAACTACCTTTCCTCCTCTGCTGTCTTCAGGGTGAGGAAGGGATGGGCTGTTCACCCTGAGAAGGTGGGGACCACTCCTGCCCCTTGTCTGGTGAGACTGAAAGGCTTCCCATGAGCAGTGTCCATGTCCAGGGATGGAAGGAGCTCATCCTGATTCCAGGAGGGCTCAGCTACAAACACACCTGGAGCCCTGGGCATGTTCTGCTCCACAGGCAGGGTGAGCTCAGGGGTTGTGTGACCCTCTGGGCACAACCTGCCAGCTTTGGGTGCAGTACAGGACAGGGACAGGGATGGGCCACTTCACCCAGCCCACTCACTGTGGTTGCAGTGCTGGCAGGATGAGTCGCCATGGCTGTGAGCAGCCTAAAGACTCTGGCAGGGACCCCAAGGTTCTCCAGCTCCCAGAGCCTGGCTCACAGCTCTCATCGCCCTGGAGTGTCCTGCTAGTTGGAAACAGCACTTCCCAGCATATATGCCAGCAGCAAGCCAGCCCTCAGCCTTCTGAGCTCAGCTTTTATTTCATAAACATTGGTGATTGGGGTTTTTTCTCTCTCTGAAAACCAAGAGAGTGCTTTGGGGTTTTCTTCATGTGGTTCCTGGCTAACTTCTCCCTCTAGCAGAGGCAGGCTCAGCTCACCAGCTCATCCCCCAGGAATTCCTGCACGCACTGGTTTCCATGTGCTGCTGATGGAAGTGCTGCTAGCAGGACTTCATCATTGCCATTTCCAGGCCTTTGAAATGCAGAGGGACAGCAGCTTTCATCGTTCCTATGGGCAATCCCAGTCACCACCCTTGGGAGTTAAACTTGTGGTCTTGGAAGATGCTCTCTGGAGACTTTGCGAAAAGCCCTGATGCAGCAAAAGGGATTGCAGCCAGTTGGTTGTAAAATTAACTGAAAATGCTTTATTAGAAAAAGGAAAAGTCTCTTTTTAGACAAATATCCCCACTGGCTGCCCCACAGTCATGGGTTATGTGGTTTTGGTGACTAAGTGTTTATTTTTTCCTGTAAATCAGGAAAGTCTTGCTGTAATTTGTTCTGGGTTTGATTTCATTCCTCCTCCTCAAAGCCCTTCACCCATTTCTCTGTTCTCATTGCCAGCCATGAGTTTGACTCCGAGCAGATTCCTGACCTGACGAAGGACATTTATATCCAGGACATCCACTGTGTGGGCTCCCTGTGCAAGCTGTACTTCCGAGAGCTCCCCAACCCCCTGCTCACCTACCAGCTCTACGAGAAGTTCTCTGTGAGTATGAGACAAATGTGAGGCACTTCCCCCTTCAGTGGGCCTTTAGCTGGTAGAGCAGAGAAGTCCTGGAAGCTGAACCTGCCTTCCACACACTTCCCTCTCTGTCTGCTCTGCCTCAGTTGGGGTTTTTAGAGCCATCAGAAGGGTGTGTCACCAAAATTGCCAGTCTGATACTGTGCTGCCCACACTCTTGATTCCACCCTGCCTTTCCAGAAGGGGCTAGCAGTGCCCTGGGGTCTGAGGGGCCTTTTCTGTGTCCCCTTTAGGTCACTCAGAGGTGCCTTTGTCCCCTGTGCCACGCTGTGTTGGTTCCACTTGTGGGGCCACAGAAGATGGTCCCTGGCACAACTCCCATGCTTTGCAGGAATTCCCCTCTCATTTGCCATTTCCCAGGAATGGGATTGGAACCAAAGGCTGCTCTGGGCTGAATGTCTTCTGCAGGAGTTCTCTGTGCCATTAACATGCCCCAGGTCATATCTTACTTGCCCTTCCTTACATGATCCATATGCTGCTCAGTCCCCAAGACAGACTCCCTTACCCAAGAGGGAGAAGAGCAACAAAACCCACCTCACTGCCAAGGCTGGCACACTGGGGATTTATTTGCAGCTAAATCCTTTCCTGCCTCATTCCAGGATGCTGTTTCTGCTGCTACAGATGAGGAAAGGCTGGTTAAGATCCACGATGTGATCCAGCAGCTGCCCCCTCCCCACTACAGGTGAGTGCAGCCTCTGGGGTGTTGTGGGCATTTTGTGAGAGGAATTCCAGTTTCCCTCTCAAGACAGCCACACTGTGCCTCTGCATATTGAAATGGTTATGGCTGTAGAAAGTTGGTTTTTATTTTAATTAGCTCCTTACCAAACACTGTCCACTAAACATGGTCTTACTTCAGGTCCTTGGAAACTCCATCTGGGAGGGAAACAGGAAATGTCAGAGTAAGGAAGCAGTTTTATTGTGGGGCAGGCATAATACCAGTGCTAAGAGCACTTTAAAAAAAAGTGAAATATAGCCCAAAAATTGCTCAGGCCTTCAGCCAAACTTGGTCTACTGTATTTTGTCTCCAGTTTGCCCCTCCCTGCAATAATAGTAACTAGCAAATAACAACAGTGCTCTGAGAATAGTTGATGTAATTAATTATATTAGTGTAATGTATTAGAGTGGCATAAGATGGTGTTTAAAAATCACCAATTAAAATACTATATTCAAGATAATTAGTAGTAATAAGAAATCGTGCTATATGGTAATGAGTCTTGACTAAGAACAACAACATTTTAACAGTCTTTATTATTAAAAATTATGGCAGGGTATGGTGAAAAGATCAGACAAATTGGTATTGGTGATTGGCTTTAATAACTATATAGAATGCTGTATATTAATGAGACTTTGAAAAGATCAGACAAATTGGTATTGGTGATTGGCTTTAATAACTATATAGAATACTGTATATTAATGAGACTTTGAAAAGATCAGACAAATTAGTATTGGTGATTGGCTTTAATAACTATATAGAATACTGTATATTAATGAGACTTTCATAGTAATAACTAGTGATGCATAGTATGTAGCATTGACTAATTGTGAATTGTAATTGCTAGAAATAGTGGAAGTTATTTACAGATAGGTAACTATTTTAATTGGCTGGGCCAGCTCCCCTGATGTGTCCCAGTAGTTTAGGTGACCATTTGGGGAGAATGCAGGCAGTATTTGGCTATTGATGCCTAATTAGAATACTTCATTACAATCTTCAATTGACTGTTGTATGTTAATGTATGTTAATCTACAGGTGAAGTCAGAATTCTGGTCTAAGGGGTCAGGTGTAACACATGAGGACAGCTATTGATAACTATTTATAGTCATTTCTGCCAATAAATGTTTAAATTTCAGTTACTGTGATGTGTGGTAATTAGCTGGACAACTGCAATGAGTGGTATAAATAACTAATTACAAAAGTTAACTGGGATTTAACTGATGTGTTATAAACTACAACTGTGTTACTTGCTCTTCAAGGAAGGTTGGCTAGTTGGTGCAACAGCTGCTACTTGTAGTAACTAATTGCAATATTGATGTTCATTGAGGGGGTGTGGCCCTTTCAAAAAAAAACTGATCTCTTTCTTTTCCATTCACCTTTTCCCTGAAATGATTTTTACTTCATGGGGCTGGTTAAACTGGGTTCTAGTACCAGCAGCGTGTGTGACTTTCAGGGAGGGGGCACAGCCAACAGCAGGATGTGGAATGCTGCAGGTCACAGGGTGCTGCTCTCCTTTCCCAGGTTTTGCTTGGAAAAAGGAAAAAATGCTTTATTTTTCTGCTACTCAGTGATGAGAAGTTGCAGGCAGGAGGTGTCTGTTTGGTTTTCCGACAGAGCCATTTTCTTCACTTCCAATCTTGTCTATTTGTGGAATTTTGAGCCCTGGAGCACCCTCTCTGTTCCATCTCCCTTCCCCTCAAAAAGGATATGCTGTGAGACACACACAAGCCAGGGGCACCAGGAGGGTACAGCAGCATTTTCACTGCCACCTCCTGCTCCCTCCTCCCTAGCGTGTATCAAACACAACAGTGCTTAATATACAAATCTCAGCATTTTTAATGTGAACAGAAGCCTCTGAAATTTAACCTTCTATCTGCCTTACCCACCTCTGAGAAACCTGCAGCCAGTATTTTCAGTGTCCTGGGGTGTCTAAATCAATATTCCCCCCATCCCAGGACTAGCACTCCACATCCTTCCCCACACATCCCTGAGCAGTCCCTCACAGCCCCACACACCTGCAAAGGGTTTTTCCTGGAACTGTCCTTTCCTCGAGCCTGGACCAGTCAGGAGAGTCTCCCCACAGCCCAGCTTGTGTCAGTATTGCCAAAGCCAGGTCCACCATGGGGCTGAGGGGAAGGAGTTCAGCATTCCTTTTTGGGAGCTGCCAAACCACAAGGAAATAATGAGCTGGGTTTGTGCTGTGGATCGTGGCCTGGCTTTGCTCAGTGATGCTGAACATTTGCCTCTCTCCTGTTTTCTAGGACACTGGAGTTCCTAATGAGACACTTGGCTCGTCTGGCTGATTATTGCTCCATCACAAATATGCACACTAAGAACTTGGCCATCGTCTGGGCTCCAAACCTCCTCAGGTACTCTGGGATTTTCCCATATCAATACAAAAGAAATGTTTACATTCATAAGCAACAGATACTCCAGAAAATTCCAGCTTTCAGCAGCCAGAAAGAGCTCTTCCTCTCTTCACCCAGTGTACTCTTCTCCTCCTGTAAAATATGGGAAATTAGTCTAAGCAGGATTTAAGATCAGCTGGCAAGTTCCTGACCTAGTGATGTAAAACAGCCCCTGTATTATCCTGTCTCACACAACACAGTTCCACTGGCTGCAGTTCTGTCAGTAGTGACAAGGAAGAATTCCCCGAGCCCTCTTTTAGAGGATAATTTCTCTTCTATTAGTTAGATGAGACTGATGTGTCCTTGATCATCCAGGAGAATTTCCACAGTGGCATCACTGATTTCCCACTGCATAAGTCTCTAGAGTCTAATTTGACAGCCTTTGGCTGCAAGAATTCAAACTTACAGAAATTAACTTGGATAAATCTGTTTTGAATCTGGATGATTGGGCACTTTAAAATTAATGGTGTAACTTAAAAATTTTGTTTTAAAAGAAAAAAATATTATCCCCCTGCCCTTTATTGTACTGATTTCTGACCTGCTGTTTTTACCAACCTGAGAAATCTGAGTGTACAGTTCATCACGGAATCCCAGAAGGGTTTGGATTGGGAGGGGTATTAAAGCTCATCCAGTGCCACCCCTGCTGTGGACAGGGACACCTTCCCTAGGTTGCTCCAAGCCCTGTCCAATCTGCCCTCGGACACTCCCAGTTCATGCACGTGGGCTCCTCTTTCTGGCAGTTCTCCCACAAGCAATGCAGTGACCTCATGTTTGAGTTTGCTTTGGTGAGTCCTGGGGCATTCACTCAGTAGCATGAGGTGGAGACACTCCCTGCTTGAGGGAAAATCCTCTTAGAGGCCACAGTAGGTTTATACAACAGCACTGCCTTAAACTATGCCAGTCATGGAAATGAGTTAACAAAAAGCTCTTGATTTTGGCTGTTCAGCATATTAACCTCAATTTAGACCTGTCCCATACTCCCTTTTCCTCCCCGCCCAGTGTTCCTCTTGCCCCATCAGTAAGGCTTGAACCTGGATCTGAAGTTTGGCCTTAAATCCCCACATAAAGTCAGTGATCATGTGTGAGCGTTGCTGAGATTTAACCCCAGAAGTGCCCTGAAGCCCTTTGTGCTCAAGCCCCAGGCCCTGCAGCCCCACAGGTGCCCAGGCCTCGCCCAGCAGGAGCCTCTTCCCTGTCCTGTGTTCCTCTGCAGGTCCAAGCAGATCGAGTCCGCCTGCTTCAGCGGCACAGCCGCCTTCATGGAGGTGCGGATCCAGTCGGTGGTGGTGGAGTTCATCCTGAACCACGTGGATGTGCTCTTCAGCTCCAAGCTCAGCTCCGTCATCCGTGATGGGGCAGGTGTGTCTCGCGGGCTTGCTTCCCTCGGGCAGGAGCAGCAGCACTGCATGGCTGGCTGAGCCTCCTCCAGAACATGGACATGGGTTTTGTTTTAACCTAGAGGGCACATTTCTGGGATGGAGTGTCAGAACCCAGACAGAAATGGCCTGCTTTTAGAAATTGCTGTCAGTGCCTTTCTTAAAAGCCAAGGATGCCCCACAGGAATGCAGACACGAATGTTTGGCTTTACTTTTATGTCCTTCCACTGAGAAATTGCAAGGAAGCACTTAAATCTTTGTCTTCCCTGCTCCCTCTCCTTTTTAAAACCATCTTTACTGGTGCTCCTGCATACTTACCTACAGGAGCTAAGTCTGCCTGCCCTCATCCATACCTTAGAACACAAATAGAACAAGCTGGCGGAAAGCAGTCTCTCTGCATTCAGTCATGTTGAGGCTAAGAAACTGTAATCTTGCACTTGCTCAGGCTGGTGTTACTTTAGGATGAGGAATGAACCTGGAGCCCCGATATGTCATCCAGTCTTAGAGCCTACAAATTCCCTTGAGTAAGTGAGACCATGTGTCTTTTCCATCGAGAATAAGCAGAGTTGCAGCAGGAGAAAAGTTTACTCTCTGTGTTAGTATGGCTGCCACAAGCTGTTCCTGCTTCTAAGCAGCATTAAGGCTGCACCGTCTGCCTTGATAACCTGCCTGTGCCTGGAACATGCACAGCTACTGCAGTTAGCACCACCTGGGGACTGCAGAGAGCTGTGTTTCCACTGTATTTGCTGCTCCCTTATTTTAAACAAACCCTACCTCTGCTTAGTCTGGCAGAGTTGATCCAAGTCCAGCTTTTTCTCCTGCTGTAGGACAGTTCTAAGTCCATGGAAGCCAGAGGTTAGCTTGGCTGAACAGTGCCAGCCCCAGCAGGCTGACTCTGCCAGAGGAAGGAAGATAAGCATGCTCAGAATCCCAGCCAGATGATTATCCAGGCTTAGAATGGCCCATGTAAATTCGGCTAATTGTTTAATGACTTGGTCATTTGCATTCAGTGGCTTTGACACAGAGCTGGCAGGGAGGAGGGTCAGGCTGTTGGGTTGGCTAAGTGCAGGAATTCTGCATTCCAGAACGGCTTCCTGGGAACCTCTGGGTGTGAGCACAGCTCCTGCACCCACCCGTGAGAGGGGGAAATGGTGCTACCAAACCTGTTTTAACCCAAACTTGACCCAGGACAGCTGAGTGAAGTTTACAGCTCCCACACCCCCCACAGATTCTGCATCCTTCACACAGAGCTGTGCTGCTCCAGGGTCAGCCATGGAACTGGACCAAGCAGGATATTCTGCACTGGCACATCTCCCCCAAAGCCCTGAACTCACCTGGGAATCACCCTAGAAACACCTGTACAAGAGGCAATGGCAGATACAGGAGAGCTGCTCCTACAACAGACTCCCCATAATCTCTCCACTGAAGCTGTCAGCAGCAGGAGGCAGCAGCAGCTACTTTCAGATTTTGCACATTCATCACCAAAACCAGGCACAAGCTCTAAAGGCCACAGGCAGCCACACAGCAGATTCTGTTTGCTGTGTCCAGGTGCACTTTGGCTTGTAGCAGTTTCAGTCACACGTGGCATTTCCTGCTACACCGAGAGGTGAAATCTGGGAATGACACAGACAGGCTTTATACAAAGGAAAAACATCATTTTCTTTACAGGCTCTTGCATACAGATGAAGGAAAGTGTGTCACAAAGGTTTCCATCCTACCTGTTTGCCTCTGTTTTATTTTTTTTTTTAATACACTAAGCCACCATTCTTTTAGTCATCAGCATATCTGTAACATTGTGACCATGTTTTGTCCACATCTTTCAATGGCTGGGATAACAAAGGTTCAGAAAAATACAGCACCTCCCTAGACACACAGAGCTGAGCTTTGATCTCTACACTGCCGTTTGCTGACTCTCCCTGTTGCCTGTGGTTTTCCCTTGCAGGGCACAGCTCTTTATCCCGACCCAAGTCCCTGCTGGTGTCCTCCCCCTCCACGAAGCTGCTCACGCTGGAGGAGGCTCAGGCACGGACACAGGCCCAGATCAACTCTCCCATCGTGGCAGACAGCAAGTACATTGAAGTGGGAGAAGGCCCAGCAGCTTTGCAGGGGAAATTCCACACAGTCATTGACTTCCCATCTGAAAGGTAGAGACAGGTTTTCTCTCCAGCATGTGTCATAACTGTGTTATTTTGAATACAGCAGGATTTTGCTTGTATTTCCTTGAGACTTGTTATAGATGTAAATATTGTGGCCAGTTTTCCACCTGCTTTTGACTCTGGGAGGATTCAGCTCGCATCAGTGGTGTTGGTTTAGCCAAATAATTTGTTCTCTACTCCGTCTTGTTTTCACCAGGGATATCATTTAATGTATAAATCCATGTTGTCTGTGATGCAGAGATGCCTCTCATCACAGACCAGTCACATACAGAAATATAAACAGGGTGAACACCTGCAGATGTTGGGGTTTTCCAGGAGCAAGTGTTTGTCACAAATCCAGGTTCCCTTGAAATGGAGCAGTTGGACAGGCTCAAGGACACTGGAAATTAAATATGGCAGTGGAGGAGACTAAGGTGTTTTTATAGCAGGAGTGAGAGATGCTTTTGAACACCTTTATGTCTGCCCAGCTTCCCAGAGAACTGGGACTTCTTCCAGAAAATCTATCCCTTGGCTGCTGGACTGGACAAGGAAGAGCCTTTCCTCACCTGCACTGCAGCTGCTTTGTGGAGTTTGGGGGAATTTACACAGCAAGACTTTAGGGCTGAGCAAAACATCCTCATCTGTGGAAAAGAGGGAGGTTCCAAGCAGAAACCTGGAGTTTCTGAGCAGAAAGCAGAGAGTGCTGATAACAAGCAGCCAGGATTGAGCTGCAGCCCACCCTTCATCCATGTGTTCCATTTTCTCTCCCCAGGAAAAGGCCTCCCAGCAAGATGAAGAAGTCTCCAGTGGGGAGCTGGCGTTCCTTCTTCAACCTGGGGAAATCCTCCTCCGTGTCCAAGCGCAAACTGCAGCGCAACCCCAGCGAGCCCTCAGAAATGAAAGCCATAGCCCTGGCAGGTGAGGCCCCCTTCCAAAACCCGGGGTTGTCAGCAGTGCAGTGATGTTTCCAGTGGGCTTTTATCTCCTTCTAGCGTCCAAGCCGTGCATGACACCTCCAATAGCTCTTTCCCAGTGGATTTCGGGCAGCTCTGGAGCCTGCTGGGGCTCACAGCTCTCTACTTTGCTTGGAACAGCTTTGAAAAGATAAGATGTGGCTGCTGCTATCATTAGTCACAGGATGATTCCTTCTGACACTCTCATTATGAAATGAGAATACAGTTCTTGTTCCCCTTGCTGCTCTCAGAAGATGAAACGAGGGAAAGGCACCTTCCCACAAACACATTCCCTCCAAAAGCTGTACCAGAGTACCCTGAGAAGGCAGCCAACAACCCTTTGTAGCCACAGCCGGCATATGTAGGTGGAATTCTCAGCCTTTTTCATATATAATTTTCTGTTTCTTTACAAACTTAAAAATAGCAACACCATGTTTTTGCAGTAAAACACATCACAACTCCCAAAATAGGGGCCCAGGAGAACTTTTATCCCCTCATTGCCCAAGGTCGATATTTAAATTCTTACCCTCACAGTCTTCACACTCTCTTATGATACCCTTCAGGACTGTCTCCTCAGAGACTGAAATGATACTTGTTTAGTGCCCATAAAACAGGGTCTGTAAATGTTCCTTCCTTCTCCCTTTTTGAGGGGTTTTGCTTGTGGGAAATTGTTTCACAGCCTGTCACCCAGTCATCACTTGGGTCGGTCACTGTTTCCAGGTAAAATGAGAATCAGAAACCCACCTTCAAAACAAGATTACTCTTAGGACAGTGTTGTTGGTACTAGAAATGCATTTGTGTTTTTCCTGCCACCATTACTCAGCTAAATGTAAGCCCCGTTCCTAACTGATCCTTTCCCTGTGTGGTTCCTTCCCTCAGGAGGACGAGGAGACAGCGGGACGCTCCGCTCGGCCAAGAGCGAGGAGTCCCTCACCTCCCTGCATGCTGTGGATGGTAAGGCAAAATCCTACCTGCACTTCCAAGAAATGGGCATTAAGGAAGGAACTTTGACATCTCTGGCTGTAGATATTCAACAGGGCAGGTTTTCCACCCCTCCAGGGGAAGCTGAACTTGCTAACTGATGAAGCAGCTTTCTGCTCCCAGCAGAGATGGGTTTCACTTCATAGCTTTTCCTGCTTTTAAGGTTGAAAAAAGCAAACCTCTTACTCTTTTTTTGCTGATGCTGCTTTTGTTTGTTCCTTGGCTCCTCCCCTTGCTATTTCAAGGTTGACAGGACAGCATTCTGGAGGAAAGTGCTCTGTGAGAAAGGCCTTCAGCACATTTAAAGTGTCTTTGCTTGTGCACACAGCTTAGTTTCACAATAAATCACACCTGGCAAGTGCTGTAGCAGAGTTTAAGCAAATGGAATAAGCAGCCACTGCCAACAATGTTACTTTGTGCACAGAGATCACCAGGGGAGCCTCTCGCTGCCTTAGGACTGCTGTGACCACCCCCACCCCCGACGGGGCCTGGCCTCCTGGGCAGGAGGTCTTGCCACTGACCCACCGTGTCTCCTCACTTCCAGGTGAATCCAAACTGTTCCGGCCCAGAAGGCCCAGGTCCAGCAGCGATGCCCTGTCTGCCTCTTTCAATGGGGAGCTCCTGGGGAACATGAACCGCTGCAACTCCTACGACAACCTCCCCCATGATGACAGTGACGGGGACGAGGGGCTCATCCATGTCCCTGCCCTCATCTCTCCCCGCTCCTCGGAGGATGTGGACCTCAGCCCACCGGATATCGGCGTTGCCAGCCTGGACTTCGACCCCATGTCCTTCCAGTGCAGCCCCCCCCAGGCGGAGTCCGAGTGCCTGGACAGCAGCACCTCCCTGCTGGAGTCTGTCGATATCAATAAGGAGAAGCCAAGCCTGTTCAAGAAGGATTTAGAATCAGGCAGCCAGTCCCAGACCCCAGGCAGTGCCACCAGCTCTGAGCCAGTGTCCCCTTTCCAGGAGAAGATGAGTCCCTTCTTTACGCTGGACCTGAGCCCCACAGAAGAGCAGGCCTGCAAACCTCTCAGCTTCTCACCCAAGACAGCCCGAAAGCCCATCAAATCTCCACCACTGAGCACAGAATCCATCTCCTTTGTGCTACCCAGCCATGTGCCAGAGGCCATGGGAGGAGTGCCCACCACATCTAGGAACTCCTCTGCTTCCAGCTGGAGCAAAGAGATTGGTATCACTGAGATCACAAACAGGTCCCCAACACAGATGTCCTTGCCCCTGAAAAGCAGTGAAACAGGAACAGGGGAAGGAGCCCACCAAGAGCTGCAGCATCCCCAGCTAATGACTGCTTGCAAAGCAGAGTTGCCAGAAGAAGGGGAGAGTGCCATGCCAAGCAGTCAGAATAAGACTGTACCCAGTGGACACACCCAGCCAGGTACAGTGCATTTTCCTCCATTCTTTCTTTAAGTTCCAAAGGGGAGCTGCTCTCAGAACCGTCCTCCTCTGCGTGCCTTTAGGAGAGGGGATTGCCCGTCAGTTCTGGTCACGAGTGTCTTGCAGGGCTGTGCAGATCAGTAAAGTCTTAACCTCTGCCTTCTCCCTACATCACACAAATATCGGATAATTTCCATAATGCTTTATATTCTGCTTTTTTTTTTCCCCATCCTCTCATACGTGAAAATCTCTAGCATGTCTCCTTCTCAATCATTTCAGCCAATAGACCATCTAAGACTTTTCCTTTTTTAAATTAAAAATCTGCCAACACTCGAAGAAGGGACCTTTCCGCCTAAAACCTTATGATCAAAATTGTGTAAGGGTATCTCATTCTCTGCTACCTCCTTCCTACCTCTAGAAATGCAAGAGGAGCCTTTAGACAATCTCTTGGGTTTTTACCTCTTTGTGATGAACTGCTGTGCTGTCGAGCAGCGTTTGCCTGTGAGACACAAGTGTTTCACATCAGAAGGAACTGCCACTGTGAAAGTGTGGAGAGCATCTATTTTTTTATAATAGTCGTTAAGGTCACTCTCCTTATTGGGTAACATAAAATCACTCTCTCTCTCAATTTTCCCCCCATTAGGAGCAGTTGCCCTCGACTCCCCCCAGGATCCTGTTCCCGTCAGTTCTGTGTCTCTTATCCCTCCTCCTCCTCCGAAAAACGCAGCGCGCATGCTGGCCCTAGCGTTAGCCGAGTCCGCACAGCAAGCATCCGCCCAGTCCCACAAAAGGCCAGGAGATGCTCATGCTGAAAGCACAAATTATGGAGAGGCTGAAGCTGGCACAGCTCTAGAAAAGCTCCATCTCTCTGCGGGCGCTCCTGACAAGCTCCACCTGTTCACTGCTCTGCCCGAGAACCGCCTGCACTTCCAGCCTGGGGCACCTTTAGAGCAGGACTGCCGAGGCACAGCTGGGGAGCAGAGCCACCCGCCCGGCGCACCTGGAGGCCAAGAGCCCCCGCCTCTCAACATGGGCATGCCTGGGGACACGCCTGGCAGCAGGGATGCGGAGCAGGAGCAGTCCAGCTTCCACCTCAGCAGAGCGGGGGACAAGGAGGCCTTCCCGGCCCACGTGGGGGACTGGGAGCACGCGGCTCTGCACGGCCCAGGGACACTGCCGGAGCGGGAGCTGCCCGGCACGGAGCTGGCTGTGGAACAGCCCCACCTGCGCACAGGCCTGGCTGGGGACAAGCTGCACGCTCCCTGCATGGCCGAGGACAAGCTGCAGTCTCCTTCCGTGGGTCCTGCTGGGGACAAGGGCGCCCCGGCCGCGGTGCCATACCTGAGCACCCTCCCGAGCATGGCAGCTGAGCCCCGTGCCCCGGCTGGGGCCGCCCCCCAGGCAGATGCCACCGTCCCACCTGTGCCGCGCGTGGCCGCGGCCCCGGCACAGAGACAGGAGCACCAGGCAGCCGTGGGACAGGTGCCAGCGGCCAAAGCACCCAGCAGCTCTGGGCAGGTACGTGCTGCTCCCTGCACAGCTCCTCTGAAATGCTGAGCACTGGGAATGTCAGTCCAAATCCAAATGGCAAGCGGGGGGAATTTGCAGGAAACCGGGAGTGACGTGGGTATTACACAGAGACAGCCGTGCAGGAAATCCTGTGCTGCTTTCCTAAGGGAGCATGTCAGAATACCCACTCTCCTTGGTTTTAAGGAAAAAAGTGTCTGCAGGGGCAGCTGACAGAGGAATTGATAGTTCAGAATGCTCAGGAAGAAGAATTTTTGCATCCTCTGACTGGGTCCTCTTCCAGCATCTTGGTTAGGCTTATGTCCAGTCAGCAAAAGGATGAGAGGACACAGTTTTAAACTGCACCAGGAGAGGTTTAGGTTGGGCAACAGGAAGAGTTTCTTCACGAAAGGGTGATTAGGTGCTGGAAGGGGCTGCCCAGGGAGCTAGTGGAGTCCCCATCACTGGAGGTGTCCAGGGAGCAACTGGACATGTCACTTAGTGCTCTGGGCTGGTGACAAGGGAGTGATTGATCTCAGGTAGGACTCAATGGTCTCAGAGGTCTTTTCCAAACTCTTTGATTCTGTGATTCTGTTAAACAAAGCAGGTCAGATTGCTTGTGCAGGATTGAAACATTTCCAATCAGAAATCCAAAGCCCCCAGCCCATGAAACACACATCCTAAGCCCTGAAGCCACATTTTAAGGCAGGAATTTGTACTTTACTGCACTTCTTGATCTGCTCACCAGGGCCTGAGGAGGTTAAATCCCGGAACATTATCATTAACATCAGACATTTAAAAGCAGGCCACCTAACAAAACACGGAGGATAATGTGTGAGGAGACAGCCACCTCCTCCCTTCCTCTGCTCTGGCATTTGCAGAACATACCAGTTGTGATGGGTCTCTAAAAAACTGCCAGTGGCATCATGCCTTCCCATGCTGAGAGAGGGAACCTACACATCTGTCAGTCCCAAGCAAAGAGAAACCAGGCACAGATATTCTGGAATGGAGCTGATCTATACAAGTGTCTGGGATGTTCTACCTACAGAACAGCAGAGAAAAAGCTGTTTGTCCTTAACTTTGTCTGCTTTCTTCCCTGCAGATGTGGAGCACGGCTGCACCTGAAAAGCCTCCGGAGCCCACGCCTGGCTTTGTCTCCGAGAGTAGTTCCAGTGCCCGTGGCTCCTCTTCCGTGCCTGCAGGCCACCAGAGCCACTTGGAAAAGCCTCGGGAAAGCATGAGGGCTCCCCCGCTGCACCTGCGCTCCGAGTCAGTCCCTGCCCCCTCCTCCTACAGCTTCACCCCACCCGTGCCTCCCGTGAGGACGCTGGAGAGCAAAATCGCTGCAGCCATGCACTCCAACAACACGGACACCATCAACAACTCCACCTACCACTCCTTCTTGGCCTCCTCCATGCTGGCATCCTCCGTGGAGGAGGTGCTGCTGCCGCCGCCACCACCGCCGCCTCCTCCCAAGCACTCGTCCCTGCAGCCGGTGTACGTGCCGCACCCCAAGACGGAGAGCCTCCCCGAGCCCATGGGGCCTGACGGCTACCTGCACACCAAGCACCAGTACCGGCCCGAGAGCGTCCCTGCCCATGGCTACCACGGCAAGGCTGAGCAGCACCAGCCCTACGCGCCCCGCCCGGAGCCGCCCGTCACCGCAGGCGCACGCTACGGCTCCTACGGCACGCAGGGCAAGGGCTCTGCCACGGGTCTGCACCCCAAGCCCCGCAGCCGCACCGACTTTGTGTCCTCCATGAGCTCCACGGGGCTGCGGGGCACCGGCTATGCCGAGGAGGCCCCCCCGTACCCCACCATCCGCAGGGTGCAGTCGCTGCACGTGCCCAGCCCGGCCGCTGCCGCCGCCATCCGCTCTGTGCCCATCTCCCGCACAGAGGTGCCCCCGGACGATGAGCCCGTGTACTGCCCGCGGCCCCTCTACCAGTACAAGCCGTATCAGCCCCACTCCGACTACCACGTCACACAGCTCCAGCCTTACTTTGAGAATGGGCGGGTCCATTATCGCTACAGTCCCTACTCCAGCTCCTCCGGCTCCCCCTTCTACACTGCAGCCGACGCGAGTTTCTACGACCTGGATCCCTACAGCACCGTGCGGGTCCGGCCCTTCCACGGCCCGCCCAGCCGCGAGTTCGGCCCCTACGTGTCCCGGCTGCAGGGCAAGGGGCTGTACCGCTACCCCAGCCTGGCCGCCTACCCCCGGGCAGGGCTCATCAACCACCTGGGCAAAGAGCACAGCTTTGTGAGCAGGGACGTGCCCCCCGCCCCAGACATCAAGCACATGTACATGTCCTGGGACCTGGAGGACATGGAAAAGTACCGCATGCAGTCCATCCGCCGGGAGAGCCGCACGCGCCAGAAAGTCAAAGGGCCCCTCATGTCCCAGTACGACAACGTGGCCCCGCTGCTGCAGGACGAGCTGGGGGGCGTGGATGCCGTCCACCTGCGCAGCAAATCGGATCCTGGCAAGAGCGGCCTGCTCACAGTGGCAGAAGGGAAGGAGGGCAGGTACCCAGCCAAGGCGGCCACACCCGAAGGGGACGAGCGTTACTATGGGCAGCACACGGAGCCTGAGCTGGACCGAGCCCTCTATCACGGCGGGGGCTATGGGAACGGACAGCCCGAGAAGCCGTCCTTGCCCCAGAAGCAGAGCAGCATCCGGAACAGGAAGATGCATGAACCAGGCAGCAGCAGCAGCGAGCACAGGACGTATTTGCAGCAGGAAGCCAACCATAAGCAGCCCTCTGAACCCAAAAATGGGCCCCCCTACCCTGAATACAGGCCCAAAGGTGGCCCGGAGCCCCCCGAGCCCATGGGCTACCAGCACTCGGGTGGCAAGTACATCCCAGCCAGCCAGGAGACCCTGAGGCTGAACCACAAGGAGGGGAGGCTGGCAGAGGACAGGCCAGACCTGGAGAGGCCCCGAGGCAGAGCATCCATGGAGAAGCACTCCAGAGACTGCTACAAGGAGGAGGAGCACGCCACCCCTCCCATGGCACCGCCACCCAAGCCCGAGCGGAGCCACAGCCTCCGGATGCGGGAGCACCCAGAGCCCATGGAGAGGGACTCTGCCCTGCTGTACCCCTACCAAACCCTGGGCAAACGCCAAAGCACGATGACTGTGGTGTCCCAGTACGATAATCTGGAGGATTACCATACCCTGCCTCAGCACCAAAGAGGGGGCTATGCTGGAGCGGGAAGCTTCGTGCCCCCCGGCTTCCCCCACCTGCACAGCAGAACTTACGCCACGGCACTGGGGCAGGGAGCCTTCCTTCCCACAGAGCTGTGTCTGCAGAGGCCCGAGACAGAGGTGCACGTCGAGTGAGCTGTGGGGGGTACAAGGGATAGAGTCTAAGCAGCCTCTGCTGGACAGTGGACTGTTTTATTTTTTCAGTGACAGTAAAAAACTCCCTGACCCTGCCCCAGCAAGCAAAGCAAACCCCCCTCAGCCCTCCCCTGGCCCCCACTCACTGTTTTTATGTACTAGAGCTATAGATTTTCATGTAGTTTTGAGCCACCTGGGAGGACAGGGCAGGCTGTTGGCACACAGGTGTTGCCAGAGGCCAGGCAGGGCTGACAGAGATGCTGTTGGAGCAGGGAGGGAAGGAGTTTTCCCTTCTCAGATGGGACACTGGCTGCTCCTCCCCACACCCAGGGTACCAGGTATGATGGGCTGTGCATGATGGACTGTGCCTGCAGCTCCATCCTGCTGCAAATGGCCCATCCCAGGCTGGCTCGCAGGAAAGGGCCATGGAGGATCCTTGGAGTTACACAGAGAGTGGGGCTGGGCAGGACTCCCCAGGGATCCTCTCCTTGCTGAGGCCCTGCCTCTCCCATGGCTGCATCCACTGCTCTGAGCCTGTTTTGACTTCAAGCCCGAGAAATAGGCTCTGAAGCCAGCTCAGAACACAACACACTGGTTACATTTCTTGCTTATTAACAAGCTGCTTCTGCCTACAAGAAGTCCATTTCCTTCACATTTCTCTGTTGTAAGCAGAGGCCAGCTGCAGGAGCCATGTAGGGCAGGTTTGTATTTCTCACACCAACAGAAATAAACCACTAAACACCAAACCCGACCCCCAGAGCTGGGAACAGCACACCCATTCCATGCCAGTCCTTCCTCTTTGCTGCAAGGTTATCCATGGCCCAGATGAGCTCATTCCATCTTGTGGCTGGCAAAGACTCTGTCATCTCACTGCAAAAAATACTAAAAAAATAGATTTTAAAAAAGTCTATAGGATTATGTAAATCATAGCCTACCTTGTCAGCTGTGTGTGACAAGTTGTCTGCATGAGCAGCTGCCCTGGGCCAGGTCCTGCAGCAATCCATCAGGGAATGCCCCTGCTGAGCTTAAGCTGGAGGTCTCCAGACTCTCTGCAGCCTCTGAGTTCCATGCTGGGCAGAGATCCCTGTGGAGTTGTGGCACAGAGGGAGCAGTGATGTGCCCAGGTGCAGTTCCCCCAGGACTCAGTGAGTAGGGACAGAAGGCCAGTGCACTCTAAAATACACCAAAAACGGTGTCCAAGCTGTTGAAAAGCTTTGATATTGTAAAAGCAGCCTGGCAGCCTCTCTTGCTGCCTCTCAGACTCCCCAGGACTCACACTCCCTGTACAAATAAAGCACATCAATTCCATTAGGTAGGGCTTGCAAGCAATACTTGAGATTTAGCAGTTTTTAAATGTTCACTGATAATTCCAAGGCCATTCCTGTTCCGTGTGGTTGAAGAACTTCTCTACCTGTTTTGAATCTCTAATGTTTTATGAAAAACCTGGAAGTCCTGCAGTTAGCACACAGCTGCTTAGGTGGGGCTTTTTGAACAAAAAGTTACATGGCTATTTTGGGACTTTTAAATCCTAAGGAAAGCCTGCTTCTACTTGCTGACTACTCTGTAGCTTTTTGCTTCTTTTAACCTTGGAGCCTTGTCTGGGGCTGTTTCAGTAAGTACCTTCTGGTTCTATTTTATTGTGCAATGCTGGTGTTTTAAGCATTTTGTTTAGAAGAGTTCTCACATGTTACGGAGCGAAATCTGGCTGTAAGAAAAAAAGAAGAAAGAAAAAAAAAGAGTAAAAAGCAGCACTGTGATCCAGGTTACCACAATCTCCTCATGAGGAATTCCCAGGTAGAGGTGTTGGGGTTTTTGGTGAGGGAATGCTTTTTGTAGTGTTTTCTTTTAAGGAAAACTGACAGAACTGCACAGAAAGGGACCACTGGGTGAGCCACCCTGTCTCCACTGGCAGTAACTCCCAGGCAAGGCTGAGCTGCCCCGGTTCCTCAGGAGCCAGGCTGGATTATCTGTGCTCCCCAGCAGAGCTGTGCCAGGGCCAGGACCAGCCTCAGCCCCTGGCTACCTGCCAGGTCTCCAGTTGAAGCAGGGATAAGTGTTTGGTTCAGGCTATTTGGGATTCAGGTAAAGAGAGCTGCAGGTCCAACCTCTCTCTCCTTGAAAGCCTTAACTCCCCCCCTGCCCCGTAGCTTCCCCCTCCCTCTGCCTGGGCCTTATGTCAGCCAGGACTATCCTGCCACTGCGAGGGGCTGCTCCCAGCTCCTGTCAATTGCAAACGCCTCTGGATTTTCCTGCTCAAAGCCACTGTCTCCCTGTAGAGCCCAAGTGCCATCCCTGGCAGCCTCTGTTCCTCAGTGCTGTGCTGCTCTCCCTGCATTGTGTGAAGTGCCAGGTGCAAAGCACCCGCTCATCCCATTGGAAACAAACCCTTACCTTTCCCAAAGGGCTTCTGGAAGTGCATACCTGTACCCTAACCCAGAGAGCTGCTGCAAACAGCCTTTTGGGAATGAGAGGAAGAAGACAGCAGAGCAGTGACTCTCAGCCACCTCCCCCTTGGCACGCAGCCACATCCAGGTGTGCTCCAAGTGTGGAAGCTCTCCGAGAGCCCAAACTCATGTCCAGCACTGCTGAGCCACAGTACAGAATTTAAAAAGGTGAAGGCACCAGCTTTTCCCAGGTAACACAGACCAAAACCTTTCCTTTATTGTTTCTCCTGCCCACAGCTTCAGCAGCATCCTGCATGATCCTGCCCTGCCAAGCCATACAGTGAACTATGCAGTCCTGCTCCTGCTCTGAGCTCAGTCTGCTGGTCCTACAGAGAGTGTTACATCCTCATTAGCCCCAAAATTCATAGGTGCAGTTGGAAAGGGTGTCATGCATCAGAGCAAGGCAGGCAGGTGACACCAGGAGTCTCAGGTGGGTGAGCTGGAGGACAGTCACAGCCCAGTGCCATGTCCCAGAGTGGAGAAAGCAGGGGGACAGCAACACAGATAATCCTCTAATCCAAGTACAGTTGTGCTCAGGCTCAGTAATTCCTTGCCTGACCACATCCCCGTGAGGTGACAGCAGCTCTGTTCCTGAGCAGTTCCCTCACATGGACACTATCTGCATCTAGAGCTGCCACTCCCTCTGTTTCCAGAAGAGGGTCTCCCAGTGCATGCAGGAATGAGGCTCCAGGAGTGTGCTCCTGCTCTGGATTTTCCCCTCTGCTTTGGAGCAGGACGTGACCTGCAGGAGACCTTCCTTGGGAAAGGGAGTGCAGTCGTAGGTGAGTAATGAGGACTTGGCCCTTATGAAGTCTTAAGTGAAGCATTAATTTCTGATTTTTGCAGAGTCTTATCAGGTGATATCTATATGCATCTCTGAGAACACCCCCACAACTTCGTGCCTACGTCTTTGCAGTGATCCCCCGCCCCTGCTCACCGCTGGGGGATCAGTGAGGATTGCACAGTGGTAGTAAGTTGCTACACAAAACCAAAACCAACTTGAAAACATTCTGTTCCTCTTTGACCCCAGAAGGGACAGAACCTCAAGTGTGCTCTGCCATCCCCTGGGCTGGTGACAGGGCATTGACTCAAGTGGTGTGTTAAATGTCAGGAAATCTGGGTGAGAAGTTGTTTTCCCTCCTTTCGTTGGCGGCTTAGGCATGTTCCTGTTCCCCGAGCCCAGATCCCTGTGAAAGGCATGGTGTGGTGTGAGCCAGCACCACGTTCCTCCTGTGTGCAGAGCCTTGCCTCGTCCAGCTGGGGGGAGGGAGGGGGACAAAAGGGTTGTTTTGCCGTTCATTTTCCTGCTGTAGAAGACTTGATTTTTCTTTCCCTGAGCCGCATGAGAGAAACATCCCAGAAAGTCTTGGGTTACCTTTGGAGTTCCCTTAACTTTAATTTATAGAGTGTCTTTTTTTGTGAACTGGTGTAAAATGTATATGCCGACAAGCTCATGTATTTTTATGTAAATATTTTTTGTGGTACCCCACTTGCCCTTCTCTGTAAATACTTAGAATTCTCATATTCTTCTCACCTTGTATGATGCAGATGTGGTTTTGTTTCTGTTTTTTATTTGTACTGTAATGCAACAATCCAGACTGAGGTGTCTTGTGGTATTAAACAAAAGCAACAGTCCCACTGAGCTCACACTCAGATGTGCAACTTGACAGCATTAATCAAGCCAGGTTAAAAACTACTCAGATGTGCCTGTGTGTATTTTTTCCTCTGCTTCGTTAATTAACAGTGTAGTTAGAAAACAAAACAGGAAGAGCCAGCTTGGGGCCATGCCTTGGAGGGAGGGATGCTGGCAGGCAGCTAAGGATGAAGGAGGTGACTTTGAACTCCCATGCCAAGGCTAGGGCTTATCTGTGCCATTCCACCTGTGCCCATTGCTGCTTCCTAAAAATAAATAAACCTGCCTGGGGTGTTTGAGTGTCCCTTTCCTCTCACCCAGCACGACAGCACAAGCAGAAACAGCCTGGCCCTGGCACTGAAGGCACAGGGCAAATGAAATCAGAACAAACAGATGGCACAGGCCACCTCCAAGTTGGCTGGGAGGAATTCTGAGCATCACAGTAATACTGCTCAGAGTTAGTTAATAGCAAAAAGATTATTAAAGGAAGCAAATTTCAAACATTTTTAACATTCTAAGAAGGATCTCTCACAGTCTTTTCATCCAGTAAATAATACGGAGTTTAGACCTGCTGCCAGGAATAAAAGCAGCCTGATCCTTCTCTGCATGGAGGACAAGTGACCCCACTGCTCATGGACCTGTGGGGTGGCTCCTTCCATGCAGTCCAGCTCTGCCCAGAGGCTTTGTGTGACTGCAGAGGGGCTGCATTAGGCCTTTGGAAATCTTTGCCTCATCTGCTTCCAAATCCTCACTCCAGTCCAGATCTGCTTATTGCACATCCAAACTTGGCACTGCTGTCCTTGTAAGGTCCCACCAGCAAGCCCAGCAACCTGGGTTCCTGCTTGAGCCAGGAATTCCTGCTCTTCCAGAGCCAGGAACAGAGGCTGTGCCACAGGGACCCTTCTCGTGGGAGGACACCAGAGCTGCCTTTGCAGGGCAGGACATGACCAGGCTGACTTGGCAAATCAAAACCTTGACTTTTAAGTTCAGTAGACAAATACCCATCTTAACTGAAGTGTTGGTGGCCGGTCAGCCCGTTTTCTGCACAGCACCCTGCCAAGGGTGTGTAAATCTGTGGCAGGACACTCGGGCTGGGTGGGAAAGGGAGCAGCAGGAGGATGAACCCCAGGGGTGGTTCCTCAGGGAGCAGTCCCAGAAGTGGCATCCCGCCTCCCCAGCTTAGCTTGGCCTGAAGTGCTCCAAAAGCAGCACCACGGACATTTCCTTCAATGCCACCGAGATCCAGTGAGCCAAAATCTGCGGGCTGGGGGTTCCACACACCAGGAGAGGGTTTGGGACACCCGCGCAGCGCCAGGAGCACCTCGGATGGCCCCAGTTCTCCACTGCTTTAAGGATAAACAGGATGGAAACTCCATCCCTCTCTGACAGCCTGTCCTGAGCAGCTGAGGTTTATGGGCAGAGCCGGCTGAGGAAAAGGGAGAAGGACGGGTTTAAATTGTGCCAAAGGAGTGGTAGAAGCCTGGGCACAGAATCGCTTTTCCTCCCGAGCAGTTTCCAGCAGGCAGCGCTGTTAGACCGACTTTGCCTCTCAAACCCGGCCTGCCACTGAAAAAGATGATGATGTTCCTTTCTAGCAGCTTCTGCTCGGCTTCCCAACTCCTTGCATCTAAAAATTGGTTTCCTTTTAGTTTTTTCATATTAGAAGGGATTTGCTGAGTGATCAGTGCCAGCAGCATCCTAAGGCGATCCTGAGTGCAGCCCCACTCCTCCCACATTCTGAGATCCCCACCGGGAGGTGACCTGCAGACCTCGGTAGGGAAGCCACTGAGTTCCACTAAGCTCTAGGGCCCCATCTCTAAGGAACACAACAATATGTTCACTTCTACACTAAAAATCATCCAAAACCAGCAACTGATGCTGGAAAAGCCAGGAAGATGCTCAGTCCTTCCTTCCTCCCTCCAGCTGGTGCACAGATGCCCTGCTAAGATTCATTATGAGCTCACAGAGCCAGAAAAGCCCCCAGTACAGGCTCCAAGCCCAACACCTGCCAGAGCAAATCTTGGGCAAATACATCCCCAGCCATGCCCCGGCGGAGCCTCCTTTCCCACAGCCGAGCCTGCGTTTGTATTCTCACCTTCCCATCACCTGCCTGGGGCCTGGGCAGGGCACGGGACAGAGGTGACTCTGCCCCAGATCACTCCAAACCAGAGCTGCTGGTGCCCCTCTAGCAGGACTTGACAAGAGTTTGGTAGTGTCACAGGAGGGGAGGAGGGATGGAGAGGTCACCCAAATCCCCTGGATTGGCATTCCTGGTGCAGGAACTGCCTGCCAGCCCCTCCAGAGAGCTGGCACAGAGGGCAAGGATCCTGCCCAGGCACAGACTGGCCACTCCTAAGGGAGAATTCATGACATGGGGCCAACAGCAGCAATCCAAATGGATGGGAAAAGCAACCCTTCATGCTCCTCTCATCCTTCCCAGGGACAGCAGGAGCCTCCTCCCACTCCTCCCTCGGGAAGAGCTCAGAGGGCTGGGTCCTGCCTTTTGCCTCTGCAAAAGCTTTGAGGCAGCTCTGCATCAGGAACTGTCACAACAGCACTCCCTGCCCCTCTGCCATCACTTCATCAACCTTTCCTGAAGGGTTTTTGTTAATCCTGTGCCATTTGGATGCTCAGAGGCAGTGGGAGAAGTCAGGGGTGTTGGGAAGGGCTGGGGTGTCCCAGCAAAGGGATCACCCACTGTCTGATAAAACCTGGGGGTTGCCCAGCACACCCAGAGTCACTGCAGTCCTGTGGGGTGACCAAACCGCACCCCACCCCTAAAGTCATTAATTCAAGAGGCAGCAGAGCCCAAACCAAAGGTGTGATCTGCAGAAAGCATCCCTGAAACAGGGAATGGGCTGTCCTGGAAAAAGAGGGTCTTGGTGCATTTTACAGGGAAATGAAAGCTGCCTCAACTCCATCCCATGCTTCTTAATCCTTCCAGCTCCAGATCCTTCCCAATGGGCCAAGAAAAGTCACCAGCCTCAGACAGACACCTTGAGTCCAGACTGTGTCTGTTTTATGGTCAAACAGCAGGACAGACTCCTCCAGGATCTGCCTGGAAAGGTCTCCCTGCCCCACCGAGCCTCCTCCAGGCCCTGCCCAGAGCTGCTGTCCAGCCTGTCGTGGCACAGTCCCTGCCACTCAGGGCCTGCCCAGCCTCACAGGGAAGAGCTTCATTACTCTGATTCCCCCACAAGGGGAAGAGGGAGATGGATCCCCCCCAGAAATGACCTCTATAGAGTGTCTGAATTAACTAATTACAGGGAGATGCAGTCAGGAGGCTTCCACCTTTCTGAACAATGAAAGATGCCCTTCTAAATGCCAAAGGCAGCAGGGAAGAATGAGATCCTCATACAGATCTGACCCTGATGGGGTTGTGCATTTAGAAGGACACAAGGATTGCAGGTGTGACAGGTGAGAAAGGAAAAACAGATTACACAAAGGGGGAGGTGTTCAAATAAAAATGCATTCATCCATCTTTTAAAGATGCTGGAGAAGAGTATTTGACTCCAGCAAGTGCTGGAAATTTATGCATTATTCAAACTGTGTGAACGTTTGAAGCCTGGAGACCTGGAAACCTTCAGTGAGAACAAATCTTCTGGCACATTCCCAGGGAGGAAGTGTGGCTGATCCGTGTCCTCTTGGCAGAATCCGTGGTTTCCATGGATTGTGGCTCTGCTCTGCAACCCAGCACTTCACAGCAGCTCTGCTTCCCCTGCATGCCCAGACTACACCAAAACCCCAGCAGGATGCACTCAGGATACCCCCAGGGAGAAGCACACAGAAGTGGTGCAAACACACGCAAATGCAGCAGGAAGGCAGAGGGATGAAGGAGAACACAGCAGCCCACATGAAACTTGCAAGGGAAAACCAAGTCATCCCCCTCCTCCAAATCCTCCCTCGCCCTCCCAGGCAGCCAATCCCATCCCATCCACAGCAATATTCCAGAGAACCTCATTCTGCTGCACTTCAAGCTATAAATTCAAACATCAGAATAAAAAAAGAGGTGCCAGACGGGGCCAGGTTTTCAGACAAGCAGGCAGGCAGCCAGCAGCATAAACACACTGAGCACGGGCAGACATCTGCCTTGCCCCCTCCTCCTCACCATCTCTGTTTTTTTATTTATTCCCATCTTTTCTTTATTCTTTTCTTCACATTCCCCCTAGTTGCTTTCTGAGGGGGACCTGCATCACCTCACCCCTGGGGATTTTGTTTCAAGCCTTCAGTTTCTTTTCTCTGAATCCAGCTCAAGCTTTGCCAGCCTTTCTCCCTTGATCCAGCCCCACAAGGGTGGGAACTGGAGCAGGATCTGCCTCATCTTCTATGGCCAAAGACAGCTGGGGAGGGATGGCTGCACAGCAAAAGCAGGGAGTGGATCCCACCACAAACCCACACTGTGCTGGTCAGAAACCCCACTGATGTGGAGAATGTGGAATTTCACTGGTCATGCAGCAACTTCCCAACTAATCTCAAATACAAAAGGCACTTTCACACACTACAGAGCAGACACAAACTGCTGCAGGAGAGCAGAGAGGCTGCCTCAAACATCCTCACTTTTTCCTTGTGGGAAAGGCTCCTGGAAAAGGAGCCGATGTTAAAGTGCCTCTGCTTTATTAAATACTTTCCTCAATCAACGAAATAAGTTCAAAAGCAAAACAAACCCACTGCAACAACACCCCCAACCCACAGCCTTGTCCCTTGCACCTCAGGGATGATTTTAAGGTGAAGGATGAGGGCAGGCTCAGTGTCCCCACCCACAGGGAACTCTTCTCATGGACAGGAGTGGAGGTTTCTCCCAGGGCTCTCAGAGTCTGGAATCTGCAGGGCAAGGGGATACATGGAATAGTTTGGGTGGGAAGGAACCTCTCAAGCTCAACTTGTCCAACTGAACAGAGTGATTTTCACATCAGGTTTTGAGGAACAGGTGGGCCATCAGGAAAATAAGGAAAAACTCCTTCCCAAGAGCCACAGGGGTTACTTGCTGTTGGTTAGGCAGAAATTGATGGCATAAAAGCCCACAAGGCTCTAAGTTAGTCACTCTCTTTTCCAGAACATGATCTGAGTAATAAAGGGACAGACATGAGACCATGGGAGAAAAAGAATATTTAATGGGGGCTGAGCAGGTGCACATGATCCATCCTGCACCCCACGAGAGGTGGGTTGGGAGCCTTGGGAAGGGACAGTAGAGCTGCACAGATAAAAACCATCCCAATGCTTAGACACAAAAGTGCAGATTGGGAGTCCTCAGCCATCCCTCTGCTGGCAATTCCTGGCTTTTGGGTCCCTCACTTTGCACCTCAGGAATTCTTTTGTGGGTTTGTGTTGTAGATGCCACCTCTGCTCCCTGCTCCTGCACACCCCCATCACATTCTGCCCCACCTCAGCTGAGTGTCCCTGCTCCTTTCAGCTCTGCTCAGGAGGATGAAGGATGGAGCAGTGAGCACCAGAAAGGAGCAGAAACACCTGTGTGGAGTCAGACCAGGCACAGAGGAGCTCAGCACCTGACTTAGCAGGAAGCCCTGATAGTTTGTGTATCACTACAACAGCACCAGTGGGAAGGAGGCTCTGGCAAAGCCCCTCATCATAAAAGGGAAGAAAGAGAACATGGAACTAAGTTTACATTCCTTTTCCCCCTACAGATATTGGGGCTTTCTGGGAGAAACACAGACAAGCTCAGATCCAGATCATCCATGTCCTGCCAGGTGCCATGGGCTGGAGCATCCCTGAGCTGGGCAGTGCCTTAGAGATGATCCATCCTCACCTCTGGGAGGCCTTTCCCCACCAGGACCTCATTACTACAAGCTAATTACTCATTAACAGTAAAACCCTGCTCACAGAATCCCTCATTGATGAGGAGAAGGGGTCCTGCAGTGTGAACCTGGGCCAGCAGCACCTTCATAGAAATTTCCAGCTCACAACAGGGACACAAATTTGTCTGTGAAACACCATTCCCTAAAAGATTGGATGATTGCAGGTTGGACACGGCTTGGAGCAAGGTGGGATAGTAGAAGATGTCCCTGCCCATGGCAGGGGGTGGAACTGGATGAGCTTTGATATCCCTTTCCAACCCAAACCATTCTAGGACTCCATGAAGATGGGTTTCAAACCACTGCAGTTTCCAATTCCCTGGCCTTGGAAAGCAAGTTTCATCTGCATTTTACTGAAGGAAAACCAGAGGCTGAGCTCAGGGAGTTTAGGGAGGCAAACAGTACCTGGGATGTGACAGTGGGACCCCACAGACATCAGTGTCCCCAGGGGACCCTGCCACAAGGGACTGAGCCCATTTTCCTGGCTGCAGACTCCAGGTTTATTCTCTCCTGGTTATCCTTGCTCACTGGTGGGGAACAGGTCCCACTGCAGACCCTTCCCAGGCTCCTCAGCCCTCAAAGCCCAACTCCCAGGTTCAGGTGACACCAGCAACCAAGTCAGTACCTTCAGAGGTAATTAAGCACCTAATCAGTTTTGGGCCTCTACTCGCTAGTTGAACATACAAATCTGATTTATCCCTTTCATTTCAGCAGGCAGCAGAGTAGGATGGAGCACTGCCAGGAGCTGAGACAGACGTCTGCTCAGCCTTTCTATCCTGCAGGCTTACTTTTGGACACTCACAGGACTCCCACTGAAGCATCCTGAGCTCAGGAGGGCATTCTGCACTTGAGGAATAGAAATGTCAAAGCAATTGTCTGAAGAGGTTCTTTTTCTATCCATACAAATTCTGTGAGTTCCCTCCAGTGTGTACAAAACATCTCCCATTTTAACCCTCATCCAAGTGTTTTCCCTGAGCCATAGTCAGGGGATGAGGCAACATTCCCCTTTCTGCAGAGGAACTCCTGGGATGTGCTAGGAAACCACCCATGTGCCACTGGACACCCCTCAAACAGTGGGGAAAAGCCAAATTACTGAGCCCCAAAGCTCTGAACAGGAGTCACGGGGCCCAAGGCCACCAACCAGCCCTGACTGTGCTGGGACCACCCCCAGAGTCAATTTCTGAGTGTTTCTGCTCCACCTGAGAGAAAAAGCTGTCACTGCCCTGCTCAGTCAAGGACAAGGTCAGTGGTGGATGTTTCCTGCAGAGGGAAATCCACTGGGGACCCTTCCCAGGATTCAAACCCTGGAAGGCAACTCCATGTCCTTGTGGAAAGAGGCAGGAGGCAGACAGGGGAAAGCTGACCTCCTCTTCCTGTGGCCTTCCAAGCATCCTTTGGCCTGGCTGCTTTGGCCACAGCAAATCTCCCCAGTCCCTCAGCCAAGCATCTCTGGGCTCCTCTTGTCCTGAGCAGCCTCCTTAGCCTGAGTCCTGGGGAAATAAATGCAATCCTTCCTTTTAGTCATCAATCCAAGACTGAAACCTCAAGGAAAACATGCAAGATAAGGACATTTCTCCCAAGGCCTCTGCAAGCAGCAATAAATCCTTCAGCTGCCTCCCAAAGTGACTCTGCACAGCCTCTGAGGCCACAGAGTGGGTTCAAGAGCTGTGGCTCATTTCTAGGAGGCCATTTCCATTCCCATATTCTGCCAGGAGGCAGCTGGGGGCTCAAATAGCCCTGGCTGGATTTCTGGTGCCAACAGGACCGTTGGCTCCTTGGCTGCCATGAGACAGCAACTTCATAAAACAGAACTGCCTCATTTCTTGAAACAGGAAAGGAAGAGAGAAGGGGAGCTGCCCCAATGCACCCCAATCCACACCACCCAGCCCAGTCCAGCTCAGCACCACAACAGCCCCAGCTAAGGGAGAAGAGCTCAGGCAGCCCCAGGGACAGGACACAGCTCCTCACAGCCATCTCTGCAAGGCCTGGCACCCCTGTGGATCCATCCTTCCCCTTTCCTAGCTCCTCTCCCAGTGCCAGGGGCTGCTGCAGGAACCAGTGTTGGCTCCAGCTTGGGCTGGGGATGCAGCAGGCACCTTCTGCAGGGAGCAAACAAGGGCTGCTGCAGCTCAGAGCTGAGGGGATGGGGTGGGGGCCAGCCCTGACCCCTCTGCAGGGCCCTGCACCCCACAGAGCATCTGCCTCGGCCCCTCCTTTGTTCCTTTGCACAGAAATGACAGAGGGGATTCCTAAACTCACACACTGAGGATGGCTCCATAGTCAGAGCTTAGATTCCCCTTTGGCACCACTGGCCAGGACTCTGCTCCAGTCTGGCACAGGAGTACAAAGGTTCTGTCACCATGGAGAACCCAAAACTCAGGGTGGGAAGGACACCCAAGTGCAGAGCAGAGCCCTCTCCCCAGCAGCTGGAGCTCCCAGCATGGAGCTGCCCCCTGTTGGATTATGCTCTTTTCTGACCTTGAGATGGGGCAACTGAGAGGCATTTAAAAAACTTTTATTCTATTTTCAGTCTTATGTGAAGGGTAACACAATACAATACCCAATACAGGTGCATACTATATGAGCCTTCTGTCAAGCCTTAAGAATTCTCTACAAAATCCATTTCCCACACCTCCCATCAGGAGCTCACCCCAAACCCACCCAGCTCACCCCAAAAATCCTATCTAGGCACGAGCCATAAGCCAGCAGAAGGATGATCCCCAGCATCTGGGCAGGCACCCAGTCAACCTCGTGCTGCAGCTCCTGCTTTGAATGCTGTGTCAGAGTGAAAGTTGTGCTGCACAGGTACAGTACAGCACCATTAACAACAATTAAACTGTGACAATAACAGGGTCCCCTCCCAGCCAAGGGCACTGGCAAACCACACATTCATCACTCAAACACATGCAGAATCCCTTTGGCTCCACAAGTACTTCTAGCAGGGTGCTCCATAGTCTTGGAGATTAAAAAAAATATTTAATATTTTAAAAAGATGTAGACTTAATTCAGTTGAAAATGAGCTGCTTCTGTTTAAATTTGGTGTCATTCTGTTTTGGTTTTGTACTCCACCTCTCTCCCTGGCTCAGGGACGTGACATTTCCATAACACACTGGGTTCCACTGAAATTGAGATAATTCCCAGGCTGTGGCCTTTTGGAAGGCAGGAGTCAGGACCAGCTTTCCTTCATCTCAGTATGTGTGCCCTCTCTTCCCTCAGACAACCCCAGAGCACTGCCAGCCCAGGAGGAAAGGGCAGGAGCTGTGGCAGGCACATGCTGCTGCACTTTCATTATCACAGTCACAACATGCTGCCAAGCTGGGTGAGTATTTTTAGACTGGCAAAGAAAAAAACCCAGGCATTTATCAGAGAATTATTAATACAAAAGCAACACTAATATTAGCAGTGCTTGCTTTTCCCTATATTTATACAAATTTCGATTGTTTTTTTCGCTTCTCCAGCTCTTCTAGACGAGTAAATTGGTGCTTATCCACCACTGAGAGGTCTTGGATAAAGAAACCAAGACAGGGGACAGGGATGGGGGCTCCAGGACTTAAGGGGCTAAAGGGATGTCTAAAAAGGACCAGTTTGACTCCTGCCATGGATGGCAAAAGCTGTCACACCCCATAGGCTCCCCCAGGGAAATGTGTGTGACACACACACTGAGGATCCATGGACCAAGTTCTCCCCTTCTCTGGAATATCCTTCCTTTCAGAAAACTTGCTGACAGGTAGATGACCAAAGCAGCTCATCTGAGGAAGGTTAACATGGATAAACTGGATTAAACCCCTGTGTGGACACAGCTAGAAGCAAGTTTTTTATTTCTTTTAGCTCTAAAGTAAATAATGAAAGGCCACTTTTGTTCTGACCAAGAGCAGCCATGCCAGTGTAGGAGAAGTGATCCCCCTTCAATCCTGGCCATTAGTTAATCTGGACTAATTTTCACCCAAGTATCCTGATCACACAAAGCTGAAGCAAGACAGAGAGTCCTCCTGAGCTGACTGCAGCCAGTGATTTGGAGGCAGCCAAAAAGATCCAACACCAACCAGCAATGGGATCAGGCAAGGTGGGAACAATTTCAGCTCCTTCTGCAAAGACATTGAGCTGCCTCAAACCTTGGGGCTGAACAGAGGCCACAGCGGAGTGCAGCTGGCAAAACACTGCCAGGATCACAGACTGGAGCCTCTGGAGAGCACCAGGGGCTGCTGCAGCTCAGAGCTGAGGGGATGGGGTGGGGGCCAGCCCTGACCCCTTCTGCAGGGCCCTGCACCCCACAGAGCATCTGCCTCGGCCCCTCCTTTGTTCCTTTGCACAGAAATGACAGAGGGGATTCCTAAACTCACACACTGAGGATGGCTCCATAGTCAGAGATGCCCCTTTGGCACCACCGGCCAGGACTCTGCTCCAGTCTGGCACAGGAGTACAAAGGTTCTGTCACCATGGAGAACCCAAAACTCAGGGTGGGAGGGAGGGAAGCTTAGCTGCAGCACAGGGGTCAACCTCAGCACAGGAAGGAGCCTGGGTGGGGTTTGGACATCTCCAGAGAAGGAGACCCCACAGTACCCTGGGCAGCTGCTCTGGGGCTCTGCCACCCTCCAAGTCTGTCCTCATGGTCCAGTCCCTCATTGTCCCCAGCCTCTGGATTCCTGCTGGATTTCCTCCTGGGTTAGTGCCCAGCAGCCCTGGGGTTTTCAGCCTGTTCTTCTCCCAGAGCCGTTTCTGGCTTGGCTGTGCACAAGGTTATTTAACAGGAGCCCAGGGGAGAAGGGGGAGGGAAGGAGGGATTTTGCTTCTCCAGAGAAAGCTGCTGCTGTCAATGAGCAGAATAAAATACTGTGGAGAGAAAGTGCCTGACAAGAGACTGAGCCCTAGGAATTGTTATCGGGATGGAGCCAGAGGCTGACACTGGAGAAATGAAAGGCTGAGCAGGCACTGCAGAGCAGTGAAGGATGAGCAGAGATGCTCAGGACAGGCTCTGTACACGAGGCAGGAGCAGCAGCCCCTTGCCAGCCTCGGGCTGATCAGAGCAGCTCCAGGGGAGGCAGGTGATGCTTCATCCCACTCACGCTCCTACATCTCCATTTTCCACAGACAGGAATTTCCACAGGCCTGCTTCCAGTACAGCAGCAACAGCAAGTACTGAAGATGTTACACAGCAACTCATTGAGCTGGAAAGAGACGTTCTGGAGGGGTTTTATCAAGATAAGATAAGCAACAGCTCAGCTGCTGAGACAGAGACCCATCAGGACACAAAAACCAGCACTTCCAAGGCAAAGGGAGGAAATTTCTGTTTGGTTTTGGTTGGGCTTTCATTTTTTTCAAGGCATGTTGTGAAAGAATAGGAGCTACTCTTAGAGATAAATCTGCCTTTGCAAGCTAAACAGGAAAAGTGCATTTCCACACCTTTGAGTGCCTCAGAGCCACATGATCTGCTTGGCCCCTGTGAGCAGATTTATATCTGGGGAAAGAACAAATACAAAGACTTATAAATATCTGAGACAGATTCTGTCCTCTGCAAGGAAAAACACACCTACAAAGCTGGTGGTCACAAACTTTAAGCTTCAGTGCACTCCTCTGTACCAAGGCCACACCTTGAGCAGAGCCAAGAGCTCAGGGGAAGGCACCACTTGGAGGAGAGAAGCCCCAGGGATAAGGAAGATCCTACAAGTTTTACAGAAAGAGCTGCCAGGCAGAGGGGAAGCACCCACAGCAGCAGCCTTGTGGCAGGAAAGGCTCCCACAGCAGGCAAAGGTCAGGCAGCTGCAGAGCCCCTGCTCAGAGCAGAGACCCTGACCCCAGCCTGACAGGAGTTCATTCATCCAAACCCTCCCAGAGCACTCAGGTTCTCCAGAGCAATGGAACCTACACTGGGAACCTGCAGCTGAGGAACTGGCTCAGCTTTTCAAGTGATGTGTTTGCAGTTAAGGATCTGTTTTTCCCAGCATAAACAAGGCCATGGGTTAAGTGCAGCTGTTCCATCAAAAACAAGCAGAGAAAAAACCAAGGATAAATCAGTATGTGAGCTAAGAGAATAATTACTTTTACCTCGTTTGGTCACACATGGATTGGAGCAACTGAGAGTTGTCCTGGATCTATTTATGATGGGAAATTCACAAGGCTATTCCTGCAAATAATTAGTTATTGATCCCTAAGTTTGCTTAGGGAAAAGCTCTCCTAAGCAAGTCAATCTATTATTCAAGCCACATTTGTTTAGGGATTTGTGGCAATGGAGCCACAAACATTTTTGGTTTCCTGCTGATGAAGCACAACTCCAGATTTCTCCGTGAGTGAGGGAGGTGTTTGAAATCCCATTTTTCAGAATCAATTCTTTTCCCCCCTTTTTCTTCCAAAATGAATGCTTTTCTCCAGTATTTACTTAAAAGGTTTTGAATATTTCTTGGCAAAAAATTACAGTCATTTTATTAATACTCTAGGAGTGTTTTCCCAGCATATAGATGTTCTAACTAATAACAACAGCATTAAGTGAATCCTTGAATTTCTCCTGACCCAGGGCACACAAGTGAGGACAGAGTTTTCATTTCTGTTCAGCTTCCTGCTTCTTCTCATGACAGAAAAGCTCTGATCATCAAAACACCACCAAACACTTTTTGTTACAAAGACACACATATTTCACACAAAACATGCCATACAATCTTTTCCCAGCGTCAGGACGTGGCATGTGGCACTGGCTCAACCCAGTGTAACAAAAAACCCATCTCATCTTCTGGAGGGCAGGGCTTTCCCTCAGCAACTGCTGAGTCCTCACCGTAAACTTTCCTTAGGTCCCTTTTCCCAGAGCTGGAGGAATCAGCAATTTTCTCCTACTCCCATTTTCAAGAAGCATTTATTGCCCTCTGATTTGAGTTCTGGTTGGATTCCATCATTCCCAGAAAAGCAGAGCAGACTCTCACTCTGCAGCAATTAGAGGCAAAACCTGAGCGAATTAACCCTCAGCCTCCAACTCCCCTGTTTCCTGCTTCCCTGGGCTCTGACAGAGCAGGCTGCCCGTGCCTGATATCAGAGATGCACAGGAAATCCCAAGTGCAGGGGGGGAAGCAGCTTGGTGAGTGTTCCCCAGACCTGGTGGCACCTGGGAGTGCCCCAGGGCTGGCACACACCAGCTGTGCCTGCGAGGCAGGAGCCAAAGAAAGCAGCTGGGACTGACACAACCCCAAATGCCAGAGGGGTGTGGAAAGATCCCATCACACCACCATGGAATATCCTGAGCTGGACCCACAGGTATCATTGATCCAGTCCCTGGCCCTGCCCAGACCCCCCAGCAACCCCACCCTGGGCATCCCTGGCAGCGCTGCCCAAACCCTCCTGGAGCTCTGGCAGCCTCGGGGCTGTGCCCATTCCCTGGGCAGCCTGGGCAGTGCCAGCACCCTCGGGGGGCAGAACCTTTCCTGACCTCCAGCCTGACACAACAATCCTTCCATGCCTTTATGTGCACACTGATTTTAGAGGTCTTACAAAACTCCCTGAGCAGCCTTCCCTCTCTGTCTGGACTGTCATGAATTCAAGTGCTGCTTGAGCTCCCTCACATCCCATTTCCCTTCTCATCCCCATCCATTCTGCAGCAATTCCTCCAATTGTGTGCCACAAAACCCTGTGGAAGTGTTCCTTCATCCTGCTGCACTCACAGAGATGCTGCTGTGAAATGCATTTTTCCAGCTCCTCAGCTGCAGCCCCAGCAGTGTTTGTTAATGCAAATACCCTGAACTGTCCCTAAGCTGCTCCTTCCTCCTCCCACAGCTCAGAGCTACCCCCAGCAGCTCTGGAGCTCACTCCTTTCAACAGCCCATGCAAATCTCTACAACCACACCATGATGGGCTCAACAAAAACCAGCATTTCCAAGGCAAATGGAGGAAATTTCTGTTTGGTTTTGGTTGGGCTTTCATTTTTTTCAAGGCATGTTGTGAAAGACTAGGAGCTACTCTTAGAGATAAATCTGCCTTTGCAAGCTAAACAGGAAAAGTGCATTTCCACACCTTCGAGTGCCTCAGAGCCCTCTTTGAGAGCTCAGGAGGTGTAGGAAAACCTGGCCCTAGGCACGGACTTTGGGTTGGAAGGGACCTCAAAGACAATCCCGTTGAAGCCAAAATCTGTTTTTCATTAATTCAAACTGCTTTTCATGAGTGATTTACCCTCACAATAGGATGAGCACAGGAACTGAGCCTCAGAGAAGAAAACCACAGAACTGTAGTGTACTAATGGGACCATATGAACTTTTACCTAATTAGTAACATAGTGTAAGGTGCCTTTACACAGTGTAAGTATCATTAGTGCCAGTAGAGAGGCCACAAGAAGGCTAGAGGACAGTGACACTCAGGGCTCAAGATTCCCAGGGCAATGCCCAAACTTGGCAGTTACATCTGCTCTTACAGGAGCAAGGATTTATTTCAGTATCAGTGCAGACAAAAACAACCCCAAGACTTTGCACAGAGGATTCCGAGTTACCCACTGATTCTCACTGATTTCAAAAAGCCCAACAACTTTAAGAAGTCCATGAGACCTTAAGGACTGTCACAACTCCCTGTTAATCTGAGCAGGATAATCAACTTGGCTGTCACCAGCACCTAAGGAAGCCCAGACTTGGAGGCCAGCATTCCCTGGCTGGTCAGGCTGTGGGAACTGGCTGCCACAGCCCTTTAACACCAAGTTTTACACTTCCTACTATCCAAGCCTATCCAGAGGAAACCAAGTGCTCAGGTTTTGAACACTCATGTTAAGAAACTCTTTAAAAATGAAAAATCAGCAGGCAAAGCATAAGTGTGCCGCAAATGTGATGTCAAAGGTGAGACCCAATGAGTAAAGGATCCCAGGCTTTGATTCAGCAGCCTCCTGGATGCTGTTTGAAGGAGTGACACTTTATAATCTTTAACGCACTTCCAAACCACGCCCTGCTGAAAACCCTGTGAAATTAAATGGACTCCTTGCCTTGCAATGAAGGAGGCAGCAGGAGCAGCCACAGGATTACTCTGCTCCCTGCCCCAGATAAGTGAATTCCTCCTCCTTTTCTTCTTCCCATATTCATGCCCTTCATCATAATAAGGATTCCTTCCCAATGCCAAGACTCAATTTATGCTATTTACTTTAATGACCTCATTTGTCATCCCGGCCTGTGCTGCTGCCTCTGGGACCACAGCCTGTCCTGCTGCCAGAAGGTCTCATTTACAGTTTGCTCTTTCATTATTTTTTTTAAAGATTAAATTGCTTCCATTTCAAGGCAAACAATCTGGGATAGTGAGATACATTCATGCGTTTGATCAATGCATTTCAGGGTTATGCACATCCCAGTCCCAACTGACTGCTGCCCACTGCATCATCCAGTTATTTCCATCACCTTTGGCTTTGTTATTCCTTTCAATCCTTACAAAATATACCAGCTGGGACACTTGAATATTGCCACCACATCAAGTTGTGGGAAGAATTTTAACTTGTTTTTAGGGGAAGAATAAGAGTGTGATCACTTCCCTCCCCAGTGCATCAGTTCATTTGCCTGTCTAAACCCCATTTTTTATCTCACAGCTTCCCTGCTCCAGAGGGGTACATTCCTTCCTATTAGATTATATTTCCCTCTCCACTCCTGACATGCTCAGTAAAATTCAATGGTAATAAAGTCATGTAAATAGGTTAGGGAAGAGCACAATACTTCATGTTCCATTATGCCCCATGTTCTGTGCACACAGCATCACACAGAGTGCTGGGCTGGGCTGGGCTGGGGGAGCCTCCAAATCCCCACACCACACCCAGGCAGGGCAGCAAAGCCCCTCAGAGCAGGGCAGGGTGAGAGGTCACTCCTGCAGGCTTGCAATAAAACATTCCCAGCCCATTTGCAGCAGCTTTAAAAGGAGATATTAAAGCCCATTTTCCTGTTTAGGAGCAGCTCCTTTGCCTCCTCCCAGCTCAGCCCCCAGCAGAGGTGTCACCTGCAGTAGCCACTTTTCCAGTTGGTCTGGAGCATTGGCCAGGTGTGCTGGGCACTTGCTGGCCATCACTTGTCAATCTCAGCATAAAGCTTAACCATAACACACAGATCATTTGCCAAGTGCCAAACTTTGAATCCCAATGTCACTCATTCCTTCACTATTTAAAAATCTTTTTCCCAGATAAACAGAAACCTGGTTTTTAACTAAAACAAAGCAGTAAAAGTTCCCTCAAAAAAAACTTCAAGAACTCGCAGTTGTTTCGAAGTTAACAAGCCCTTGCCTCATTTTGTTCAGCTCCTGCCACTACAGGACTTCTTTCTTGTTTCTTTCCATCCCAAACATTTGTCTTCAGCCTCAATAAATATCACCCAAACCCTTTGTAGTGATTTCCAATATGCTGATGTATTTCTTCAGAAGCCTTTTCAGTGAATAAATTGGTCCCAAACTAATAGTTCTTCTTATTTATACAGACACAGCCTTGCTCAGGCTGTCTCCTAAGTAGACTTCAGCAGGAACATAAGGGATAACATCTTTTCCAGATAAATTTGAGTCTGATATAAGTATTTTCTGCAGAAAAACATGCTTCAGATTTCTCATCAGTATTTATACATAAAGCTAAACCAACCTTTTAAAGCTGCTTCTAGATAATATATGATGGGAACTTGACAATAACACAATTTTACAGGTTATGTATGATGCATAAAAGCACATAAATATTACTTACTGTCAGAGAATCCGGTTTCTGGTGTGTGAGGAGAAGATGGGAGTTATTCCAGCACAGTCTTCCCTGGATTCCCTCAAGTCTTGCCCTGGATCATCACATGCAGATGAGAGCAGCAGCAAGGCTGAGGGAAAACAAATCAGAATTGACAACATCACAACAGAAAAGTATTACCAGTGTGGTCTGAAATAATCTCCTAATACAGGAGTAATAAAGCAGCATCAAAGCTCTTGTAAACATCAGATTTCCACAAATTTCTACAAACATCCAAATATTTTAGAGACAGTGCATTAGAACTCCGGAAAACATCTTAATACAGTAATATTTTTTTAAATTTTATTTTGTACTCCCTTTACCTTCGTCTGTGCAGGACTTCTGTCATTACCTTACTCTGCTCACTGCAACACAGAGTGGTGGTGCCTGAGGCTGGAAAGGATTCTTTATTGCCTCTGGGGAGCTGCTTTCCAAGGAAACATGGGGGAATTTAAATTAAAAAATACATTGGAAACCCCATGGAATTTGCATGTGAAGCAGGGAAGAATTCCAGTTGTTCCTGGTTTACCGGTGGGGACAAGCACTGAAATAATTCTAGAAGAGCTAAAAACAAAGAGGGAGAGCTTGGAAAGGAGGCAGAGCTGTGATCAGTGGATCACTGAGGTTGGGAAAGCCCTCCTGGATCACTGAGTCCCACCTGTGCCCCACCCCCACTTTGTCCCAGCCCAGAGCTCTGAGTGGCACCTCCAGGGATGGGGCTGCACACCTCCCTGGGCAGCCCCTTCCATGGAGAAATTCCTCCTGATGCCCTAGATGGATGTGCCAGGGCAGCCCATCTCCCACAGCCTGGACCTCTCCAGTCTCCAAACCCAAGGTGAAGTCCTCACCCTGCCACGTTCACAAAGCAGACTGTCCTGGCACTCCCTGTCCCAGGAGTTTCTGATCCATTTAAGCAGGGCAGAAGCCTCTTCCTGACAGACCTCTCACACCTGGCATCTCCCAACACCTTCTCCAAAGGGCAGAGGAATATTTGTAGTCACAGCAGGTAAATGAGCTGTAGACAGGGAACACAACAAATTTAATGGCATGAATTATTTACATACAAGCCATCTTGCTCCACAGCAGTCCCAGCAGCAGGGATTATTAATTTATAACCCAACTACAGCTACATTAAACAGAACAAGGCTTCCATAAAATCTTAACTGTGTAGCCACAGAAATATTGCCCAGCACATCCAGGCAGTGCAATAGGGTTCTCCAGCAAAGCCTCACTGAAAATCCATCTCTTGGGATATGGAAAAACATCCACTGGACTCCAGTTTGTATCCAGGCACGTCCTTGTCTGCCTTGTCATCTAAACAATGCACCTGAAACAGGATTTGCCTTGAAGGTTATAAAATAGCACCAAGTTCCTCCCTTTCCAACAGAAGTGCCAACACGCCCCCTTCCCTAGGGAGCAAAATCCTTGGAGGGGCAACAGGGAGCATCCCCCACTCCTGCAATGTCTCCTCTGGGCCCCCTCAGCTGATGGGAGCAGGAGGGAAAAGGGACACCCCAAAGGGAGAGCAGGAGAAGCCTTTGGGGGTGGGACAACACAGGATTGGATCAGAAGCTGCAGAACATGAGGAAGAAAGGGAGGGAACTGGAAACACCTGAGCAGAGAGTCCAGGAGAAGGAAATGGAGCACAGAACACAACTACAGCAGGGTTAGAGTGGGGACTGAGGAAATCAGGTAAGTCAGGGACACAGAGTAGTCCAATTCCACGGAACAAGAAATGCAGATAATAAATCTGTAAGAAGAAACCTGGCCAGCAATGAGAAGTCTGCAGACTGGGAATGGATAAGGAAGTGGGAAGGCTGAGCCTGGAAAGACATGAGGAGCTCCACAGGATCATGGGGCAGCTTTAACCAAGCCTTTGACATTGGGTGTTCATGTGACAGATACCTCCATCATGTCCTGCCATCAAACATGGTTTTATGGAAACACAGGCTTGTCCATACTCCTAAATCCTGCTGCTGTGGATTGTGCCTTCTGCAAAGAAACAGAACTGCTCCAAGAATTATATACAATATTCATCCCAATAAACACCTTAACAGCTGGACTGCTGCATCCTCAGCTGCTTTTTCCACCATTTGGTGGCTGAGGCAGCAAATGAATCTCCATACAGCAGGAATTCAGTTCCCTTTCATGGCTGGAAACCCTCCCTACTGCACAGGGAGCAATCTGAAAGGATTTCCCACAGCACAACCTCGGGGCACAGCAACCCTGCTGCTAACTCTGCCCAGGGTCCCAGGGCAGGCTGGATTGCCTGATCCTGGTGGCTCTGAGTGTTCCTGATGTCTGGTGCCTCTTGAACACATGAATGACCTCACCTTGGGGCTGGAGAAAAGGCCCCCAGAGGCACTTCAGCCCTGCTGAGTGGTGGACAGGGAGCACATGCTCAGCCCAGCACAGCAGCTCCTCCTCTGCCTTCCACAGGTGAATTCCTGGCACTTCCAGGGCACCTGGGCTTGACCTACTGCGGGATTACTGTGGGACTGCACAAGTCCATCCCAAGCCCCACAGCTACCTGTTCCTGGGCAGGAGAAGCTGTGCTGTGTTCTGCTGTGCTGTGTTGTGCCAGCACTGAGTCCCCTCCCTGTAAGTGATGCTGTGGGGAACCTGTCTGCTCCTTGCCCCAAACTGAGGACAAGTGAGGTTTAACAGCTGCAAGGCCCTAACAAGGAGCACCTGTGGGAAACAGCAAAGGTAAGAAGATTTTTAGAAAGATGGAAAAGCAGGCTTTAGAAACAGAAAGAACAGAGAACTCAGAGCTAGCTGTAGCTACCAAGTCTGAAGGCAGAAAAAGTTACAATAGTACAGCAAGTAAGGACATGAAACAAAACCTTGAGTTTTAGGTTTGGTTAAGATAGATGTTAAGACTGCAGGAAAATATATTTAGTAAGACAGTAGAAGATTTTAAGCTTCTACTGGTGTATTGTGTGTTGTTAATAGAAAGCAGCCAAGCCAGCATTGTGTGAAGCTGAGGTGTATGTGTCCTTGTAGTAACTGGTTAAAACAGCTGTCTGTAAGCTTTAGCAATGTGCTGTTGGCCAGAAAGTTTTTAAAATGTTCTGTAACAAAGCAACCTTTGGCTGCTGCTGGCTGTACATGAGCTTTGCCATCTCTCTATTGCCTCAGCCATGTAGTGAGGCTGATGCTGCAGTAAAGCTCAAGGAACGGAACCCAGCACTCCTGTCCTGTGGGTGAAAACAAAACCCCCAAACCCAAATGGTGCCCTGTGGGGGTTCCATTGCTGTGATTTCCATGCTGGCCTGAGCTGGTGCTCTCAGAGCCCGCTGAGGTGCAGGGAAGGCTCTGCCCATGGACCAGGACAGGTGGCAGTCCCAGAGCCTCCCTGAATAAATAATAGTTGAAAAAACAACAATCACCAAAACAACAAATAAATTATCCATTAGCTGCAAATACTGGAAAGGCAGGAAGGTCAATGATCCCAGTAGGGTGGAAATTCTCCTGTATCAGAGATTTCAGGCAGCATTAAAAGCAGCTTTTACTGAATTTGGGATGGGAGAGGAGAGACAACAGTTCCAGGTGTCCAGAGAATCCGCTGGGGCAGGCAGGAGACCAAGCCCTGGGAAGGTGCTGCCCTTGTGGTGCCAAAGGGGAGGAGAAACCCCACAATGCGCTCCAGTGCCATCTATGCCAAACAGGAGAAAGACCCACTCTGCCACTAGCATCGTTCTCCAGAAGTGGTGCAGTTTCCAGCAAAGTTCTCCTGCCTGCACAAGCAGAGGGTTTGTAAGCCCTGGGAGTTCTGTGCCTCAGCTTCCCCCTCACAGATGGGTCAGAGAGGGCCAGTGGGCCTTAAGCAGGTCTAAGGGCAAGGTGGGCAATACCTCACTACTCTTTGGGCTGGACTCTGGTTGTAGCCAATGAGGAATTCCTGTTTCTTGTGCTATCACAGCCCTGTCAGCAGCTGAAGAGGAGGTCAGAGAGCTCAACAGAGGGCTCATAGAAAGTTGTCAGACCCAGCAAGTTTCCATACACACCTGTTTTTAACATTTATCCCATAAATTGCCTGCTCTGTGCTTCAGTTTCTCCCTCTGTACAAGTAGAAAGTGGCACCAGCCCTCCATGGGAACTTTGGAACACAAACCCCTGAACACCAGCTACAGGTTGTGCTACTGCTGCGACCAAGGAATGCAGCCTTTAGGGGAGCAAGGGCAAAAAGGGCTTTGGCAAGAACCCCAGGGGCAGAGCGGGGTGGAACTGAGTGAGACTGTCCTCATTTCAGTGCTCAGCAAAGCAAAGAGCACCTCTTGACAAAGACACAGCTTGGTCACTGCCTGGTGCCCTCACCCTTCACACCAGCACTGGCAGCACAGCCAGAGCCCAAAGCACAGCAAGAGCCCCAACAGGCACTGCACAATCCCCCCTCGAGAAAGGCACCAGCCCTGGGCACCCCAAGGGCAGGAACTGCACACAGGGTGGGTGAGCCCCTCAGAGAGCAGCCAGCTTGGTTTGGGCCACGTACACCAGGAGGGCAGCAGGCAAGCTCCTTCCAGGTTCCTCCCCTCCTCTGAGGCTGCTCCTTGTCCTCAGGGGAGCAAGGCAGGAGGCACAGAGGACCTGAGCCTGTCCCTCCCACCCCAAAGCAGCACAGAAGACAAGGAGAAGCTCCCATGTCCACCAGGAGAGTTCAGCCCCTCCAGCCAAACCAAAGCTGTTTTCCTCCCAGAGCAAATCCACACTTTTCATTCCAGGAGAACACAAAAGAGGGACCCCAGCAAGCTCTGCTCTCTCAGCAGCTGGAGAAAGTCCTCCTGAGGGCCTGGGGAGGTACCTGGGTGTGGAATTATCAGGATTCCCAGGAAAAAGGAGGAATTGAGAATCTGACTCCATGTTCTTAGAAGGCTAATTTATTATTTTATGTACTTATATTATATTAAAGAATGCTATAATAATGAATTGAGAAAGGATACTTACAGAAGGCTTAACGAGATACTAATTAAAACTTGTCACTGACTCCTCAGAGTCCCAACACAGCTGGACAGGGATTGGTCATTAAATAAAAACAATTCACATCCAATCAAACAACCACCTGTTGGATAAACAATCTACAACCACATTCCAAAGCAGCAAAACAGAGGAGAAGCAATCAGATAATTATTATTTTCATTCTTCTCTGAGGCTTCTCAGCTTCCCAGGAGAAGAATCCTGAGCAAAGGGATTTTTCCAGAAAATATGACTGTGACACCTGGGAGCAAAACCACATTGCTCCCACTTGGTAACTCTGGTTTTTGGGGCTTAGAGCTGAAATCCACCCAAAATAATCCAGTGAGGTTTATGAGGACTTTGGAAAATGTCAACTCAATTTATAGCATCTCAAAACCTTTTGTAAAAGCTTTTGCACATTGCCTCTCTGTCCACAGAAATGTGTGTTGAGAATTCCCATTTGTTCTCTTTTTCTTCTATTTTTCCTTTTTCCAGAGTGCCAGGGGAAGAAACAAGCAGATTTTATTTTCATGTTCTTGTTGAAGACTGTAATGAAAACTCAGGGATTATTTTTTCATAAAAATGTCCACTTAGGAAAAAGGCAATTCTCTCCTCTTTCGGGAAGAAATGGTTTCATTAAAAAACAATAAAAAGGTAAAATGGTACTTTCTAACGAGAAGCTGGAGTCTCTTCTCAAGTTAAGTGGCAGCCCAAGCCACACAAACACACTTTGTTATCCTCCCAAGCGTCCAGACTCACAGCAGGGAAATTCCTGCCAGTACTCTGGAGTTACCAGCAGTACTTTAGTTAGGAAAAGATAAAAACCTGTCTGGCACACAATGTGTATTTGTGACTTGCAGTCAGGCCTTGCAGTCTTGGCCTAGGCCAAAGCTCAGCTCTGTCTTATTCAGCAAAGGATGTGAGCTGTGGTCCTGCCTTTGAGATTGCAGCAGGGCTGTGAGAGAGGATCCTGGATGGAGAATGCATTCAGAGTTTGTCTCACAGCAGCCCTCAGGAGGCAGAGCTTTGGTCCAGATGGATGCTGTGGGTACAGCACTCAGCATCCCATAACTCACAGCATTCCTGGGAAAGCTCAGCTGTCCCAGCCACGTCTCAGTGTCCCTGGAGCACAGGGCTGGCAGCAGGACACATAACCCAACCCCAAAGAGCAAAGAGCAGCAGGTGCATTTCTGGGGAAAGCAAAGGTGGGAAGGTCCAGGGAAAACATCAGGAGCTGGCTGCTGCCCCAGCTGTGGAGCTGCTCTGGGTGACACAGCCTGGGGACAGTGCTGGCAGTCCCTTCACATCTCTGTGGATGTGACAGCCTGGTCAGAGAGCAAGAAAACTAGATAAGTTTCCCAGAATTGTCCTGAGAGTCTTTAGGGAGTTGAAGATAAACAATGATAGATTATTTTTATTATGAACAACCTGCAGATGGTGTTTTCCTACTCTCTATTTTTCTGTTTTTTCCTCAAAGACTGTTTATAAGAAAAGTGTCTTGTTAATTAGCCAATCAGGTGAAATGTATTGATTTATTGACCAACCAGATCTATCTGTATTTAACAGTGAGGATCTGAAGTAAAGATGGGAGCTCTATGCAAAGCAGCCTTCTGGTGAGGCTGTGTCATTTCTTACTCAACAATGACACGCTCCAGCTGGGAAACAGTTGGGAGCAGGTCCCTAAGCCAGCCCAGCCCCGTGTGGCCCTGCAGCAGTGGCCCCAGAGGTGCCGGGGATGGCAGCACCAGGGAGGTGCCCCTGTGCCAAGAGCAGGACTATCTGCAGTGCCTAGGGCTGTTCTGGCTGCTGCAGCCTCCATCAGGCCCTCACTTGCCATGGCTGGCACAAGCCCCAGCAGAGAGGAGCAGTCCTGCCACCAGCCCTGTATTTATAGCTACGCTATCAGTGCACTCCTCCCGGGGCTCAAATCCCTTTCTATTCTGAGCCCTGCAAGAGGAGAAGGGCAGAGGTCCTGCCCCAGGGAATTCTTAATTTAAGCAGCCTGCAGGGACCTCACTTGGGAGTGTGGTGGACCCACAGATATGACCTGATAACTGAATCCCTGTTTGCTCTCTCTGTTGCTGACTAAAAAAGTGCTTCCATAAATTTGCAAGTCCAGGAGTTCTGCTCAGAGCCACAGAATGAGTCTGTCCCTAAAGCCCTGGAGGCCTGTAAGTCACAATCAGCCATCCCCTCACTCTGTGGTGTGTCAGCACAGGGGCCCTGCTGCTTGGGCAGCTTCAGAACTGCAGCTCTCTGTCCCTGGTGACTGAAGTTCTCCCAGCACCTCATTACCACCTCTCCCAGCTGCCTGCCCCACATCAAAGGGGTTTCCTGAGGCTTTGACAACCATCTCCCTGCTTCCAGCAGAAAGCTATTGTAAGGTTTTTTGGGGAAGAAATTATTTAAGGCAGCTGAAATAGGATTTGCCCATAGAGGAGGAAGCTCCAGGTTTGCATCCCACCATGCACAGTGGAGGATGATCCCTAGAGCCAGTGGGAAAGAGAATCATAGAATCCCAGAGCTGGTTGGGTTGGCAGGGCCCTTAAAGCCCATCCAGTTCCACCCCTGCCATGGCAGGGACACCTCCCACTGTCCCAGGCTGCTCCAAGCCCCGTCCAGCCTGGCCCTGGGCACTGCCAGGGATGCAGGGGCAGCCCCAGCTGCTCTGGGTCCCCATGCTGTGTGAGCACTGGGAGCTGCAGGGCTGCTGCAAGGCTGGGAGTGCTGCTCCTGTGAAGCCCTGGAGGCTCAGGCTTTGCTGTGGACTGATAACACGATTATTTATCTTGAGTGGATGGAAGTGCAATCAAGGCAGAGCCTTTCAAAGCATCTTGAGACAGGGAAATGTGAGCTCCCAGACCCAAACAGGTCTTGCTGGGCAGTACAAGGGTGGCTGTACAGACCTGCCTGCTCTGTGGCAGAGTTCCATCACTGCTATTCATCCTGGAACAGAAATCTTCAAGGGAATAAATGAGCCCTTATTTCCCAGCACTGAAAATGCCTTTGGGCATCACATCCAGGGTGATTTGCCTTGCTGGAGTGTTCTGTGTTTATAGTGGGCCTTGTGACAGTCCCTGTGTGCCCTGTGGGGCACAGTCCCTGTGGGGCAGGGGGGTGGAGTGGATGTGAAGTGCTGGAGCCTGAGTTTGCGCAGCACACCCAAGTACATGCCCACCCCAAAGAGCAGGAAGCAGGGAGCTGTACCCCTCACACACACCCGGGAATGGTCATTCCAGCAGAATGCTGCTGTGCCAAGGCAGAGGGCTGAGCTGCCTCTGTCTGACTCCTGCTGAGCCCTGCTTCAGGCAGCTTTGCAGGGCAAATAATTAAAGATGGGCTCCAAATCCATAAATCAAAGAGAGAAAGGCCTTGAATACAGGAACAAAAGGAAGAAAAAAGGACTTAAAAGTCTGCCCTGTGCTGTACAATGCTCAGACAGGTTCTTTGCAGGCACAATTGTGTTCAGGAAAAGACTGCTGAGACTCAGCAAGTTCCCTGGGAACACAGGTGGGGGAGTCTGAATCTCCGGGTGCTTTTGTGGCTCTGAGTGCTTTGCTCTGCTCTTAAATCACAGCCCTCTTTTCCTGCATGGCCTGCCAGGGAAAAGCAGAGGCTGGGAGTTCCCCAGGGAACAGCTGCCTGGCAGAGGGGAGGTGAGAGCTGTGACAAAATACCCCGGGAGAGAGCAGGGAAATTCTCCACAGCCCATGGCCACGAGGAGAAAATTAACCAAGAACAGACATCCAGCATGACCCCTCTCGAGCACTAACATTTTATCAGCATCACTGAAGCCACAGGAGAGCTGAGAGGGAGATTTCCCATTGCACACCAAAGGAGAAACTGAGGCACCAGAGGGGGAAGATCCCAACAGACATCCCTGGTGGACACTTTCCTGCCAGGAAGCCAAGCTGTGTTAGTCCATGAGTGGCACCTTCCTGGGGCCCCTCTGCTGCTCTCCAGCCCCACACCCCAGCTCCTGGTAGGTCAGGCTCCAAAGGTGATGCCCAGAGCTAGGAAACCTCCAATCAAATGGGGGTGGCCAGGGCTCCAAACAGCACTGCAATCATCCCTTCTAAACCATGGAGGTTTCTTGCTTTGAGGAGGCCAGACAGGTGCTTTTGCAAGCTTTAGACCAAATTATCTCCCCACATTTGTCAGAGCTCGTTGGTGAGGATTTTCAGGCTGAAGGGGAAGGTGAGGAAGGTCTGTGAAACCCTCAAACCACACGAAGCTCTGGAGAGCAGAGAGTGAGTCTGACTGCCACCCCAGGAACAGGCTCTGACAGGAGATCTGGAGAGCTCTGGCCTTGGCTGAGAGTGATAATTTTGTTTTCTGGTTTGTTTGGTTTTTTTTCCCCCCAAACCTCTTAACCTACTCTCTCACACTGCAGAGCTGGGAGCCTTTTGTTAACTATTTCCTGCTCTGGTTTCCATGGAAAACAGAAAGTCACCTGCACTATCTCCCAAGAGATTACAGAAATGCCTCTGGCCTAACAATCCTTCTGCCTTTAACAAATGAGACCAAAGAGAAAAACCATGAAGATGCAAACCAGGGACTTCAAGTCCTTCTACTCAAGTGCCACTCACCCTCAATATTTCAGAATAATCAAGTGCTAAAAAATTCCCAAGCTGTTTAGGTAAGTCCACACTGAGGCATTATTTCTCCTAAAAAGGGCAAAAATGAGGCATTAAGCCTGTATATTGCTTAAGTGCTGGGGGGAAGTGTAATATACTGTGATTTAAAGCATTTGATCTTGCTTTTCCCTGGTGACACACTTCTAATTCTCATTATTTCTAAGCTTTGGGCCAAGGTCCCATCTGTTACACCAGTACTTGTCTTTCCTGAAGTTTCAGCTCATTGCCCCAGGGCTTCTGCTGGCTCCTGGGTAACACCATCCACCAGCAGGATACCTAGCAGCATCCAAAGCCCTCCAAGAGAGAGGCTCAGTTCCCAAAGCTGGGCTGAGGTGTCCAGAAGAGGGGTGCCTGATTTCAGCTCTTTGCAGTGCTGCTTGAAGCCTGATTTCAGCATCTTTGAGTCTCAGCTTCCATGAGATGTGTAAGAATCCCTGGATTTATCTATCTGCTCACCCCAAGATGGCACAGAAGGGCAATTCAAACCCCAGTGATGTTTGCAAACCAGCATGAGCTCCTTTTCTCTGCGGGCACCCACACCAGGCCTCCTCACTCAGTTGGAGGCTAAAACCAGCTTTGTTTCCAGCTGGGCAGCATTTGCCCCATGACATCTAAAGAGGGGGGGTCAGCTGAGGTTCTCAAGGTGCAGGAATGAGGAGGGATGTGAGGAAGGCCCCAAGCTGGGAGCAGCTGAGGGTGAGGAGTGGGAACTCCTGTTAGTCCCTGCAGCAGCAGAGTGGGGCTGCTCCAGGGGACATTCCATGGAGTCCGTCTGCATCTAAAGTGGAATTCTTAATGAAACAAAAGTGGAGTGCTCTAAATTTGGATGCTCTATTAATGTTTTTAAAAGCCATAGAGTGGCTGAAATCTCACTCAGAGTCGTTGCTTCTATCAGGCCAAACCTGAAATCCTGGAGCCAGTGGGGGAAACCTCACGGGTTTGAGTGCTGAGCTTCCTTTTGCTATCCCTGCCCATCCTTGATGGCCCTTCCAGCGGTTGCTGCGTGCTCCTAAGTGACACAACCCACAGCTGTTAATACCTGTAATTCCATTTTATGCTTTAGCCTCCCTGGCAGCAGAGCAGCAAGGCTAGAGCTGCAGTTGAGTGAGACAGCAAATAAACAACGGGCCAGAGAGCTGCCATGCAAAGAGATACCCATCTTTCAATATCAGATCTGTTAGTCTAATACCCTTTGTTTGTTTTGCAGAATAGGTTCTGTCTTGCACTCCAGCTACAGCCACATCGGATGGGCCATAAATCATTGAACAATACAAGCAGGAACTGGGACTTGTCTGGTAAATCACTTGCTGCTGGTGATATGCTGATCTCTGTGGGATGGGGATGGATGAGATCCCTGGCTTGGAGGCAGTGCTGTGCTATGACAGTTATGCACGAGGGATGTTCATAGCAAACCCACGGTGCGATTTATTGTTTAGTCAGAAAATTTCCCCTTGATTTATAAATATTTCACCTGAGAAGAACATCCACACTAATTCCAAGCACACAGACAAGCTTCCCAGTGCCCAGGGATGATCAAAGAGCAGCGGCTGGATGGATGCTGGGGCTCCAGGGGGACTCCAGAGCAGCAGCTCCTCCACAGTAAAGCCCATTAAAACAAACGGGAGTGCAGCTCATGCCTTTCCACGGGATCATTGCCAGGTGTTAATCTGCCCTGTGCTCCCCATTCCAGTGACAAGGGAGGTGACAGTCTGGGGTCAAACACTGCTGGTGGCTGTTCCGTCCGGAATTGGGAGAGGTGCAATCCTCCAGTGCTGAAGAACAAGTTACAGGCTCACCTGTCCTGCCCAGCTCCGTCCTCTCTCATGAGGTCAGGAAGCTCCGACTGCTGCGCTAATAAAACAACCCCACTGCCATCACTCAGTGCCGCCTTTATCTGTTCCAGACACCTCTTGCTGCCAACAGCCCCGTTCTATTTTTACGGAGCAAATGCTTTCACGGCTCTGCTTCCCTGTACTGCCCACTTGATGTGTTGTTCACACCTCTTTTACTCTTCACACTCCTCAAGGACCTGGCCGTGGAAAGGATCCCTCCCCTGGAATGGGAGGACAAATAGGAACCAGAGTTGCTGTCAGCACTAGTGGCTCTGGGGGGACAGGAGGGAAAAGGGCAAGGTGGGGGGGGGGGGGGGCGGGGGTGTATCTTTACTCCCTCAGCTGCAGCCCTGATTATCCCTTCTCTCCTTGTAACCAGTTCGGAGTGGAGGCTGTCAAGAAGAACATCCCCTCAGCCAGGGCCTGAATTACTGCATCCCAGCTGGAACTTTCCTGAAATTCTCCGTGTGAGAGCACAACCTTTTACAAGGGGTCCAACGTATCCACAGAGGAAGTTTAAGACTCACAGTCCCAGATGAGTAATTTAATTACTGAACAAACTTTCCAGATGTGCTAAAGATTCCCTGTGTAATCACTGGGATCACGGGGCCAGGCTGGGTCAGCTCATCCCAGAGTCTTTAGGGTCCCCATGCAGCAAACGCATCCCTGTCCTTCAGCACTTGCTAAGGCTGCAGCTAGATGTGCTCCAAGTGTGGCTACTAAACCAAGTCTTGGAAATATTCCCAAACCTTCCATCTCAGTGACAATTAGGTCAGAAATATGAATCCTTTGTTATCAGTTCAGAGTTTTCCAGTAACTTGCTACTTAATCTTTGGAATGTGCACTATTCAAAGAGAGAGGACCACAAATTAATTGGGATGGGAACAAATGCATAAGCCAAATATAATATGACTTTAAGGAATGATCCCAGTATTTAAAACCTATCAGTTTTGCCCTCCACCTCAGTTATTAATAGCATAGGTGCAAAAGCAATCAGCCACTTCTCTTGGGATGACCCAAAGCTGCTGGGGTTGTGTGGGGCTCTGGAAGGGCATTTGGGCACCTGCAGGTCAGAACATTGTGTGCAGATGCCCTGCTGAATGCAGCCTGGCTGTGAGCTCCCACTCTAATAATAAACACTTCCTAAAAATAAACCTGGGCTCTCCTGGCTTTCTTCTTTCCTTTGTTTTCTTTCTTTGTTTGTTTTCTTTCTCTCTTTCCTCCTGCCTACCTATCCAGCAATCTTCTCATCTTCACTTTGTGCAGATCACATATTCCAAAAATCTTCTCTCCAGCCTCCCAGCACACAAGGAAAACTACAGCACTTTTAAGTTCACTTTCTAAAATCACAGATATGAAAATAAACCACTTTGGAGCCAAGCCTGTGTTTTACAATCATTTACAAAGCCTGTAATTCCATCCTCATAACCATCAGCAGACTGTGTAAGGAGTGAATCACTGAATTGATTTGGATGAGGAAAAGGCAGCTTTTCCATGTCAGAATTACAGCAGGAAGAATTCAGAACTCATTTTCAACTGAAAAACAAATGAAATGGTTCAGAGACTCCAGAATACTCACAGGGAGGAGATGGACAACTACCACAATAGCATGAAGTTCAACATCATAAAGCCTTTTCCTTTGTTGTCATTTCAAGTCAAGTGTCCCTCCATCCCTCAGTCTCCCTAAGGAGAACAGCAATATTGGCACAAAGGGCACGAGAAATTTGTAAGACTTTCATTTTTTGCACCCCCACTTCCCACTCTTTCTAAAGGAAAGTTTCAAGTCCAAGGGGAAGTTACCAATCCCCCACATGTCACAGATAAGGGGTTTGGTTCTTTCCTCTGTCATGGTGAGCAGGGCCAAAATCTTCATCTCTGGATGAGTGGTCTTTTTGGAAATCCAGCTGGATCTGCCTCAAGGGAACATGCTTTTCCCAAGTGATCAGAGCATGGATCTCACTGACAATTATTGAGCTCCTTTTGTACTCAGCCTCTCCTCTCCCTCATGCAGAGCAACATCAGTTTAAGTGTTGTCATCCCAGCTTTTCTCTTCCCACAATCCAGCTCTTCCACATCAGCAGGGATGGGGACAGCCCTCCCCACATGTATTATTTCACTGAATGTTTCCAACCAGGCTACATTTTTCATGGTCTTTATTTGGATCAATCACACTAAAAGCTGATGTAGCATTATTTAATCTTTGACAGGGGGAGAATTAAGATACAGGTTTATTCACTTACAGAAAATGTCAGACTAGAATTAGGCGATCACTTAAGGGATTGAACTTAACCACTATGAGAGCTGCTTTTTCAAGCAGAAAATGTTAATATTCTTGCCTTGTTTTTTCCCTGGGTTCTGGTGGCATGAAAATGGGATTTATTAGAATCTGGAGTAAGTTTGGGGTAAATTATGCTGTTCTTCTCTTCAGTGCAAACAACTGATAGCTGAATATTCAGCACCAAAGTACACTAGGCTGGGTCTGGGAGCACCCTGGGTAGTGCACACTCACACAGTGGAATTTTAAAGACTTGTGCCTGAGGGCAAGTGAGATTGGCTGTGCAGTCTGGGTCTGGTCTGGCTTCTGACAGTGCTGGGAGCTGATTTACTGTGGCTCCTCTGCCGCTAAGGCTTTCCACGCACTGAACACAGAAGGATGGAATTCCACACCAGGTACTCCAAGTGATGATTCCATGGACAGCCCAGGATGGAATGGAGGTGTCCATGAGCCAGCACTTTGTCCTGGGGCCCAAGGAGGCCAATGGTATATCCAGGGAAGCACTGGGAAGACCACTGCCAGCAGGGCAGGGAGGGATCCTGCACCTGTGCCCAGCCCTGGGGCACATCTGGAGTGCTTGCCCAGCTCTGAGTCCTCCTGGAGAAGGGCTAGTGGAGGCTGCAGAGCTGAGCAAGGGCCTGGAGCAGCTCGGTGCCAGGAGAGGCTGAGGGAGCTGGGGCTGCTCAGCCTGGAGAGGAGCCCCATCTGAGAGGGGCCCTCAGCCCTGGCTGTCCTAGGTGGCCCTGTCTGTCCCTATCTGACCCTGTCTGTCCCTGGGTGTCCCAATCTGTCCCTGTGTGTCCCTGTCTGTCTGTCCCAGTCTGTCCCTGTCTGTCCCTGTGTGCAGGAGGTCAGAGCAGGCCCAGGCTCTGCTCCAGGTCCAGCAATGGCCCCAGAGCCACAGGCAGGGCCTGAGCCCAGCAATTCCCCCTACACAGGAGGCAGAACTGCCCTGGGCAGTGCCCAGCCCTGAGAGGCTGCCCAGGGAAGGTGTGCAGTCTCCTCCCTGGAGATATTCCAGAACATGGACACACTCCTGTGCCCTGTGCTCTGGGACAGCCCTGCTGGAGCAGGGAGCTGGGACCTGGTGACCCTCTGAGGTCCCTTCCAGCCTCATCCATCCTGGGATTTTGTGAAAATCTTCTCCTCTTCATACACTCGCCTGGGTCAGGAGGCTCACTGCAATTATCACTAAATTAATAGCAATTAAATATGTCAGTAATGAGCAAGCAGCTCTGTAGCCCTTGGTCCTGTGCTGTGCTGAGTTCCCACTGATGAAACACCCAGGCACTGATATTTCCTCTGCACCATTCAGTGCCCAAGCAGCACAAACAGCCCTGGGAGTGTGGAGCTGGGATGGGGAACACCAGCAGCTCTCCAGAAACCCAGCCCTTCATCTCCAGCCAGGCCTGAGCCACTGCTGCCCAGCCTCCTGCACCTTGCCGGGAGCTCTGGTGAGGAGGGGGTTAACAAACAGCCACACACATTTCCTTCCCCCCAGTCAAAGCAACAGCCTGTTTTCCAGCATGGATCTCCTCTTCCCACTCCAGGGTCACAGACTGCCAGCCTTGTTTTAATGAGCTGTGTCCTGCAAATTTCACAGTCACTTCCAGTCTAATAAAGGGAACCCACAGGGGTGGTGTTTTCAATTTGCTTCTCTTTCCTGGAGAGTTTGTGCCATACATCACACGGAGCAGCTCACAGCTGGTGCAAAGAGAAAAGAATTAGCTTGTATTCCCCACGCAGGGGTTTTATAATTCAATATTTATTAAGATTGGGGTCCTGTAATTTGAAAGGCCAAACAGTTTGTTTTACTACGTGTGGGATAGATTATGTTAATATAGTGAACAAGGGCTTCCAAGAACTAATTTAGTGAGGGTGTTGAAAAGCCCTGCACATGAGAGAAATATTATGAACAAGTAAGAATCCTTAATACTTTGTCTAACCAAGCCCTGTGCATACAAATTAAACATAATTGGAAATCCTGTTCCAACCATCAGATTAAGGGCTACTTTACAACTGAAATGACACCTAAATGTCTAATTTTAATTTTAAATTCACTCTATAAAAGCACAGCCTGATTGTTTTCCTCTCTTTGAAAGAATTATGAAAAACGAGCATATCTAAGATTTACTTAAATGTATATGAATAAACACAGCTTTCAGCTGAAGCTCATTGCAAAGCAGAACTCTTTGAATATTCATTAATTCTTCCAGACATCTGATATTCCCCTGTACAGATAGTACCACAATACTATTGCTCAGTAAATAATACCAAAGTCCCATGAGAAATTCAGAGATTTGATTTCAACTTTTAATCTAAAAGCACTGTGAAATATTCCATCATTTTGGAATATTGACTATATCAATATTCACATAGAAAACTTTGTATTAGAGCCACAGAACTGGAAAAACTCTATGACCATCAAACCCAACAGCAGCCACCTGGCAACAACAGCCCAGCACTGCCAAGGCCACCACTAAACCATGTCCCCAGGCGCCACAGAATGGGAATTCCACCCTCCAACCTCCCTGCCCTGGGCAGCTGTGGAAGGGCTGGACAATCCTTTCAGTGAAGCAATTGTCCCCAGTATCAACCCTGAGCTCCCCTGGCTGAGCCTGAGGCTGTTCCCTCCCCTCCTGTCACTGTTCCCTGGAGCAGAGCCCAACCCCCACTCCACCCCCGCTGTCCCCTCCTGGCAGGAGCTGTGCAGAGCCACAAGGTCCCCCCTGAGCCTCCTTTTCTCCAGGCTGAGCCCCTTCCCAGCTCCCTCAGGAATTCTCCAGCTCCTTCCCAGCTCTGTTCCTGCCCTGGACATGCTCCGGCCCCTCAATGTCCTTGTCAGAGGGGCCCTGGGCTGCCCCCAGCACTGGAGGTGCCCCAGCAGGGCCAGCACAGGGGACAATCCCTGCCCTGGGCCTGTGGCCACCCCACAGCTGGCACAGCCCAAATGCCCTATTGCCCACCTGGGCTAGTGTCCAGCCACTGGCACAGCACCCCAGGGCCTTTCCCAGCCCCTCTGCCCCGGGCTGGAGCTCCACGGGGTTGGTGTGACACCAGTGCAGGAGCCAGCACCCCACCTTGGTGGCCCTGTTGGATCCAGGGCTCCAGTTGTGCCCATCCCTCTGCAGAGACCCTGCCCTGCAGCACAGCCACAGCACAGCCACAGCAATCCCACAGGCACACCACAGCCACACCACAGCCACACCACAGCCACAGCAATCCCACAGGCACACCACAGCCACACCACAGGCACACCACAGGCACACCACAGCCACACCACAGGCACAGCCACACCACAGCCACACCACAGGCACACCACAGGCACACCACAGGCACAGCCACACCACAGCCACAGCAATCCCACAGGCACACCACAGGCACACCACAGCCACAGCAATCTCACACCACAACCACAGCACAGCCACAGCACAGCCACAGCACAGGCACAGCACAGCCACAGCATTCCCACAGCCACAGCAATCTCATACCACAGACACAGGCACACCACAGCCACACCATAGCCACAGCACCGCCACAGCAATCTCACACCCCAGGCACAGCCACAGCAATCCCACAGGCACACCACAGGCACACCACAGCCACAGCACAGCCACACCACAGCCACAGTAATCTCACACCACAGGCACAGCCACAGCACAGCCACAGCAATCCCACAGCCACAGCCACACAACAGGCACACCACAGCCACACCACAGGCACACCAAAGCCACACCACAGCCACACCACAGGCACACCAAAGCCACACCACAGCCACACCACAGCCACACCATAGCCACACCACAGCCACACCACAGCCACACCACAGCCACACCATAGCCACACCAATCTCACACCACAGGCACAGCCACACCACAGGCACACCACAGGCACACCACAGGCACAGCACAGCCACAGCAATCCCACAGCCACACCACAGGCACACCACAGGCACACCACAGGCACACCACAGGCACACCAAAGCCACACCACAGGCACAGCACAGCCACAGCACAGCCACAGCACAGCCACAGCACAGCCACACCATAGCCACACTAATCTCACACCACAGCCACACCACAGCCACAGCAATCCCACAGCCACATCAATCTCACACCACAGCCACACCATAGCCACAGCACAGCCACAGCAATCCCACAGCCACAGGCACACCACAGGCACACCACAGCCACAGCACAGTCACTGCAATCTCACACCCCAGGCACAGCCACAGCACAGCCACAGCAATCCCACACCCACCCAGCCGGGTGGCACTGACCTGACGGGGTGCCCTCCATCCCCTCCTCACGCTCTCCATTGACCGGGCCTGGTGCCAGGCTGAGCCCTAGGGAGCACCAGCCCTGCCCAGCTGGGTTTAACCCATTCCCTGCCGTGCTCTGGGTTTCTTGAGCACACTGGCCAGGTACCAGCAGAGGGTTTCTCAGCAGAATACTCTGGGAAATGCTGGCAGAGGCTTTACCAAAGCCCAGGTATGGGGACCCACAGCCTGTCCCTCCCCCAGCAGTGTCTGCTGAGTCCTCTTAGGGGTTCTCCATGGCCGGGGGGGGGGGCTTGGCCAGCACTGCTCCTGCCTATCGCACCAGCTGGGGACTCCTGGCAGCTCCCTCTGCTCCCCGAGGCTCTCTGGGCTGGAGCCCCCCATGCACCTCCTCTCTACTTTAGAGCCACCCATCCCAGTGCCTGCATTTGAGATTCTCCCTCCCAGCATTTGGGAATTTAGCTGCTCTATCGAACAGAATTAAAAGATTTAATTTAGTGAGATTTGGCATTAGCTCGTGCTTCTCTGCTGTCCATAAGTGTCAGAACTGAGCTGTGGATCCATTCCAATAAATGTTTGTACAAACATGTTTGTATACAGATTCATGCAGGCTATAAATTCAGTGTGAGGCACTTCTTACTGAAACATGCACTGTGACTCAACAAAAACATGAAGAAGTTTTCATTTTTTTCGAAAGAAGGATTTTTTAATTAGCCAGTAAAGTTCAGGAGACAACACATTATCCAAGAGTGAACAAAGGCTGCTGTTAATTGGTAGGAACCTCCCAAATGAAGAGCTGCTAATGAAAGTATTTTTTATCTGTCTCTCCCAAATATTCCTGGTTTGGATGTTTTCTGCTTAAACTGTTTGAGTTAATGTGATTATTCAGTTAAATGAGTAACAAGAAGAGATTCCTCAGCAAAGGGTGTGGCAAACATGCTAAACACGGCTGGAAAACTACAACATGTCTCCATCATACCCAAATACCAGCATGTGCTCCTGCTTTTTTGCACAAACTGGAATGAGAGGAGAGCCAGCCACTCAAGAACCAGGAGGTGCAGAGGGGCTTTCCAGTGACCAGTGCTCACCTTCTGGTGTGTACAGGAGACTGACCCACACTTAGACCCCTGCAGGTCAGCAGTGAGGCTTTTTTTCATGCACCCACTGTACAGTTCTCATGGGCTCAGGGAGACATTATTAACCTTAAACCCAGGTTTAATCTTCCGTGTCCTGCTGGAAAATCTCAGAATGTCATGGAAAAAATTCTCCCAAATGATTCTGGAGTGATTTTCTGTGGCCTGGAGAGCAGAAGAGCACAAAGAACACAGTGTGGAAAACAAAGAAAACCAAAGCTTTACCTCACACCACAGTTAATAAAAATTAAATGTCAGACGGGACAAGAAAAAGTGATGTGGCAACATACAGAGGACAGGATCCATGAGAGACTCTGAGTAATGAAAAGGTCAAGGGAACCTATAAATAAAGCCTGAGGCATGCGAGGTCTGGGGAGGCAGGGAGCTCATCAGGGAGTACAGAAACTCAGGCAATTAATGGATATGTTTTATGTAAATGGAGCAATTACTGTTCCAGGTATGGAACCTGCTCTTTCTCAGAACACTACAGATCCCTGTCCACCTCCAAAATACAGCAAGGACTGATCACAGTCCCTGTAAGGACTGGACTGTGCAGGGACAGCTCAGCCTGGGGATGGGGAACTATTCCCACCTCTGCCAGGCTGCCTCGTGCAGGTGTGTCCAAACCCCAGCTGGGATGTTGTTTGTAGACTGTAGGAATGACTGGGGTAAAATGGTCAGGACAGAGATGAGAGATCTCTGAAGCTCGGTCTTGGAACTTGGGGTTTATTGCAAAGGGCCAAGGGCAGGGCCATGCTGGGAGCTGCCAGCCACAGCTCAGAGCAGGGCTGAGAGGGGGAGAGAGAGGTAAAGAGTGTGGTGAAAAGAGAGAAGGCAAGAGCGTGGTAAAGAGGATGAGAGAGCGAAGTTCCCATTACAATACCATAAATCTTCTTCTCTGCTGAATATTCTAATTCTCACTAGCCAATCTAGTCCAAGATACAAATCCCATAGCATTTACATACAGCCTATAAGAATCATTACATTACCATACTGTGTTCCATTTTAAACCCTAAAAACTCCTCTTTGGGCCCCCTCTGCCAAGCTAGTAGGGTCTGCTCTGACTCTTGGAGCTGTCTGCAAGCAGAGGGTGTTGTTTCATCAAAAGGGGATTGCCTTCAGCCAGCCATGCCATTGTTTTCCAGTTGTTCAGTAACTGAGGGATCTCAAGGCTTGCCTTCATTTCAATCTCACTTATAGATTACATATTCTCAAAATCTTTTTCCAGGCAATCATATTGATAAGGCTTTCCTGTTTCATCTTCCCCAACAGTAGACCCCACCTTCTGAATGGAAAATCCTGAGGGCCTGCAGCTTTTGCAGGCATGAAATGTCCCAGGTTTGCATGGTTATATGGTCTGATATTCCCAGGGCTTTCCTCCCCCCGTTTGAGTCTCCAATTCAGTCCCCTCTACATGGACAGAATTTTTCCTGGCTCTTATCCCCAGCATCCCTGTGCTGATGAAGCACAGCACAGAGAGCTGTCCCACCCTGCACTCAAGGGCTGCACAATGTCCTGTGCCAGTGCCCCACCCCACTGTTGTACCAACCTGGATGAACAAACAGATTAAATTGCAGCCATAAAGCCCCAGCTCTAAAAACCAACCCATTTAAAATTCAGGACATGCTTATGGGCCTTCTTGAGCTGGAGCCTAAACAGATCCCACAAAGCCACAGGTGTGTGCACTGAATTGTGTGGGGTCACACCAGCAAGGACCAGTTCCTCACGGGGCTCACGGGGCTCCATTTTGGGTGTGTAATGCAGGAGGAGTCACACAGGTGCTGAATTTTGAATATGTCATGCAGAAGGACTTGCACAGGCACTGAATTTTGGGTGTGGAATGCAGGAGGAGTCACACAGGTGCTGAATTTTGGGTTTGTAATTCAGGAGGAGCTGCACAGGTACTGATTTTGGGGTGTGTAATGCAGGAGGAGTTGCACAGGTGCTGAATTTTGGGTTTGTAATTCAGGAGGAGCTGCACAGGTGCAGAATTTTGGGGTTGTAATTCAGGAGGAGCTGCACAGGTGATGATTTTGGGTTTGTAATGCAGGAGGAGCTGCACAGGTACTGAATTTTGCATGTGGAATGCAGGAGCTGCCCAGCTCAGGCTCTGCAGACACAAGCCCAGGAGCTGAGCTCTCCTGGCAGCAGATGGGGGAGAGGAGCTGTGTGGGTGAAGCACAGGGCAGCGAGCAGCCCTGATCCCATAAAACCAGACATACTGAAACGCAGCGTGGAAGAACAGCTCCTCTCCCTGTCCCAGCAGCCCCACAAGCCCTGCCCTGGCCCTGCTCCCTCTCTGTGCCCCAGTGCTGTTTCTGTCCCTTTATCTGCCTTGGCAGCACGGACAGGCTTTGCCAGGGAAGGACAAAGCCCTTCTGGGCTCCCTGGAAGGGTCCAGCAGGCCAAGGCTGTCTCTGCCTGCACCTGGCACTGCCTCCCCTCCTTCTATTCTGGGAGCAAGGAAGCAGCTGAGCCCTGCTGTGACTGGGAAGCAGATGGGGCACGGATTCAGTGTGGCTGTGCTGCTCATTTGCTTGGCACAAAAATGACGGGCACGCAATGGAACAAGCGGGAGCACACACGGGGTGAGCACCCAGCAGCTTCCACCATCATTCATTTTCCTGTTACTGAGTTTTTCTCCTCATTCAGGGATAAATCTGCAGCAATGCAGAGGGTTGGAGTTGTCAGCCTGATTCTCCTTGGGTGCTTTTAGGTCTATTGCTCTGATTTCACTACAGTGCATTTCTTGCCCTTTTGGGAGGTGCGAACGGCTGTGTCTCTGCTCAGTGAGCTGCACACCAGGACATGAGGCACTTCTGAGTACTGGGTTTTTCCACTCTGTCTTCAGATCAGTCTAAGAAATTAACTCCAGTCAAAAGGAAAATCTTAATATGCATAAATATGGGATTTCATACAGGAGAAAGAAACACCCAAGGCACACAGGGCAGCTTGGCCCTCCAAGAATTGTGGAAGCATTTGCTCCTCTTTGGGGTGGAAATATGTTTTTTATTAACCTTGGGCTTTATCTGCATTTAGTTTTCATCTCTAAATCACACAGGATATGAGGACCTGAGTAAAATTAAGAAAGAACAGATTTTAAGATTAGTATTTTTTTGCTCTCCGTCCCCAAAACATTCATCAACCAGGACAGTGAATTCAGCAGTTCTCAGCCTAACCCATGGCAGCTGTTTGTACACACAGTAAAAACACAATCTCTTCCAATCTGATGAAAATCCCATAAAGGAAAATATAATGAAAGAAAGACGGGTCAAAAATTTTCATTTGCACTCCTAAAATGCAGGCTAGTCTTTATGAATTTGCACACTGTAACTGCAAAAGGCAAGAAATCCTTAAAATATTCCTGCAATGGTCGTATGCTGAATGAAGAGCTTTATGAATATTTCAATTACAAGATGAGGCTTGAAAGGATAGAGTTGTTTCAATTTTGAATCACCCTTCCTTAAATAACTCGCCCTATTTGGTAGGAAATGAGACTCAGTTAAATCTGACACAAACTGGGTAAGGATGGAGCTCCCTGAGCTGGAACCCCCAGCTGCCCCCCTTTGCTGCTTGGAACAGAGCAGACCTGGCTTCACTGAGCAGACAGGAGCCCGTGTCACCCCTGGGGCAAACAAGCCCTGTCTGATGGCTCCAGACTCCCCCTCCCCCCCCACTGTTCTTTACAGTATTTGGTAAATGAAAGGCTCAGCTCCTTGCTGTGCAGTGCTACAGCTGCCCCCCTTTGAATCAGCAGGCCATCCTGTCCTTTTGGGATTTGAGAGACACCCAGAGAGCAGAAAATCCCACTGTGCTGAATGGATCAGCTCCTTTCTAGTCCCAGGTACAGAAAGGCCCCTGATTTCCTCCTCTGTCCTACTCAGAGATGGACCATGATGCAAATACTCATGAGTTAAAGCAGTGCTTTACAACCACTTCATGTCCCGGTTCTGATATCACCAATCCATCCAAAATACAGCTCTCATTTTGAGGAGTTACTCCTGGTTTTACTGGAGTTCATGAAACCAGGCTGGTTTTTTTTTTTTCCATTCATTCTTTCAGATCACCCAACTGAAGCAGAGTCTGTATTTGCCCATACCTTCAGTGCTTGCTAAACAGGAGCAGCTCTAGAATTGCATCCACCCCAACACATGTAGCACAGATTTTAGTGGAACTTCAGATTTCACCTTCTTGGGAAAGCAATTCCATGTTTGTGCTGCCTGGTTCCACCTAAGCAGGACAGCTCAGTCCTGCAAGGAGAATAACAAACTTCCTTCAGCAAAGCTGCAGAATTAGATTTCACTTTTCAGCAGAAATTATCCACCAGCACCAGTTGTTCAGCACAGACACCCCTGAGTGCATTTTCTTATGCACAACAGTGTCTGAAAGTGCAGTTTTCCCCTCCACTCCCCGAGGCAAGATTTAAGGACCAAGTTCTGGTCTGATACATGTTGGCAAAGCTGGGGGATCCACTGGGCTCCCCTGGAACCTTTCCCCATTTCCCTGAGAGAGAATGATCACCCAAAATGAAATCAGAACTCAGACCTGAGTTCCTCATGGAATAAAATGCCAGCATCTGGATTCTGCTGCTCCTCACAGCCACCAAAGAGACCAAGCACCCCTGGAAATGGAGCCTGACTGGTGTCACTCCAGCAGACTCTCAGGAGTTCATCACTGCTTCCCTGGCCTTTGAATGAAACCACTTTTCTGAAAGCTTGCCTGGTTTCCTTGTACCTTAATTAAGCATCTTCTCTGTCCTCTACCACTCTGATGTTTAACACATCCTGGCAACCTGCCCCTCATATATTGCAGGAGATATAGCTGGCAACAGAGCTTATCGCTGGGTATTAATTACTTGAGCATAAATAACATTCCCTCTTCTCTCAGGTCCATGATCTACCCTTTCTGATGGAAATATATTCATACTAACAAGAGAGAGAAAACAATGGGGCAGTAAATTTAAGCCTAAAATGAGTGATGAGTTTTGCAATGAGTGAAAATTAAAGCCAGAATAATTAAAATGAAAAATAAGGTACATTTCTAAGAGGAATATTGATTAACCCCTGCCCAGAACCATCTGCCAAGGCAAAGGCTGGGTTTTTCCACTCTATCTTCAGATCAGTCTACGAAATTAACTCCAGTCAAAAGGAAAAGTCTTAATATGCATAAATATGGGAATTCATACAGGAGAAAGAAGCACCCAAGGCACACAGGGCAGCTTGGCCCTCCATGAGCACCAGCGGCACTGCCCAAGGACAGAACAGCTCAAAGGCTGGGGCTGGGAAAGCAGCTGATCAAATAAAACCTCCCAGGGTATTCCCAAAGCAGGGCTCCCTCCCAGGGTATTCCCAAAGCCTCCCACAAAACCCAGCTGAGCACAGAGCCTCTGCTGTGCTCCCCCTGCCTCTCCATTACCCCTCAGCTCTGCTCTTAGAGAGGTGCTGCCCACCCTCTCTGCACAGGGAAGAGAATAAAGCATAGGATCTGCAACTTTTGGCTGCTCTGAAGTTCTCATGGGTGACTGCAGGGCAGGAGCACACCCCGGCATCCAGCTCTTTCTGCTCTGCACTGCTGAGGGTGTTTGTGCTGTGCCATGTGGGCTCTGCCTCTGTGCTGCTGGGAAATGCTCTGGGGGTGCAGCTTTGCCTGCTGGGGACACACTGTGTGGAGAGAGGCACCTGGGCTCATGTTTAATAAGCCAGCCCTCAGGTGCTGTGTTAAAATGCAGCGTTCAGGTGGAAATGTTTGCATACACATCACTGGCAGCTTCTGAGAGCCCCTGTTATGCATAAGTGGCTCCTACATGAGTTGTGGATGGATTCTGTTGTGACTTTGCCTTATCAGTGATACATTCATAAAGCAGATGTTTTCCATGTTTTGAATATGTATTTTTAGCTTGTTTACTGGGTCCATTATAGAAATGGTTATTCATGGGTGAATAGCATGCTTACAGGTTATAAATGTTTCTTGTGGAGTATTAGTTAACATTTTTAAAAGTACACTGATGAGTGTAGAGTTTATATGGGGTATTTATGTGGGTGGATGTATCTGTGTGAGTTATTTCAACTCCCAAAAGAGCTGCAGCTTGTTATCTAAATGTTCATTACAGCAAAGAGTGGATCTTTCATGCTTTTATTCCCATGGTTTATTGTCCTGCACATGCTGGTGAACAGCAGGGAAACGGATCCAATTGTCAGAGAGGACAATTCTGGAGGAGGTGCTCTCCCTCACTTTCGGGAAAGTTCAGTACATTCACTAAATTAAAACTCTTTCAGGAAAAGGACAACCCTGGGGCCTGCCTGACAGGCTTTGGAAGGGGTCCCCGAACCCCCAGAGGTGGTGGCCAGGCTGCACAACTTGAAAATATGGTTTGAAAATACAGGAGGCATATAGGAGGACCCCCCCCCACCCCCAGCCCTGGGGGACCCTCTGCTCTGGATCTGCTCAGCTCCATGAGGAATGCAGGAGGGTGTTTCTCCATCCTCCAGAACCAGGGAAATTCCTGGGCTCAGCTCATGCAGACACAGTTTGCAACCTCACTTCAGGAAGTCACTGGGGCACATTTGCAGATTGCTAACACAGAACAAGCCTTGTCCTGCCCCCCATGCCCTGGGGTGGATTTGCACAGCCCATCCTTCAGAAGACAACCCAAACTCCTTACGGGAAGATGTATGAATTCCCAGACTCAACAGTCTTAGGAAGGAGCAGTTTTGTGGGATGAGATCTTGAGGGCATTGAGCTGACTAAAGAGCTTTTGGGATATTTGCAGGTGGCCATTTTCTCTCTGGGAGGCAAGAGCCAGGAAGGAGGAAGGTGCAGAGGGGGTCCAGTGCCATTTTCCAGGCTCTGTCTCTGGCCTCACAGGAGGGACCCATCAAACCTCTCTCATGTCCAGCTGAGCTGGACAAGGCACTCACTGGGCAGGGTTTCTGTAACATCCCTCCAAGGGTTCCAACTGCCTCTGACCTGCACAGACCCATTGCAGGTTTGCTTTCCATTTCCATCTCCTGCAGGAGGAGATCACTTCAGCTACAGAGGAAGAAAATCTGAAACCCACTTTGGATTTTTGACACGTCATTATCATGCAGAGGTTGGATGAGAAGGTCTCAGAAATTGAACAAGCCATTCTAAGGATCTCATTTTTCTCTCTGTTTTCTTCTCTCTGTTCCTCTGAGGCTCAGGATAGAAAAAGAAGAACCTGAGCAGAAAAACAAAAATGAGACTTCTGGAAAAGTTCTGCCCACTCTGAGGCTGCAAGATGCTTTCTAGAACTGACGAGCATTTCCAGTGGAGTTCCTTCCCTTGAAATGTGCTGTATAACTGAGAGGTAATTCCTGTACCCTGGAGGCCGAGCTGGCTGCTGGCTGCTAACATGGTTTAAGTACAACACAACCATGTTGTGATCATTTTTCCACCCCCTCAGAAAAACCCCCACAAATTTCTCTTTTCCCTACATTATAAGATTACATCTCTAAGTAAATGGTATCTCTGACCCCTGCAGATTGCATTCTCCTCCTTGTTTCCATGTCAATAAGACCACTGCTTTCTATTTCCAGTTTATCTTGTCTTTGTATTAAAATCAAGAGGCAAAACTATATTTCAGATCCTGAGTGTGCAGCTCAGTCCAGACAATGCACATTTATTTCCCAGATAAAGATACAGTCCTTTATCTATAGAAAATAACTCTTGCATATTATGTGTTCCTCATTTTATTTTATTAAAGTAGTAATTCTGCAGGTAGCCTGTTTTTTCCATCAAAGTTTTAGGAGCAAGGGGAGAGATTTTCCCCAACAAGGCCATTTTTTGTTTTTTCCTGTGTTGTTGAAATTTGTGGAAATCTTTTATCTCACAGATTGCTTTTCTTCATTCCTTTTCTGGATGAGAGAATCCTCTTTGGGAAATCTGGTTTTCTGTCTCTTTCTAAAGATCAAAATTGTTGGCTTCAGTTATGTCAGTGTGTTCCCATTAGCTGCAGGAACATCAGCACTTCAACCTTTATTTTAAATATGTGCTTTGCAGAAGAGCAGCGAATTTTACCCAGAGCCTCCAGAGCCTCTGAAATTCTGGAACATTTCAACCCCCACGGGACTACATCCTTTGTTTTAAATAATCAATTGGAACTGCAATTGGGACAATGAGGCCAGAAAAAAGCCTTCACTGGGGCAAAATCTAAACTTTCTCTGACCATGGGTAGCCTATGAAATGTGTCAGAGATTCTGTGAAAAGAGTACACAAAACACTTCGGCTGGAGAAGATAAAACATTGGATAAACATGTTAAAGGTCTGCAGGGAAAGGTGCCCTGCTCATATCAGATTTTGTAGGAAATAAACCCCATGACTGTAATCCTGGAAGCAAACACTAACATTGTAAAATTCATGAAGGCAAAACACTTCACTACATAGCAGGGAGGTTTTTACCTTTTCTTTTAATTTAGCTGGAACAATGTCTACAATACATTGACTCACAAGTTAAGTGAAGGTACGAAATCACATTCTTCATACTGAGATGGGACATTCTGGACTGATCAAACCCCCTGGCAAGAGGGGCAGAGTTCTGCACGCCCAGTGAACACCTTTTGAAACAACCAGCAGTGGGAATTTTACTTCTGACAGCGATGAGAAGAGTGGGCCTTGTCTATGGAGATCAAGGTGCTTTGCAGAGGAGGGCAAAGCTCAGAGCCTCAGGAAATTGAGGGGACCTGAGGCATGGTGCAGTGCAGTGACTCCCAGGATGAGCAGCAGGACAGGAATCCCAGCTCTGGCTCCCAGGAGGTTCCTGGCTGGCCAGTCCAGTGTCCCAGCAGGGTGTGGGGGCTGTGCTCCAGCAGCTCCAGGGTTATACAGACACCTCTTCCTTCCCCTCTCCCGCCGTCCCGTTGGCTCCGCTCAGTCCTGCCGGCTCCCTGCCTTCCTCCTCCTCCTCCTCCTCCTCCTCCTCCTCCTCCTCCTCGTTCTCCCTGGCTGTCCCTGTGTCCCGGCCCAGGCTGGGCAGGGGCCCGAGGAGCTGCCCTTCCCGGCGGGACTGGGCCAACTCCTTGGCACAGCACACAGGTGTGTGGGTCTCATAGGTGCTGTGGAAGCTGTTATAGTCCACCTCGTAAAAATCCTTCTCCAGGGTGAGCACGGGGGTGAAGCGGTGTCCCCACAGCACCTCGGTGTCCATGTAGGAGCTGCGAGCCTGGCAAGTCATCCCTGGGTGGAAAGAGAGGGATGTTAGAGGCAAAGCTTCCTTAAGTGCTCACCCAACCACGCCTGGCACTTAAAAGCACTTCTGTGTCGTTTCCATACCTGATTGCTCTGGGACACAGGAAGTCTTGGCTTAATAAGCCTCACAAAGCCTCTATGGTGAACAAGCTGAGCACCCAGAGGGAAAGGGATGCATTCGCCTCAGCATCTTCCACCTCCTGAACCTTGTGCTTAGGTGCGTGCAGGCTCTAAGCAGCTTCTCTCTGCCTCCCCCTGCTCTCTGAGCTGCTGTTTCTGTGCCTGACACAAACAGCTCCCAGTGGATCAACCCCCAGCTGGAAAAACCCCCAGCCCTGCAAGTGCTGCCCCAGCCCCGACCCACACAGCCCAGAGCACAGGGAGCCACTGCCCTGCCCTCCCCTGGGCTGGCACCATCCCTTCTTCTCTGCAGCAGTGCCACAATTCCTGTGCAGCAATGCCACAATTCCCTGCATTAGTGCCACAATTCCCCTGCTGCATTAGTCCCACAATTCCCCTGCAGCAGTGCCATAACTCCCCTGCACACAGCTGCACACACCTGGATGCTCAGCCCAAAGGTGAGGGGTTCCCAGCCCAGCTGGCTTTTGAATCCCCAGGAGGGTTCAAGCCCTTGTGCTGCTGGTTTGAATAAACAGTGGCTCATAGGAACTGGTACTTGTCAAGCTGCTCCTCAGCCCCAAGGATCAAAGCTTATTTACTGTGTAAAAGTTTAAAGAGAAGCTTTGCAGAGCAGGGATAAACACACCTGTGAGCAAATCCTCTTGGAATCACCCCCAGTGTCAAGGCTGTCTTCTCTTCCAAACATTTTTCTTCTCTTTTTCCTAATTATGTTTTGATTTTGGAATTAATTTCCAGTGAAAAGCTAACCTTGCAAAGTCCTCCCACTGTTCTCTCATAGAGGGTGAGGGATTGACCTGACTGGAATAGATTCAAAACATGCACTTGATCCAGTTTCTGGCCAATACTTGCAAGTCTAATTCCTGCAGCCCAGAGCACCAGGACAGAAATCTAAAGTAATGCATAGGGAGAAAAAAATCTCAGTGTCAGATGCTTCAGAGAAGAGCATATCACATATCCTTACTCTGTGATCTCATAAGTGACTGAAATCTCAGAGCAATCAGAAAACTCCTTTCCTTAAGAAAAACCCCCACCTTTGTGAAAAGAGGAATATTTTGTTCTTATAATTGCTACAGACCATTAAAAGACACCCACACAGGCAAGTTCTCTGCAAAGCTGAAAGCCTCTTAGTGCTTTCCATGGTTTAAAGCCACCAGGCCAGGAGTATTTTGTTCCTTGAAGGGGGAAGAGACAGTGACACACACAATGCTGAGACATCTGCAGTTCTGCAGCACAGGCTGCAAACCCAATCTTTCCCCTCTAGAAGATCTGCAGGAGTGTTTGCTTCTGGGCAGGAACAACAAGTACAGTGTTAGTCACAGTGTTCCAGTGTGCCTGCTTCCTGGGCTGGAAGGAACTGGGAAGTGCAGAGGCTGCCATGAGAAACACAGCCAGGGAATGAAAATCACCCCAAGTGCTGCTGCCTCAAGGAGAAGCTCTGCGGAAGTTCAGTGTCTTTTCAGGAAACTCAGCTTTTGCTTTAGAGCTAAAGGAGCAGGGAGAGGCCCCTCCTGCCTTTGGTGGCTCTGCAAAGTGCAGCATCACCAGCCCTGTGGGGAGGAGGGTCAACCCTCCTGCCCTGGCCAGCTCCTCACTCCCTGGAAGCCCCAGCAGTGCTGGTCCCCCAGTCCTGGTACAGGTTTTGCCAGAGGAGCTGTGTTACAGGCACTGACCCCACCCTGACCTCCCTGGGCAAGGGCTTTTATTCCTGTTGTCTGGGGGGTCAGGGCTGCAGGGCTTCCCACTGCTACCGCATGCCAGGAGGTTGGAAACCAGCAGCTGGCTAAAATAAACCAGTCCTTTTCCATTTGCACAGAGCTGGTTTGGCACCAGAAATCCCAAAGGCCTGCAAGTGCCTCCTCCAGAGCCAGCAAGGAGAGCAGGAGAGGAGACCCTGCAGGCTCCAGGATCAGTCCTGTGGATGAACCAGCTGGTTCTTACCCTGCTTTTCCAAGTGCTGCATCAAGGTACCATCAAGGAGTCTCCAGGGCAAGGATCCTTGTGAAATGTGGGGGCCTGGGGCTCTCTGAGGGAACTCCTGCCTTATAATCCAGGCTTGAAATAGCTCCTTCCCTGGGGGAACACCTGAGTGAACCTGAGCTCCTGGGACACCATCCCAGTCCAGCTCTAAGTATTCAATTAGGGCAGGAACAATGGAAAGCTTTCAGCAAGCAAACACTGCTGCTGCCAGCTTCCTGCAGGAGCTGCTTTCTGTAACCCCAGGGGGACACTGAGCCAGCACAATAAGACAACTTGTAATTGCTCCATAATCCCATTCAAATATTCCTTTTTAGCACATGTGCAGTGGTGTTTAATTGCGTGGGGACACACTGCTTGGCAACTCCCACATCACCCAGTAAACAACACCATTGTCTTTGCTTCAAATTCCATTAAGTGCCTGCTTTGCAGGCTGCCCTGTGCTCTCCAGCCTGGTTAATTAATGCATCTGTAATGTCCCTAGCTAATTATTGCCTCTGTGACTGCGAAAAGATGACAGAAGAGGTGTGGAAACAATAAACCTTGTTTTTATTAAGAGCACATGGATGCAGCCACTTGCCACTGGAACGCAACGTGCACCCTCCATGCTTGGAATATCCCAGTGCCCCCCTGCAGAGGGGCACAGCAACCCCCAGATTCAGACCTCTGTGTATCCCTGAAAAAATCACCTGTTTCATTGTGTATCCCTGAAAAAATCACCTTACTGCAGAATTCTGGTTTATCTCAGGCTGTGGGATGTCTTGGGTATAGGCAATCATTTGCCACATGCTCCTATCCACCAAGCAGAATCAGAATTCAGAATATCCTGAATTGGAAGGAAGCCACAAAGATCACCAAGTGCAACCCCTGGCTGCAAACAGACCCAGATCTGGGTACCACACCAACTGTGACATTACTGCTCTTGTATCACTCATGCAGCCCTGAAGCACAGACACTTTGGGGAGCACAAGAACTGAGGAGAGATTCCAGACTCTCTGAATTTCTTGCAGAATTAACCATAGCATGTATGGCCCCAGTAAAGGCTGTTCATCCCTTCCTTAAAGAATATATAACTACACATTTTGGGTTTGAATTGTGCAGATATAGAGAAGTGGTATTTGGGGGTTTCATTTAAATAAACTTCATTCCAAAAGAGTCCCAGAATGGCTTGGGTTGGAAGGGACATGAAACATTAACACCTTCCACTGCCCAGGCTACTCCAAGCCCCATCCAGCCTGGCCTTGGGCACTGCCAGGGATCCAGGGGCAGCCACAGCTGCTCTGGGCACCCTGTGCCAGGGCCTGCTCCCCCTCACAGGGAGGAATTCCTAATTCCCAAGATCCCATCCATCCCTGCCCTCTGGCAGTGGAAGCCATTCCCTGTGTCCTGTCCCTCCATCCCTTGTCCCCAGTCCCTCTCCAGCTCTCCTGGAGCCCCTTTAGGCCCTGGAAGAGGCTCTGAGCTCTCCCTGTAGCCTTCTCCTCTGAACAATCCCAATTGTCTCAGCCTTGCCTCATAGGAGAGCTGCACCATCCCATCATCTTCATGCCCCTATATCCTCATTTTCCTTCTTTTAGTCCAAGTAGATGTACTTTGAATTCATTGACATAGTTTTCAACTCTGTCATATTTTCTGGGTTGTAAGACCATTAGAAGTTTCATTTTCTCCTAAACAATCTGGTTTAAAATGAAAAAGTATGTTTAATATAAATGTGTGCAATCTGTTGAAGGAAACATGAGAAATCTTCAGATGTCCACTTTTAGTTGCAGCTTTCTCGTCTCTTACTGCAGCAGCTCAACTTCTTGCTGCAAACAAAACTCAATTTTAATGGAAACCAGAGATAAAATTTGTTTGAAGTTAGAAGAAGATGCACCAAATTTTCAGCAAAGCTAGAACCAGTTCCAGTGTTTAGAGGTGCTGGACACCAGGGCACTGTGTCCTGGTTTCAAGTTGTGCAATAAGCATTGCACAGAGATTTAATGATAATTTCACTACGGCAGAATCTTAAGAAGTGGATTTTTTGTCTGTGGATTGGAGGCACAGATCAATAACTGAGCTGTGCCTGTTCCTGCTCAAGGCAGCCAGGGATGCTCCTGAACAGCCCCGTTTTCCTTCCCAGCAGAGGAAGCATCCCGAGCAGACTGTGATGTGTATTAGAGCCGGTGTCTCATCACATCTGAGAGCAGAGCAAACGATGGCTGTAAAACAAGTGCCAGGAACTCTGCAAAAAAGCCTCTTTGCTGTCACCACAGTCGTTCTCAAAGAGCTGGAATGTCTGAGCTGCTGCCAAGGAGCGGGAGGAGCTGGCTCGGCAGGGCTGATCCCACTGCTCTGCCCGGGAGCACAGTCTGGGCTGGGAGGGCACAGTGCTCCTGGTGCCCGGGTAAACCAGACGTCAGCACCCCAATCTGCAGCTGCAGCTGCTTGGGGGACACCAAAGGCTCTCTCCAGCTCTTGGAGATGCTGATTTTTGGCAAACATCCCATGCCAGGTGACCTCGGTTAATGGGAGAACACAGGGCACACAGAGGGTGCTCTGCCAAGCCCAGATCTCCCCAAGCTTCCATGGGATCCCATCCCCAGCAGAACCTTCCAGTGCTGCTCTGTGGCCTGAAGCTCCTCAGTGGGCAGAGACAGCCCAGCCCCTGGGGCTGTCAAGACAACATTTTTCATCAGGCTAAAATTAACTGTGCTCATTGAAATGCCAGGGAGCTCAGTGATTATCTGCTGGGAAATGTCATGTGCCTGCCTGGGCTGGGCCAGATCTGCTCAGCCCCCTGGGACACGGACCCTGCTGGCAGTGCTCTCCCTCCTCTGCTCCCCTTTGCTCATTCTGCTGTGCCCAGGATGATGATGTTTCTCCTTCTCCTGAATGCTCTGATGCTGTGGAACACCCACTGCTCAGGAGCTGATGGCCTTGGAGGTGCAGTGCCAGTGATGGAAGTTTATGGGTGGCAAGGAAAAGGTGTAAAAAATTTAAGTTCTATTGCTGTGATTAAGCAATATGTATCTTTCAATTTGCATTAGCATATGGTAAGTTATAAAAGTTATTAGTCCGTGTTAATTAGACCAACGAACACTGTAACATCCAAAAAGTCAATATTCTTCCAGCTTGAAAAGGAATATTAGAAGGTAGGAGCATGGTACTCCAATTACTTGTGCTTGTCTCCTTTAGAGGACACGGCTGGGCTTGATTCACTTTGATATTTATGCCAGAGGAGAATAATAGGATTTTAATTTATCTGAATGCTCTCCAGGCATGCAAAAGCTCCTAGGCACTGGGAAAAAATATAATAAAAGGACTTTATGATGTAAAGACCTTGGATTCAATTGCCATGTCTCCAGCAGGCCCAGCCCCAGCCAAGCTCTCACCAGGTAACTTCTTTAGGGTTTACAGGGACTGCAGAGGCACCTCAGACACCACTGCCAGCCTCTGCCTCCAGAGGACAGTCCAGCTCATGAACACAATGACCTGAGACATCTCTTCCTATCATTTTTTAGGCAGTGTCTGTAACACTTCTGCAAGATCCTCCTTGCAGAAAACTTATTTATATGCAAAATGCAAAGCAACACAAGACAACCCAAACCAGATGATGAATGCCCAGAAACTCCATTCAGTAATTTCACCCTTCCTTGGTGATCCCATGAAAATCATGATTAATTTCAGCATATTTTTTGTGGTGACTACTCCATTTGCCCCTACATTTACAGCCAGGAAACTGTACTCTGTCCTCTGCAAAGGTGGATAAATTGAGGTGTGAAAACTCTGCTGTTTGCCTACACTCCCACAGGGACAGGATGGGTTAATTACTTCTAATCATTAAATCCCTTTTTATCACACTGACTCTAAGCCAGAAAAATATATACCTGTACTTACATAAGAGTTCATTAAAACTTCATTTAGTGACTGGACTAATCAGGCATCTGGAGTGTTTCTTGTGCCTTATTTAATTGTGCTGAGAAAAAGGCAATGAAAACCAGGGAGGACCAGGAGTGGAGTAACAAGCTCTGCTGCCTCTGTGCCCAGGGAGCAGTAGTGCTGGATGCTGTGCCCAGGGAACAAGGGCAGCAGGAAGCCACGGAAAAAGCAGGATTTGGATCCAGGATTTGGATAACTGTTGGCAAATAGCAGAGGAAGGGTAAAGCTGGAAGAGAAGAGAGTCCCTTCAAATTACCTGCCAGGAAGTCTTGTAGGATATGCAGAGTGTGTCAGCACATGCAGTGATGGCTTACAGAGAAAAACAGTATTTTAAAAAATTGGACTTGCTAATGTTCCCTAACTGGATCAGTCAAATCCTTCATCACAGCCCAGCTGACTGCACCACGTGGGAGGGGGGCCTGGACCTCCCCTGCTCTCCCCGGTCCCAGCAGATTTTAAACACTCTGTTCAGTTTGGGATCAGCAGGGGAAGGGCAGGAGCTTTGGCCAGCAGCAGCAGGAGCTGTCTTCCATCAGGGTGACCCTGAGATTTTGGGGAGCAGAGAGGCAGGGAAAGTAAAAATGTATTCACTGTGCAAACAGATTTTCCACCTTTGCTTTGTTCCCTTCTATTGCAAGTCAGATTTGGGGCAGCTGATGTTGACAAGAGTCCCTTTCTGATAAGGCAAAGATAAAGAATTCCCTGAAGGAATGCCTGTGCCGAGCTCACCAGGAGCACTGGGGATGACGCTGCTGCCCCCAGATGCCCATGGAGCCCCTGGGAGTCAGAACACTTGTCAGCAATATTGATTTTGTCTGCATAGTGCTCGTTTCACCCAGCAGCGACCACAACAGATCTGCCCAGGAATTCACTTCTCCCTTTAGCCTTTTCCCTCGTCTCGTGGAACCCCAGTGCCTCCTCATCCATCCCAAACATGGATGGGAAGAGCCTGGGGCTGTGCCAGGCTCTGAGGGTCACTGAGTGCAGCAGCCCCAGGTGCCCCACAGCTCTCACTGCAATAACACCAGCTTTTTTATCTTTTTCAGCCAAATAAACCCACTGCATTTTAGGCTGGCTGGTGAGCTGCTGTTCTTCAGTGTGCTGTTACTCAGGCCTTTGAAAAGCCAAGGCAACTTGAACACAAAATCTTTGTTTTAAGTCACAGTGTTTCACTTTGTAAAAAACCTAATGACTTGAAGGGTGTGAACTCCTCAGAATTTACTCTACACTTTTCATTTGAAGCTATTTACCATCTTTGCTTTGCACTGGGTCAGAATTAAACTTAAATGTCAGTAAATAGAGCTGCTTGTTTGAGAGGAGACAATACATTACATTTGTAATACGTGTGCACCTGGTTAAATCTACTGAAAATAGCTATATAATCACTGTGCCAAATTATCAGTGAATACTATCCTCACTTTTAGTCATGCTTCCATTTCTGTGGTCATTGATATGTTGCCAATCACCTTTCTGACCTGCTTTCCAAGCACCCTATGGAAAACAGCTGTATATTCTGACCAGTGGTACCTCTGAACTCTGGGGGGTGGAGTCCTCATTTTCCGTAGGGGTTGCTAAGGGAACTGATGCTCTGTTGTATTTTACACTGCCCTGAACCCGACCAGGCTGTGACAGCACCAGGATTTCACAGAAGTCCTGCTGGGAGTAAATATCACACCACTCCTGAGAGCAGGGGCTTGAGCAGTGCCATGGGCTGGGAAGTACCTTAGGAATTTGCTTGGAGCAGATCTTAAGGTGTGGAGGGAGGGATTAATAACCCCAAACTGCTTTATCAATATTCCCAAGTGTGAGGATGAAGCAGAAAAGCACAAACACTGTCTCTGCAAAGTACTTTCTTGTCACAAAATACCCCACTCCCCTGGCTGCCACACGTCCCTCAGGACGCATCCCAGCCTCCAAACTGGATCCTGGAATCATCCAAGGTCCACTCAGCTCCAAGTTTGTGCAAAATGCCTCCTTCAGCTCCAGGGTGGGACTTCCCAGGCTGCCTTGTGAGTCCAGGATAACTCATTTCCACAGATGTATGTTCCTTAATATCCTTACAGCCTGGCCTGTGCAATCCCTCTGGGACAGGAGCCCATTAGTAAGGCAATATTATTCCTCTGCCATGCTTTTAATTCCGAGGTTGTTATTGATAATGACTTCCTCTTACACATCCCCAGCCGAGGCTGAGCCTTCCTGCGAGGAAGGCAGAGCAGCAGGGGTTCAAAGCATTCATAGTGTCACTGTGTGACGAGGAAAGAGGCTTTGGACAAACAGGAAGCTGCATTCCATGCTCAGATTAGGAGGCTCCAGCCTCTAACAAATGTTTAGGCTGCAGAATAAGTCACTGTTACAAATCCTTGCCTTTGATAGTCTTTTCCACCCACCCCTTCCTTTGCCATGTCTCTAAAATGCTCTGCTGGGGAAGAGCATTGCCCTGGACATGCCAGGTGAATTCCACTTCCACAGCACATATTACAGACCCGGTGGAATGTAATTTATCCATCACCTCCCATCAGCTCTGTTTGGGGAAGTCAGCCACTGCTGATCACCTAAAAGGAGACTCTGGGACATTGAATTATGTCTCTGGACAGCTGCCTTTGGGAGCAAAGGTTTGGGAGGCAGGAATTTGAGACATTTTTCCTCCTCTGGCTATTGTAAGTAATGAGCAAATCTCCAGGAGGGGATAACAGTAACAGTCAGCAAGGAGCAGAATCTGTGAGACAGGGCGCTGACACCACTGAGTACTTGTAACAAGCTGAAAACCCCTGCTAATGACTAAGAGAGAACCTCACTGAGATGGAAAACAAACTCCAGCCACTACCCACGGGAAATCTCTGGGTTGATTACTAAAATCCTGAAACACCAAAGGGGAAAACTGCTTATAAAAGTTTTTTTTTTTGCATCTCTGACTTTGTTTGTCTATCTTTAGCCAGCAGTTCTCTCCTCAGAGCTGCCTGCAGTCCTTTACCCCTGCAGACCTGGATTCCATCAAGGCATTCTGGCCACCCCAGGCTGGAAAAGGCACCAGAGCATCTCAGGGGCTTGGATACACTCCCTGTGCCTCAAGTGCAGCAGGAAGAGCTGCCAGCTCTTTCCCAAACCCGGAGCAGAGGGATTCGTGTGAGTGGAAATGACCCATGGAAATGACTGCCAGGTGCAGCCAGAGCTCCTGTGGGAGATACCTGTGGGAAGGAGCCTCTGTGGCCATCCCTCCCTCAGCTGTGGAAACTTTCCATGCCGTGGAAAGCTGAGGGATATCCCTTTTCCAGAGTCACTATACACAGACACAGAGTTCTTTCCTCGCCTGTCACAAACACAGCCCGAGGAGAAACTGGGAATGGGCTGAGGATATCTCCTAATCTCCCATTACCCAGCTTTGTCTGAGCTGTTAAGCAGCTGCAGGGCTGCAAGAGTCACAAAAGCAGTTTCTGTATTTTTCCTCTTTGAGCTCCTTCTGGGAATGAATGTCCTGCACCACGTGCAAGTCATTCAGCCTCAGCACGTGCTGCTTTATGGGATACAGTGAGACTTGGGCACTTCATAGTCCCCATTAAAATCAACATTACAGCAGTACCTAAAATAGCACAGTTACAGCCTATCTTTAATACGGGGAAGAAATGGGAGAAGATTTGCACCATGAATTTTGATCACAGGAAACAGGACCACCACAGACTTCAAGAATTCCTTTAATCCATTGCTTTTTTCTCCCCTGGATCAGTTCTAAGTGATTATGAGCAGCTCCAGAACTAACCCCTTCACCTCAATCCCAGACTTATAAAAGAGGGTGAAACACTACAAAAAAGAGGGTGAAACCCTACAGCACGAGCTAAAGGCCTGACTTTTCACTGCTGCTTATCTCAGATGCCCCACCTGAGTCAGGCACTACCTAAGAACAAACCTCACTGTGTTCCCAGGCCAGGTAACATGGACAGTGAAATCCTAATGCCAAACCGCCCACAATGCTTTGTGCCCTGTCCTCCTCACAACAGTGACTGATTGCTGACAGGCCCTTACCTGTGGCTTCCACCATTCCTTCCAGGATGACCACAATCTCAAACTCCTCCTTCTCCAGCTGGGTGCGGGACATCTCCCAGAAGGGGCTTTTCTCATTGATCTCATGTGAGATGATGAGAGGGGACACCAGGAACAACCTGTCGTCTCCGGTGTCAAATCCCACGTTGATGTCTGTTTGATTCAGGGGAATAAACTCTCCTTCTTTGGTCTGTTTGGACTTAATCAGTTTGGCTCGAATGGAAGCCTCGACAATGTGGGAATTGCGGAGGTCCCCGACCCGGAACATGAGGCAGAGCTTCTCGTCCCTCATGGAAATGACGGCGTTGTTGGAGAACATGAGGGTCTCCGCCCTCTTCTTTGGTTGGCTGATCTTGACGAACATGCATCCCACCATGAAGGCGTTGACGATGGAGCCCAGGATGGCCTGGACCAGGAGCAGCACGATGCCCTCGGGACACTTCTCCGTGATGACCCTGTGGCCGTACCCGATGGTCGTCTCGGTCTCGATGGAAAACAGGAAGGCCGATACAAATCCGCTGAGGTTTTCCACGCAGGGAATCCAGTTCTCGTCCTCCAGGTGGTCCAGGTCTCCCCGGATGTAGGCGATGAGCCACCAGATGAACCCAAAGAACAGCCAGGTGATGGTGTAGACCATGGTGAACACCAGCAGGTTGAAGCGCCACTTGAGGTCCACCAGGGTGGTGAAGAGGTCGCTGAGGTACCGGTAGGTCTCCTGGACGTTCCCATGGTGCACGTTGCACTTTCCGCTCTTCTCCATGTACCGCTGCCGGGGCTTCTTGCCCTCGGCCGAAATGAGCCGGGTCCTGTCCGTGGCGATGGGGACGTCATCCCGAGCCTGCTTGGGGATTTTCTTGGGCTCCCGGGATGTGACCCCAATGTCCATGTCCTGGTTCATGAAGATCCGGGAATCTCCAGCCATGGCTGGGCTGCACAACAAGGAAAGATAGTTTCAGGCAGAAGGCAAAGAGAAAAAAGGCATTTTGATTCACTGTTAGGACCATCAGGACATTCATTTTGGAGGGTTTACACTTCTCCCACAACAGCCACTTGTTAAACATAGCCCTGCAGTGACCCAGAATTAAAGACTGATTTATCACACACAGGCCCTTCAAACATCAGCAGCTACTGGGGTGATGGGCGTGCTGTGAGAGCGTGGAACGCTTAAACCTTGAACATTTTGGGGCTTTCTTTTTGTCGTTAGATTTTTTTACACATCAAATTTGCTTGAGAACACAACTCAGAACAAAGTAAAGATACATCAACATTTTTTCAGGAGGGACTGGAGCTTTTTCATGCCTCAGGCTTTGGGTGCATATCAAGAGAAACCTTAGAAATTAAGAGAAAATGCTGAGCACCACTGTCTACCTAAATCTCACATGAGTCTAAATTATGCATGAAGGCTTCCCTTGCAGTCAGCAGAGAAAGGCATCTCCAGGGATAACTCAGATTTCAGGAGTGCTGAATCACCTTCTGGAAGTTTATTCGTGAGCCTGGGCTTCAAAAGTGAAATAAACACTTAATTGAGCATCTTGAATCCCACGTGTAAGGGTGTGATGAATCCAGGCTTGCTGTTAATGAGATCTATCAGAACTCACCCCTTTGCTCCACCTGAATTAGACAAAATCACTGGGCACTTTTAGGAATGCATCACAGCTATTAAAAAGCCCACTGTCGACATTCAGAGTAATGCTTACCAGGATACAAATAAATAACACGAGATGAGGGCGGCAATGCTGTCTACCAGTTCTAATGTAACATCCTGTTTACAGAGATGATTAGATACTCCTTTAAAAAATAAGAGAGTCTTGACTCTCATGCAGGGCACAGACAAAATCTCTGTCAAAGACTACCTAAGGAGCCTTAGGGATATCAAAGATAGAGCAGCAATATTTTCTATGGCGTTCATTCCCTGTATTGTCCTCTGCAAATCCTATTAAAAGCAAACTAAATCTATTACTGCTCCCTCTGTCTTTAATCTTCTTATGCACCTGTGAATGAGAAAAGGTGTAGAAATACAATTAAGAGTATCTTGGGAGAGACAATTTTTAAGACCGAGCAAAGTAGCTCCATCTTTTCGGTATTAAAAAGCACAAAGGGTGGGCGGGAAGGAAGCAGAGGCAGGAGGAATAAATGAAACAACAAATTTTCACTTCCATTTGGCTGCAGCCAAGTCTGGATAATGGCAGAGAACTCCTCGTAGCCCTTGTCTAAGTCACCATCGATCAGTGCTCCAGCGAAGCAGCCGGAGCCTGTTGCTGGCTCCGCTCCACAGGGAGCCCAGCCATCTGTGCCAGCCCAGCCCAGCGCTGCTGCCTGCTGCCACAGCCCTGCTCGCAGGGCCAGGGCAGGGCTGAGCCCTGCAGCCACACCAGGGGCTGGGAATGGCCATTCCTGGTGCTGGGAATGGCCATTCCTGGTGCTGGGATGGGAAATCGGGGGGATCGGGTTTGCCACCCACCCTGGACATGGGGCAGATAAGCCCAGTGCTGTGGGTTCCCTTTCTCCAGCCAGGATTTTGACACAAGAGTCACCCCTGCTCTGTGTCTGTCCCTCCTGAGAGCTGGCTCTGGGTGTATTCACACACATCCTCAGCTGCTTCTCACTGCCTGCTGCAATGCAAGCCTGCAGACCCGCTGGCCTGGCCCTCTCTGCTCTCTGAGATTCATCTCTTTACACGTGTGCAAAGTGCTGCAAGCTCCTGCAAACTGACAGGGGCACAGCTTGACTCTCACTTCCCAACATGTGAAAGCACATGACAGAACAATCATGCACTTCTCCTCCCTCTTTAATAGGGAAAGAAGCCTCCCATCCCCTGGAAATCAGGTAGTGAAAAACCTCCTCACTTCCTTCTTACCAATAATATTCTCAATGTATGTTTGCATTGATTGATTAACCTAAAATTACTCCATTTGGATTAAAAAGCTTGTCATCAATCTAAATGTAAAACCAGGCAAGTGTTGCCTGTTGCTTTCAATTTTAAAAGGCTTGTTTTAAAGATAATTTTGTTGTAACAGTAATTTTGAAGCTATCATTGGCACCATGGGAGAGAGAACAATCCAGTTCCAGACTTCAATCTACAGTGGAAGGTTACATGTTCTAGATTCACACCAAAGAGACCAAAAGGATCTTAAAACTTATTACAAAGAACAGAATAGAGGAAAAGAAACAAAAAAAATCCTAAATCCCTGGAAAGATCACCCTGGTGGAGCAGGTTTGAGGAACTGCCTATTAACGAATGTACGGAGGAACCTTTTTAGCTAAAACACTCACAGGGCTGGCAACATCCCTGGTGGTGCTACTGATCTCCAGCAATGGCTCATCTCTGCAAACCTTCAGGAACACCTTCCAAGTGATCCAGTAAAGCAGAAAAATTCCTGCTGGATAAGAAGTTCACTGACAGCTTCAGGGGCATTACAATTCCAACCAATATTTCATCTTTAACTTTCCCATTGTAGTATAAGCACAACCTCAGTCTGTGGTTATCGAAAATAATTAAGCATATGAATTTTTGCTTTGGAGTCTTTAAACAGAATGCTCCTGGTTAGCAGTTTGAGCACAGCTTTGGATGGCTGCACACTATCTAGCTTTCTGCTCCAAATGATTCCAGGGTTTTCTAATTCTGAGCAAATCACTGCTCTTCCTTCTGCCTAAACTCCTCAACAGTAAAATTTGTGATATGGATGTGAATGGTCTGTGAGATGCCAGGCAGCAGAATCTTCTAGAAAATTTGCTGTCATTCTTTCATGATTTTAACTGCTCTGGGGAGCTTTAGCCCAAATGACAAGAGGCTCTGAAAGGAGCAGTGTAACTGGGTAAGGACCTGGTTAACTCTTCCCTGTGCAGTGCACAGCCACTGCTGCCAGCCATAATCATCTCTGCCAGATCATGGCAAATATGTTCATGCATTTCCCAGATTTCACCTCCAGTCTGTAAATCCCTGCTCCTTCCAGCACAGAGAGCCATGGGGTGAAATTGCCTCTTACAGTCACAGCACTGTTCTGTTTCTCTGGCATTTACTATCTTTGGTTAAACGAGGCCAGGATAATAAAAATGTCACTTCTGTACAAAGCTGCCTTCCTTTAGGACAGGCTACTGCATGAGGAGCTGTGAGTCAGTGCATTATCAGCCTTGCAGAGAGGTTTTTATCAGCCCTGCTGATGTTCAGCTCTGCCCAGATGACACACTCGGGGCAGGCAGTGACATTTAGGGGCTGGGATCTGCTGCACAGGAGTCAGGCTGGGGTTGGGTGAGAATCTCCAGGAGACAGTGTTTGGCAGAGCAGCTCTCAACCCCTCCTGACAGAGCTGGTGTGCTCCTGGCAGGTCCAGCAATTGGCCAGACACATCAAGGAGATCAAAACTATAAAACACTTGAAGAAACTTCTTTCCCTGCTGACCAGGGGGCTTTTTCCATTTAAACAATTGCTGATCTGGCTGCAGTAAACACACAAATTTCCATGGGGATGGGATTCGATGCTGGAAAGGACCAAACTGGCAGGCAGGTGGAGTTTAAAGATGTGAATCTGTCATCAAGTCTGTGTAAAAGCAGACTTCTTTTTGTTTCTTTTAAACCCAATGCCTGTGTTTTCTCACATTGGGAGAATAATTGAGCAACTGTTCTTTAGCAAACCTCCCACAACTTCGCAGAAAAATAATTTTTTTTTCACTTAACCCTATCTTCTTTTTTTTTCCAGACAATGAGTCCTGTACTGCTCAACAAGCAACCAATAATACTGAACAGAGATTACTGAAAAACCTGACCTGCTTCTACTGCTGCCTGTTGGCCCACACCCCATAAACCAGGTTACTGTGCCCAGGTTCCTCTGGGCCACATCATTCTACTCTAGGTTACAGTGCTGCAAGGGAATGAAATTCTTAATTGTCTGACAGGAGCAACATAGGGAAGTAGGTGCAGGAATAAAGGAAATTAAAGCAGCAGCACCAAAGAGAATAAAAGCATTGGCTGCTGAACACTGAGTGCTCATGGAAAGATGGAGGAAGGAGAAGTCTTCGGAGAAGATGGCCTTTGACAATCTGAAGAAAAGTTACTTGAGATAGGCTCTGACTGAGGTGGGGCTTTGATTTCCCTGAGAAAGGCATCTTTCCTCTATCTTTTTATCACTGCCTGTGTGTCAGAGGGACTGAGCAGTCAGCTCTACCAGCCTGCCTTTCCTGTGCATGCAAGGTCAGGAAGGGCAGGTGGATTTGGGGGAAACCATGGAATATTCCGTCTTTCTGACTGTATATAAATAGAAGTTTGGGGTTTTGGTGGCTGCCTCTTTGGGAAGTGCTTGGGGATCCACAGGTGGAAGAAAGGCTGCAGAAGAGTTGTGCCCTTGAAAGCCAGGCAAAAAGATTCAAAGACACTGCACAAGAAGGGAGACCTGTGGGACTTCACAAACAAACGTGGTTCCAAAGCTCCCTGACCCCAGCAATTGCTCTCCAAGAGTCATGTCACCCAGCACTGAGGTGGGAAGGTGCCTCTCCTCTCCTTTGCGAGCTTTGGGTAAGTCTCAGCACCACTTTCCTGGCACTCAGGATGTGACAGCAGATTCCCCTGGGGCTGGAGGAGGCCTCACCCTGCTGCCAGGTCACGGAGATGGGTGGCTGCTTGTTAACCTGGAGGTCCAGGGTGGCTTTGTGCTTGTCACAGAGCTGGGCTGTGACAGCTCCTGAGTGCCCAGAGTGCCCTTGGCTCAGAATACCTCAACAGAAGGTGCTCAGTCTTTCCAAAGAAAATCTCTCTGGCCAGGGAGCCAATCTGACCCCAAGGAAGGGTTTATGGACATTTGCACTTTCCTTTTACCTGTGAGTTACCTCCCAGCCCATCCTTCTCCTCTGAGATCCTGGGGCCCTTCCATTGCCAGTTGTGAGGGAGGAACGTGACTCTCCAGAGTATCCAAGTGTTTAACAGCTCTCAGCACAGCTTTCTGGCGCTGTAAAATTTTATTTATGTATTTTCCAAGGGGCCTGAGCCAAGGAAGGGCTCTATGTCCCTTATTTCAGGATGGGGGAATCACTCACAAAAACAGTTCTTCAACACTCAATTGGGAGTCTGTGGCAGGGCAGGAATTGAATTTAGCAGTTCCAACATCCTAAATGAGCCCCTGGAATCACTGCAGAACTCTTTCCTTCTTCCCCCACTCCAGCAGCAGGGAATGCAGTCCCTGTCTGCCTCAGGTGTGTCTGAAGATCAGTCTGCAAAGCCTCCACAGCCTGATCCACTAGATGAATAACCCAGCAAGATTATTTCCAAAGCCAACTAAGGCAGTTTCTGTTCTCTCAAATAGCTACAGGTTTTAAATACATTTTCCCCTCAGTTATGGATTGAAGTATAAAAACCCCACACATGTCCCAAGTTCACAGCTGCATTAAATATAATCACTCCAGACTGATACAGAACAGAGTGGAGAAACAAAACTGTGATCAGGAGAGACTGGGTGGGTTTTTTTACAGAAAAAGATGAAAACTAGGAAATGTTTTTTGAGGCATTATTCAGGTTTTTACAACTTGTTAGAGCATGAGGACTGGAGAATATGGAGTTTCCATCAGATTGGGACTATCTCCTACAGCACTGCACAGGAAGGATGGGAGGATTTAATCCTTGTAACTCCCAGGCAATTTTCTTGTACCTCATTGCATTAAAGACCTTGAGTATGACCAGTCCCTGAGCAAAGGATGCAGCCACAATATTGTGCTCTTAGGTGTTTTCCGCTATTTGGAACAGTCAAATGATATTTTCTCTACCAACAACAAATAAAGCCTGGAAATAAATCAGTTTGATCCCTCCACCTCCAAGGAAGTGACTGTGCCTGAGGCACTCTGCAGCCTCTCTGTCCCTGGCCTCTCACCCCAACTCTATTTTAGGGACACCTTATGGAGTCATTGACAATCTCACCACTGTCTTTCAACCAACACACTGAACGAAGCCAGGGACACCTTTGTCCTGATCAGACACTCCTGCTTCTCCTGCTCCTGGCTGTTTACTCTGAGCAGCAAACACTAGATGTCGAGGAAGCAGAATCTCAGTTCTAGGAGAAAATCCTGCCCCAGGAACAGCAATGTTCTCATTCTCCATTGTTTAGGAATTCACCATCACAGCAACAGAGAATCACTCTGGAATCTGCAGCTGCTTTAAAAAATACAATAAAAATTTTAAAAAATACAATAAAACTTAAAAAAAATACATTAAACTGTTGGACCACTTCACACTTCTGAGTCCCTTGCACCCAAAGAGTTCATAGATGGATTTACCAAGCACAGGCTCTTTTTGCCCCAAGGCCTTTAGCAGTGCTTGAACCCACTGCAGAAAGGTGTCAGAGTCACAGTGGGACAAACTGACCTCATACCAAGCTGTTGGACAAGGGCCAGTGCTTGCCCCAAGTGTCCAAGGGCCTCTCCTGACCTCAAACCCAACAGAAAGTGGGTGACTTAAACAGTGGGGTCTGGAGATTTGCCTTGGAATATAACTCCAAAGCTCTGTTTGCCTCTTTTTTTGTTGTTGTTTTTCTGTTTTTTTTTTTGTTTTTGGGGTTTTTTTGGGGTTTTTTGGGGTTTTTTTGGGTTTTTTTTTTTGCAAATAATTGGGCTGGAACTTTCCAGAAATGGAAAATATTCTGCCATGGGAATCAGAAATGATCCTAATCATTTATCTCCAGCTGGGTAGGAATAGTGAGCCAAAGAACTGAAGCCCAGAAGTGAAATAGACCCCCCAGCACAAACACTGCCCCACACACTCCCCACCTTCTCAGGAGATCCTGGTTGCTTGGACTGCTCAGAGAGCCAGTGAGAAAAGCCAGTTTGGTTTCCCTCCCAGCTCCTCTTCCACAAATCAAGGTCTAATTTAAAGTAAAAGGGTGCAGCTTGATGAGAATCTCCAAAGGCCAGAGTAAGTTTTTTGGGACAGGGTCAGTTTTTTCTGCCAGTTCTTGGCTGGTTCCTGAAACTCCCTGTTCAAACCCAATGGAGAGAGGCTGTGTAAAAGTTAACCTGGTGCTCCCAACCACCATGTCCTGGCACATGGAGAACCCCAGGCGCCTTTCTGAGTGATGCAACAGGACATTAGTAAAAAAATCAGTCATGCTTTTACCTCCCAGAGCCATAACCCCCGAGGGATTCCCAGTGCACTGAATTCCCTGTCCCCTCCAAGGGCTGAATATGCCACCTCCTCATCTGGAGACTGCACTGCCAGGGCTCTGTAACTCCAAGCTGACTGACAAGTATCCTAATTATGAAAGAATTTAATCTTGGGCTCCAGATAAGGATTATGGAGTCGCTCCATAATTCAGGGCTGCTCACTGACCAGTCTCCCGGTGCCCTTCGCATTCCAGTGATCTCCACTAACCCTGTATCTGAGCAGTTCCTATTTTTTAACGTCTTTTCCTGCATCACACCTAGATCTGACAGTGCTTTTGCCCAAGATCGGCATCCAATCCCTGCCTTCCCAAAGAGTTCCGTGGCAGCTGTGAGTTAGGCAGGACCTGTCCACAGCTCACACCCGGGCAGGTTTGGGCACAGGAGCCTGGCATCCCGCTGGCCCAACAGCTCCGCGTTCGCTCGATCCTCTGCAGCCAGAGAAGCTCGGGAGTGACCTGGAATAACAAAGGAATCGTAACTTACTCGCTACGAGCGGCTCCGCATCGGTCGCGCCTGGGCTCGGGGGGCGGCTGGCCGGGAGCAGGAGCGGGAGCGGGGCTGGGCGAGGCTGCGGGAGCAGCGGCCGGTCCATGCCATCACCAGGGAGCCGGGCTGCTCCTCGGGGTCCCGGGCCGCCTGCCGCCTCCCTCCCGCTGCCCGCCGGCAGCCAACATCGATGTGGCACGGCGGCTGCCCACGCCCCTGGCCCTGGGTATTCCCGATCTCCTGCTCTGTTCCGAGCCCTCGCCCTCCACCGCTGCGGTGCCACTTCTGCCTCTCCCTCTCTCTCCTGCCCTGCTCTGCCCTGTCCTGTCCCTCTCCGGGGAAGCCGCGGTGCTCCCGGGTTTTGAAGGGCTGGGGCAGAGGGAGGGCGCGGAGGCTGCGTGTGACGGAACCTTATCTGCTCTCAATGAGCGCAGGGGCGGGGGGCGAGGGAGGGGTTTGGGCGCTGCCGGGAGGGGAGGAGGGAGGGTGGGCAGGCGGAGAGGCGAATCCCTGCCCGGGGAGCTCGGGATCGCAGGGGCGCTGAGCTCGGGAAAGACCTCCGAGCTCCCCGGGGCCAGCAGCGAGGGGCTCCGGGGGCTCCCCCAGCGCTGCCCGGGATCGCCCTGCCCGGAGTGAGGGCTGGGCTGGGCTGGCATCCTCCGGGGCTGGGGGCTGTCAGCAGCCCACAAACAGAGAACAGCTCCGGAAAGCCAGGAGGAAGGGAGAGCCGCGCATTTCACACGCGTGAAAATCGTCACCGGCACCGTGGAAACTCCGCCGAGCTGGACCAGGCACTGTGGGGACAAGGGGGACAGCGTGGTTCCAATCAGGCTGTGCCGTGGTGTTTGCCGACCGAGCTGTGGGAGTTGCCTGGGATCCAGCCGGTCCCCGGGAGTGCTCTCAAAGCACTTCAGTGCTTGGCCGTAATTTTTTGTCTTCCTCTTTTTTTCTTCTTCTTTTGTTTTTTTTTCCTTTGTCACTGATAATACCACACTGTCTCCCCAGCTTAGTGAAATATTTCCTTTTCTGAAAAGCAAATGTCAGGCCAGCTGCATGTCTCAGGCAGATCTGCCGGTGACTGCAGGTTACCCCCAGGCTTTGTTGCCAGTCCTGTTCCCCTGTCCTCCCTAATTCCCTATTCCAGGAGCACACACATTACAGCCCATCAGAAAAGCTCTCACAGAAGATTTGTCTGGTCAGGAAAAGAGAATTTACCAAAACCAAAGCACAGTGCAGGATTGTGTGGGCATTGCTGAAACCTACAAGCTACTTTTTGTTCTCCTTTTAATGATTTTCACTTTTTCTTTTTAAAAAATTACACTATCACTAATGAAATACATTAGCATTGCAATGATATTTTTATTTTGCAATTTATTATTTGCATTTTTTTTTTTTTGGAGCATTGGAGCAGGAGAAAAAGGGAACTAATGGAACTTCATGCAGATCAGAAAACTTGGTCTTAACCAGCTTAAATCTAGGCTACATAACACCTTATTATGGAGACTAGACTGGGAAAATCAAAGACAGACATGCTGAAGAAAGGGAAATAACCACAGCTTTGAATATTATTAATAGTCATATTGCCCAGGGACTGGGAGAAGAAAGCCCATCTCTATACACACACTCCTTTTATCTGTGTTCTGGTTCTTCCTGTGGATGTTGGATCTGTCCAGATGGGACAGGAATCTGGAGCCAGACCAAGGATTTCAGCCATTAAAATCAGTTTTGGAGATGTAATTTTGCTTTTCCACGTGCTAGTTCATGTTTGCCACTGCAGCACAGCGAGGGCAGCGAGCTCAGCCCAGCCAGCCTGGCTCCTGTTTGCCCAGCAGCAGCTCAGGGTGGCCCTGCAAGGCTGCAACAGCTCAGGGCTGAATTCCAGTCAGCAGTGAAACACCCTGCAAGGAAAGCAAAGGCCATGGTAAGGAACTGTTAACCAGATTCTGTGAAATTCCATCAGATCTGCCTGCTCATAACTGCCAGGAATGTCTTTTCAGTAGAATTACTTTTACCTTTTAGGGGTATATCTGTGATAACTTTAATGAAGTGCTGTTTGGGGACTACAGTCACAGTTTGGGTATTTTAATGAGCATTCAAACTTCCTTAAAAAGCACTAAAGAGTAAATTCATTCAGTGAGATAGTCAGCCCCCCTTCAATCACAGCGCAGAGCAGGTCCCTGGATGCTGCTTCCCCAGCACTAAGGACAGTGCCACCTTCAGAATGGCATCAGCTCTGCTTCCTCCTTCATCTCATCTCTGTTAATAAGATTTGCAATGAATTCTTGTGCTAGGAAATGCAGAAGGAATCTTTGTGCTGCCCAGCCAGGAGCCCTGGAAGAGCAGAGTGTGTGCAAGGCTGGCGTGTCACGGCCAGGCTGGGGACCGTCCCCTCCACCGCCGCGGGCTGGGCCCGAGTGGCCGCCCTGGGATCGGGGAAGGGCTCCGGGAGCAGGGGGGCTCGGAGGGTCCCCGCTGTACTGGGAGGGTGGCTGTGTGGGTGGCTGGGTGTCTGCCAGCCCCGCACGGCTCCCGTGGCACAGGAGCTCCAGTGGCTCCGTGCCTCGTGCGTGTCCCTGACACCTTTCCCGGGTGGGCAAATTCCCGGGGCTCCCGGCGCTGGAATTCTGCTCTCCCGACTCTGGAATTCTGACAGGCACTGCCATCTGCCGGCACCGCGGCCATCCCTCCAAACCGGCCCCAAAACCACCACACAAGGGGGGTGACACCAGAGGTTAAACGGAGCTCTGGATTTTCACAGCCCTCCCAGCCCCTGCGGCTGCAGAAATCCCAGTTTCCCCAAGATCCTCCATGGATTCTCCAGATGGAGAATACGTAGAGGCTTAGAGGCTTCTCCCCTAAGGACGTTTGTCCATGGCAGCTGGATGGTTGGGACCCTTGCCCACCTCGTGGGATTGCACAGTGCTGTGCCCACCCCTCTCCCAGGTGTCAGCTCAGAGCAGAGCAGAATTCCTGACCCCAGACTCACCCAGCACACGCTGGAAGTGCCTTTCTGTGCCTGGTGCACCAAACCAAGCACAGCCCCTGCAGGCCACACCAAGCAGGGCTCTTGAGAGGCTCTGCTTCAATCAGCACCAAAGGCCTTTCAGGAGCTTTTCTTTGATCACCAGGCAGGATCACCTTCTCCTGGTCCATGTGAGTCCCTGCTTTTACTTCCTTATCCCTACACTGCAAACTCTGCTTTGTTTCACATATTATTTCAACGGACATCTCCCAATTCGCACTAATTAAAGACCAGCCAGACCTAAGAGCAGTTTTTCAGCTGCAAACCAACTCCGGTGACATCACTGTGCCCCTGCTGAGGTGGTGAAAAAGTTTTCAATGGCCTCACAGGTTTGAAATATGTTCCAGAGCTGCAGGGATCAGCAGGCTGCAGAAGGGCTGATTTAACACCAAATGGCAGCACAGTTTGGATATTTTTGGGATGGGATGGAAACATGGAAATGCAGAGGGATTGATTTTCTGTTCAGGATGGGATTCACCTCAGGCAGTCACATTCAGGATGTGCTGCTCTGAGTCTGAGCAGCCCTGCTCTTTCCTTTCCAGCTGATGCAGAGAGACAGGTAGGAGCAGGAGGCAGCCAAATTAAACCTTGTGCTGGAATTGGATGAAGGATCCAATTCCAGGAGCATGGAGGTACAGATTTCACATCAGTGCAACATCTTGATTTTCCTGGGGGTGCTCATAAGCTCTAACAGCTGTACTGTTCAAAGGACATCCAGAGCTATTTACAGGGGGGATTCATGGCAACTGTGGAATGCTCAGCTCCTGGAACTGCAAGCAGAACAACAAGAACAAGCTCTAATCTCATTTTGGCATCACTAAATTGCTCTCTGAGGATCTTAACTATATCAAAAACTTGTCTAAAATGAACAGGTTGTATTTTTGCAGGTTCCTGAGGTTCCTGTAGAACACAGCAGGGCAACCCCTCTTTTAATCTGTCAGGGAGCCAGTGGGGAGTTCCCTGCATTTCTCTGAGGTTTCATGGACTCTAAATGAGCCACCGCCCCTGTTGAGGCCAGCCTGGCCCTGACACTCGTCACCCAAAGGGACAGTGAGCTCCGGTGACAGGGGCACCTGCTCTGCAGGCAGGGCAGCTTTGGCTTTGAGAGGAGAGGGAGCAGCGGTGCCTCCAGGGAGCGTTTTAATTTGTTGTGCAATTTGATCTCTGGAATGAGAGATGTCTCTTCCCGTTTGTCAGCCACCCCACTAGAAGGAAACGGAGTTGTAAGAAGCAGTGCTGGAAACAGCTCTGGGATTGCTCATCCACCTCCAGCCTCCCTTGGTACTCGCCTGAACGGGAGCTGAGGCTCTGAGAATCTGACGTGACAGTCACCCACTCTGTCTCGACTTCCTTTTGTGTTTGGGGCTTATCCAGCCCCCAAAATCAAAACGAAACTTGGGAAGCAGGCGCAGAGGCAGGCGAGGGGAAGTTTCCTCAGCCAGCTCCCCCGCTCGGCTGTGGAGGAGTCGGGCTGGACGTGCTTTGATGTGATAATGAGGATCCCCCGTGCCCGGCGCTGATGCGTTCCTGTCCCGGCTGCTCGGGCTGGGGCCGGCGCTGATGCCCCAGCCGAGCCTCGGATCTTTTACCTTCAGGATTGCCCGCCAGTGGGTGAGTCCTGCTCTGAGCGAGCTGCTCTGCTAATTAACACTAATTAAGCTCCTGTTTTGCAGGTGCAGCAGCAGCACCTAAGGCTCAACTTCCCCGGGCTCAACTTCCCCGGGCGAGGATCCCCGGGAGGGGCACAGGGTGCCACCTCTCCTGTGTGCCACCTCTCCTGCGGGCAAAGCACCGCTCCAGAGCCGGGCTCCTCCCTGCCTGCAGCTCCGGAACACAGAGGCACCGGTCAGAGACACTGATGGGGGCAAACCCAGGGGGACAATTTCCCTGTTAGGTTGTCAGAACTGGAAAGGTTTGTGACAAAAGCCAACGCCTCGGTTCTTCCAGGTGAGGATCTTGTTACACTAATTCCCTCCTAAAGCACAGAGCCTTCCCTTTGCAGAGGGATGGGATTGTGGGTGCAGGGTGTAACAGGAAGGTACAGTCCAGTTCTCCGACCAGCCACTCATTAACCCCTTCATGTACACGGATCTCAGCTCCAGCTTATGGCTTTCCCAGCACTGGCAGGAGAGACAGAAGGTAGAGCCAGCAATTCCTTCAATTGCCTATGAGAAATCTTCCAGGGGATTTAATTGGTTCTGAAAGATTCCACAAATGTCTCTGCATGAGTGTCATACACTGAATGTTGCCTTTGGGCACTGGAAACAGCTCAGCCAAAGCTGAGTGTGCTCCCCTCCAGGCCTGGATTGTGTCCCTGTAAACCAGGGATCCCCTGGAGAGGAATCAGAGGAACCAGGGATCCCCTGGGAAGGATCAGGGCACTACAACCAGCCTCTTCCAGCACATCCTGTGGTCACTGAGCAGAAAGCACAATCCATGGAGTAAAGCAACAACGAGAGGCCCTGCAGCAGCAATTTGTATAAATGCCATGTTTTGATACTATTTGCAATCCATTCTCAGGAGATAAAAGCAGATTGGTCCTTGAAGCTGGTCTCACCTCCCCTTGCTCCCAGTTCAGTCTTGCCCTGGAATTCTTTAGGTGGGAGGGTCCCAAAGAACCAAAATGTGAATTCCTGCTGCCACAGCAGGGACATGGAGTGGCTGCTGGCCACACCTGGCCCAGCATTCATGGCTGCACTCCCTTTGCCCTGCACAGGCTGGAAATGCTCTACAGGGGAATTGTCTGCTCTGTCACAATTCCAGCCTTGGGCTGGGCACTGGATCTCCTCTGCAATTAAGTTTTATTCTTTTACACTTAAGAGACCTTCAAGCTGATTTCTGAGATGCACCCACACCTTCAAGGAAGCCTTACACAGCAAAACCAATCATTCCATTTGTCCCCAAAGTGTCTGTGGCCAGAGAGGAACCTGCATGCACTGCTTGAATTCAAACCCAGCCCTGTAACCATCGCTGTTCATTAGAAAACCCCAGAAACACTTATGCAACTTGGATTTCCACAGAGTTTTCTAAAATTAGCAAGGTTTTCAGCAGTTTTTCACTCATTTGCGAGCTCGAGAGAACCATTTCTAGAATTTTATTTGCAGACCTTGAAGCAGCATTCAATATTTATAAGGAATTCCCTGTCTTGGTAGCAACGACTGACAGTTACAAAAAATAAGTACATTATAAAATGCATTAATATTTTAAGTCTGCCTGAGACTGCTGGAGGAAGATATTGCCAGCTTTTGCCGTACTGGCTGATATTTAGTTCACACAAGTAACTGACAAAAGCAGACATATCTAGGAGGGAAAAGAGAGGGTGTGTAAGAAACTGCAAGAGCTACAGTGAAAGATTTGTCTATGTTTACACAATAAATCAGAAGCAGAATGAGGAAAAGAGCCATTTTTTTTTCTCCTGTTTTTGTTCCAGCCATTCAGTGCTGTTTTGCACTCAGATATTGCTTTTGGGTTCTAAATAAAACCCTTCCTGATCTTCCACATAAAATGTTGAGGTTGTGCTGAATCGAGGTTTTCCCACAAAAATACGAATAACTCATGTTTAATGATGCAGCTGAGAGAAAAGATAAATCTTGATCTGGTTGGAATAAAGTGCTTTTTTCTGAGCCCTCCTGCATGCTGGGTGCAGGCAGTGCTGGCCACAAGCCAGGGCTGTTTACAGTGCCAGCGTGGCTGTCCCACACTCCTGAGCATCTGCACATTTTGTTCCTGGCATATTTGTGTCTGTGGAGCCAGCTGACCTTGAAACTCTCATCAGAGGGAGAAAAATAATAAAAAAAAATCAGCAGCCAGGAGCTACCACCCTCCATATATTCCAGTTATTATCAGAATATTTTTCCTCTGTTCAGTTTGCACAGAAATGACATTCAATAACACCGAATATGTTCCCTCTGTCCCGAGAGAGGCATGTTCAGTGAAACCAGAAGAAATTAAAGACCTCTCCAGCAATCCCCCAGCACGGGTTCATAAATATAAAACTGCAGCAGTACCTGGCTCAAGCACTGAAGACAAAATGTGCCAAAGCTCTGGGGTGCCCCTGCTCCTGCCTACCCCAGTTTCTGGCTCTGGGAGGCTCCGTGTCCCTGGCTGCTCCCCCAGGGCAGAGGATGGAGCCTCTGCTGTGGGACTCGGGGGCCTCAGGCCTCTGGCTGTGACAGCAGGGGCTGGCAGCCCTCTCCACACCCCCTCTCAACACCCCCTCCTGTCCTCCCGAGGGGCTGGAGGGGGGACACCCTTTGGAGCACTCTCGTGTGCCCAGGAGAAGGGTGCTGCACTATGGGATCTGAATTCCCTGGAAAAAGGAGAGATGCAGCCACTGCTGCCAGACCCTGCCCCTCTCCAGCTGGGACAGCTGCTCCTCCTGCAACCCCAGCTGCTTTTCACAGAACCATGGAATAGCCTGGGTTGGGAAGGACCACCAGGATCATCCAGTCCCACCCCTGTCCCTGCCCAGACCCCCAACAATCCCACCCTGGGCATCCCTGGCAGCGCTGCCCAAACCCTCCTGGAGCTCTGGCAGCCTCGGGGCTGTGCCCATTCCCTGGGCAGCCTGGGCAGTGCCCAGCATTTTGGAGAACCCTTAATTGGCAGATCTTCCTCAAAGTGTTCCCAGTCCTCCCGAGGAGTGAACAGATGAGTTCTGCTGTGACCTGTGTGAAACCTGCTGCAGGTCAGAGACAGGGACCTCTCAGGGAGCCCTGGGAATGAGGCTGTGCTGCTGGGAGGCAAACTGGGTCCTCTGCAACTTCCACTCCTCCCTGCAGTTGTGCAGGATTCAGTGACACTGGAGGGCTCCCTCCCATGCTGTCACTGAGTGGCCACACCTCTCTAAAATTGCAGCAAAACTGTTGGATTCACCCCACAGGCCCTCAGTGGAACTTTCTTTTCCACCTGGATCTGCCTGGGGCTTCCTCCTGTGCCACTCCACACACCAACTCCAAATTTTACTGCTGCTTAGGGCTAAAATTGTACCAGAAAAGATGCATCACCCAGATGGATGAAATTTACTTTACTTTCTGGTTAGTCATGAATTTCATCCTCTGTTTGAAGTATCTGAGCCCAAGATGAAGGAGATCAGTGTAATCTCAGCTTTATAAAACCTTCTCAGCATGGAGCACAACCACAGCCATAACTCAGCCAACTGCAGGGTCCCTCTGCTCTGTGCAGGAACAGAGAGAGAAATTATGGACTGGATTTCCCAGGATGTACCAGTGGAAATGAGGCATAACACCAGAATTGTAGGCATGTCAAAAAGCATAAAAATAAGCTTTCCCAGGAAATATGATGCCATATGGACATGGTCTTTGTTGTGGTGAGGCTCCTGGCAGTTCCCCAGGCACTGCCATGGCAGAATGTTTCCGAGCAGGAGTGCTGGGTTGTGTCAGCCCAGCACGGAAATTACCTCGGGCTGTGGTGTTTCCACTCTGACAAAAGCACTGGAACTTGTGCCATTCTGCACTGTCCTAGTTGTGGAGAATTGATTCATCTGGGCTGATAGCCTGCACACACCTTGTCACCCAGCAAAGTCCCTGAGGTGCCAGAAAGGCTCTGATTGTTGCTTTGGGTGATTTATCCAAGATTTATGCAGCACTCAGAGCCAAGGCCAAGAAAATTCCCTGCTGTGCCTGGACCAGATGCTGCTGTCATCTGAGCTGTATTAAAGCTGAGCTAAAACTGCTGAAGCCAACAGACAGGGAGTGCTACCACCACCCTTGTTTTGGCTCCCATGTGTGGCCACCCCATCCCCAAAACATCAGCAGGACAACCACACCTGTGTGGAAAGCTCAGCCTCTCTGATTGCACCATTTGCTGTGCAAAAGAGTTTTGACAAAAGATTGAGTGGTTTTTTAATTGATTGCACCAGCCCTATTTTGAGGAGCAGGATGGATCTTTGTAGGGCTCAGGCAGGTATGGCATAAAAATGCTAAAACTTTTCCTGCCCAGAGCTCCACCTTTCCCCCCTTTCTTCACCTTTATTTCATGTTTTCCAGACGTTTTCCCACCACAAGCAGCCAGTGTTCCCTCCAGCAGTCCCTGCATAGCCCAGCAGAGGGGAGTGGGCCACCACACTGGTTTTCCTCTCCTACCCAGTCTTGGGGTAAAGCCACACATCTCTAGGACATTATTTAACCACACACCCTATTTGCAAAGAAAGATTAATTTTTTTTTTGTTGTTGTTAAGCATAATTTTTCTAGTGGAAGGTGCTCCTGGTCATGGCAGGGGTTGGAAGCAGATGATCTTTAAGGTCTCTTCCAACCCAAACCATTCTATGATTCTAAGCATGAAGCAGAAATTGATGATTCAGAACATGATTCTAAGCATTACTGAAACACATTTTGGGACATCTGCAGAAAAGGTTGTGTAGAGGCAAGTTTCTCCTCAGTGTGAGTCATAGAGACCTCGCAAAAACCTTGGTGCAGGAGCTGCAGGTGCCCACCTGGGCATAAATCAAGTTCCTCTTCAGAAAGAGTCTCTGTGGAATATAATCTTTGTAAAGGGGAAACTTTGGCACAAAGAGACCTCAGGGTATGGACACATGTAAGAGGAAGGGCAGAGGAGTGTCTCATCTCATCCACCCAGCCTGGTAGGCTTTTATCAGGCTGAGAGAGATAAGGAACCAACCTGACTGAGAGCTGGCTGAATTGCTGCTTCCCATTGCAGCAGGAAGGCTCTGGAGCCAGCTGCCTCCAGAGGGGAGCTGTGTGACACCCAGGGCAGCCTAGCCAAACTGAGCCAGGAGGAGCCACTCTGACACTGCCCCCTGGTCTCTCCAGCCCCTGCCGGTGCTGGGGCACAAGGAGCAGGGTGAGCTGGCACCCGAGGCTGCTTTCTGGGTGGCAGCAGCTCCCTGCCTGCTGGCAGAGCCCTCCGGGGTGAGTGCCTGGGTGGGCTCTGCACATCAGCCACCTTCATTCCTCAGGTGCTGACCTTCCAAAGGAAGGTCTGGGTTTGTGCACCATTCTCTGGGAAATGTGCAAAGGGAGCACTGAGGCATCTGCAGGCCTCAGCTGAGGGAAAACCCTGCTGGAGGCTCCGTGCTTTTTTCTTCTGATAGCAGCAACTGCGCACAAAAGGAATTAAAGGCAGCTTTAGTGGGAGCACTGTGGGACTGACAGCCCCCTCTGCTGCCCTGAGGAACAAGGACAAAGCTGCCAACCAGCTCTGCTGTTCCCAGGGCTGGGGAGCTCCTGAGGGAGGCAGGGATCCAGGGGCTCCAGTTCCCCTTGGCACTGCCTTCATGGGGCACAAACTCCTGCTCAGCAGTACAGGCTTGGCTCCTGACTCCAGCTCTTCCCATGGAGGCTTTGCCCAAATCTTACACTTCCAGGCCCCACAAGCCTGTGAGCTACCCTCAGACAGCAGCCAAAGATAACTCTTCTCCCAGGGAAAAAGCAGAACAAAGAGCAGAACACATGTGGAGGGGATGTGCTGAATTCCCCACTAGCCTGCCGTGTGTCTTTGCAGCCTTTGGGACCTCAGTGCTCTTGGGAGATGACTAAATAAACAATCATTGCACACAACTCACTCATTTCCTCACTCTCCTATCACTGTGGGCTCCATCCCAGCCATTATCTGCAGAGGGAATTCAGCAGGGCTGTAATTCCTTCACATAATGTGCTCTCACTTTCTGCATGGCTCCCAGGGGAGATCAGTGCCTGACTTCAGTGGGTCAGGATATCAAACCAGGCTTTGTGCCTTGCTTTGCCTGTCTCTGCCTTGGTTATCCTCTGGGAAAAGCAGAATGGTGACTGCTTCCTGCCTCTTTCTCTGCCTCACCTGCATTCCCAGAGAGAGGGTGGGTTTCATTTATTAGTGCTGATAATTAATAAATGATGCTCTCTTTGAACCCTTGGGGACCTGCAGATGAGGAGACTCAGCATGAAGCACCAGAGAATGTTCCACCTTGCACAAGGATTGTGCTGCACTGATTCTTTTCAAAGCACCTGCTGATGCTGTCCAAAGTGAGAGCAGCAGTAATAATCAAAGGCCAGTAAAACCTGAGCCTAAAGTCTGAGAAGTGCAGCTGAGGCTGCCAGGCAGCCTGCTTAGGGAACAGATGGAATGAATTCCTGAAGCTGGAAGGAGGGGAAGGCTAAAAAGGTCACTTGGGCATTGAGCCAAAGGGTGACCTTAGAGACACATCCCAAAGGGGACAACGACACACCAGCAGGTCCTGCTGCAGAGATTAGAGGGATGACAATACCTGGGAACTTCTGGGGAGCAGCAAGATCAACCCATTGCATTGTCAAGGGACTTTGGGAACAGCAGCACGAGGAGTGGCTGCTGCTGAGCAGAGTGAGGCAAGGCGGTAGCTACACAGAGCTCTTCCTTTCTTCATCTGGGAAGTACCAGGGCTGGAAAAACTGAGGCACAGACAGCAGATTTAGCAGAAGTCCACATCTGATTCTCCAGAACCTGTTCTCCAGAACTAGAGATGATATTCTATTCCCAACTGAATTTTTCTGGTGATGTTGAACACAGCCCTGAGAAGACAACTGAAGTAAACCAAATATACCCATATCTGCTCTTTCCTGTTTGGATATTCTTGCTCTGGCAGACAGGAGAGTGCCCATGCCTGGGTGTGCCACCCTGCCCCTTATCCAGCTCCCAGGCTGGCTCAGGCAAGCAGGATGTCACATGCTCCAGAGGAAAAGCTGTGTGGAGACACCTCTGTGCTTCCAGCAAAGCTGGATCTGACAGCCCGCGGGCTCTCCAGGGTTGGTGTGGGATCAGCACCTCACAAATGGCAATTTAGGAACCTCTCAGGCCCTTGAGAACAGCTTAAACTTCCCCAAATGCCCTTTTTAGAGCTTCCAGGAGCATGTTTATTTGGTAACCAATGTGAGAGGAAACATGCAGAGGATGAAATGAAGTGTGAGCTCATTTTAAGGCTTCAGAGAATTTGATCAATTGCTGCTCAGAAAAACCTTGGTAGGTTGTGTGTACCTGGGACATCTGTGCTCCTTCTTCTACCCAATTAATTAACTTTGTCACCGAGTTGCAGCTACTAATTAACACTTTTATTACCATTACGTGCCCCAGAAAGGGTGAGAGCTTGAGAGCTCCATTGTCCCTCAGAAACCTGATGGTATCAGACAAACCCAGACAAAAATCTGGAAACAAAACTTCAGCAGGTGTTACCTGCTGGCCAGCTCTTCAGTGGCTTCAAACACGTTCCTACACACAGAGTTCCAAACTTCTGTTTTTTGAGCTCCAGGCAGATTGAGAGATTTCAGATACCTGTGAGTCAGGTGCCAGTGCCACTCACTCATTTTTTCCACGGATTCCTTTGCTTAGGAGTGCAGGAAAGGTGACAAAGACATGGCTGCCAATGCAGGAACATGGCTCTTTATCAGTACAAGCCTTATCTTATCTTCTGTAGGCTCAGCTTAACTCTCTGAAAGAAGGATTCAGTAACTAGAAAAGGGAAGTGACCCTGCTGTTTGTGCAGGAAGGATTGCACACCCTCTGCATGAGGTGCCACGAGCCCCTGATCCCAATCCCTGCTCTGATCCCATTCCCTGCTCCCATCCCACTCCCTAATCCGATCCCTGTTCCCATCCTGCTCCCTGCTCTGATCCTGCTCCCTGCTCTGACCCCACTCTCTGCTCTGATCCTGCTCCCTGCTCTGACCCCACTCTCTGCTCTGATCCCTGCTCCCATCCCTGCTCCCATCCCACTCTCTGCCTGCTCTGATCCTGCTCCGCTCCAGCTCCCATCCTGCTCCCTGCTCCGTGCCCCATCCCTGGATGGGGATGGATGGGTGGATTCCCTGGTGGATTCCCTGAATCCCCAGCCCGTGCTGGGCTGCAGCCGAGCCCAGCAGGATGGAGAGAGGAGCCTCTGGGCAGTGGCCCCGTGCCCTACACTTCCAGGGAAGGAAGGACTTCCCTGGCGCTCCCTGCTCTGCCGAGCAGCCGAGTTTACAAGTAAATAAAGGTAAGGAGCTTTGCTGGAGGATAATTCCCTCCATCAGCAGAGTTGCATAAGCCCCACTTTCCCCACGTGGCAATGCCAGCAGAGGTGCTGTCCCCTGAGGCCTTGCCAGGAACCCGGGGACAGATCCCACGGTTTTAGGAATTTTTTATGGCAGCTGAGCTGCTCCAGTGCAACAACTTAAAGATAGTGCTAGATTCTTGTCATCAGTTCTCTGAAAATGATAGAAAAATGAAGTGTGTTAATGTGTCAGGAAGACACAAAACAACTTGGTTTGTTCAGCCTGGAGAGGAGGAGGCTGAGGGGAGATCTCAGGGTGACTTCAGCGTCCTCACGAGGGGCAGTGTAGGGATGGGTTTGGACAACATTCCAGGCACAGAGTGGGATTGTTGGGCTGTCCTGTGCAGGGCCAGGAGCTGGGCTGGATGAACCCTGTGGATCCCTCTCAGCTCAGGATATTCCATGATTCTGTGGTTCCATGATAACTCACCAGGGCATCTCTCATGCTGTCAAGTCTGAGGAGGGATTTCCCCTCTCTGGGCCCATCCTCAGTGCTCTGTAAAGAAGAGAGCAGAGAACACAAGGGCCCTGCTGCTGTGTCTGACCTCCAGGAGTCAAATCCCACTGGTCTCTGCCTTTCTGGGTTCCCACGTGCACTGCCAGCATTTAAACAGCCTGTGCATTTAAATTTTGTCATTAGACTCAGCAGAGGAGGACAAGGCTTTACCAAGCTGCTGCTCAGAATGTGTGAGGCTGAAGTGATTACAAACCCTTTGCTTTCATTACTAGCAAGCCTTGAAGGTGCTGGGAGGAATGAGGGGTAAAATTTCCTCCATCTGTGAGGCTGTTCTTCCATTGCAGGCACTCAGAGATTTACACTCTGCCTGCCTGCCTGCCTGCGTGCTCGGATTATTTAGGGAAGGCTGGCCTGGAAGCCAAGAGGAGCCAAAGCCCCGCTCTCACATTTCCCCAGGCTGTGACTGTGCTTATTCCCAGGGAAGGAGCTTTGGGAGTGACTCAGAGGCACTCAGACAGCAGAGTGAGTGCTCAGTCCCCCATCCCTGCTGCTCCAGCATGGCTGGAACCCGCTCAGAGTGCGCCTCATCCCCGGAAGGATGGATCACCTCTCCTGGGAAGGAGGGATCACCTTTCCAGGATGGATCAGCTCTCCTGGGAAGGAAGGATCCCCTCTCCCAGGAAGGAAGGATCCCCTCTCCCAGGAAGGAAGGATCCCCTCTCCCGGGAAGGATGGATCCCCTCTCCCAGGAAGGATGGATCCCCTCTCCCAGGAAGGATGGCTCCCCTCTCCCGGGAAGGATGGATCCCCTCTCCCAGGAAGGATGGCTCCCCTCTCCCGGGAAGGATGGATCCCCTCTCCCAGGAAGGATGGCTCCCCTCTCCCAGGAAGGATGGCTCCCCTCTCCCAGGAAGGATGGATCCCCTCTCCCAGGAAGGAAGGATCCCCTCTCCCAGGAAGGATGGATCCCCTCTCCCGGGAAGGATGGATCCCCTCTCCCAGGAAGGAAGGATCCCCTCTCCCGGGAAGGATGGATCCCCTCTCCCAGGAAGGATGGATCCCCTCTCCCAGGAAGGATGGCTCCCCTCTCCAGGAAGGATGGATCCCCTCTCCCAGGAAGGATGGCTCCCCTCTCCCAGGAAGGATGGCTCCCCTCTCCCAGGAAGGATGGATCCCCTCTCCCAGGAAGGAAGGATCCCCTCTCCCAGGAAGGATGGCTCCCCTCTCCCGGGAAGGATGGATCCCCTCTCCCAGGAAGGATGGCTCCCCTCTCCCAGGAAGGATGGCTCCCCTCTCCCAGGAAGGATGGATCCCCTCTCCCGGGAAGGAAGGATCATCTCCCCCGGCACTGCACTGCAGCTCACATCCCTCCCGTGCCCAGCACACAGTAAATAAGGACTGGGAGGCTGCCAGGATCCCTGCACTGAGGTTAATGAATAAACAACGCCTGCAGGACTCACTCGCCTCCTGTTTTTAACGTCTGTATCTTTGATTGCATCTTCGAGAGACCTCTCCATAAATAACCATTCCAAGAGATAAAAGCATTGGATGTTTCCTTTGACAGAACAGAGATTATCAGCATTTAGACAGAAAAACTGCTGGTAGCTTTGCCTTTTATAGAAAATGTTGCCTTTATCATGGCAAACAGAATGCTGAAAGGCTTGAAAATGCAAATATAGCAAGGGACATTCTGGAAATGGGAGCTCAGCCATGCCTTGTTTTCCCCATTTTTCCTGGTGGGAGGTGTTCTCATCACACACATTTCCAGGAAAACAATGAAGGAAGCTCAGAAAAGTGGACAGTGTTGGAAATTAGGAGGGCTGCCAGCACACCAAGGTCACTGCTAAAAATGGGATTTAATTGCTTGGTTATGGATGCAATTTTGGGAATATCACCCAAGGTGAATAAACAGTTTCACAAACACAACCCATTGGATTTCCAAGAGTGCCTTGGGTGGTTTGGAATGTCCAACATGAGAGACAAGGAGAAATCCTTCTGCACTTTGTGGGATCCCTGCCATCTAAGGGGGCTCCAAGAACCTTGGAGTCATTTGTCACTTGTGAAAATCTAGGTCATTTACTCCCCTCCTCCTGCTCTGCTTTTTTTCATGCTAAATATAGAATGTATTTTCTGGCTTCAGACTGAATAAAGTTGTTAATTACACTCTTTCCTAAAAACCTGCAATTGAAATTCACTTGGGGAGTCTCTGAAAGCTGGAGAAGGCTATTCTATTTTATAATATTCTTTTGACATGTCTTAGAGGAAAAAGGAAGAAAGCTCATTTGCTTTTAATTTCTCAGTTTTGAGGATAATATTTAACAGAAGTAAATCCCTTTAAGGGCTCAGCTATGCTCTTTGAAGCTAGAGGGGAAAATCCCACTGAGTTTCAGTGCAGGAGAACCAGCCAGATGCTTTGGAAAATTATGTTAAACAATCTGCAGTGTGTTAAGTGATGCAAGAAAATTAATTTGTGCCATCATGAACTGCCAATAGGTGAAAAAGATGGGAATCCTGAGTGTAGTAGGTAGGGTATAAAAATAACCAGGTTCTTTCAGGATGTACCTCATCAATCAGCTCCTGGTAAAGGGTCTGGAGCAATTCCATCCTCAGCTCCTGGTGCTGTAAAAGCCCAATGGTGCTGGTGTAACACACCTGCCTGCCAGGAGGTGTAACAGAGGGATTGACATGCTCTGCAGATGAAAAGGGCTGCCTGAGTGAGATCAAATTTGTAATTAATAATGGAACTATTAGAACAAGGGGTGTCTAATAGCAGAGTTCATTCCTTGTTCCTGTGCTTTTGTCCTCGCAGCTGTGGGGCCAACACTGCCCCCCTGAGCCACAGAGCTCCTCTGGTTCACTCTGAGCACACCTGGCTCTGCCCAGCTGTTAAAGAACTTTTTTTGAACATCCAAATCCTGATCCCAAGCTCCTCAAGCCTTGGAGGATCCCATCTCCAGCTGTCCCTGGTGGTGGCCAGAGGCACTGGGCACTCGTTGCTCTATCCCCAAGGGGACAGCAGCTTCCAGGCTGGGTTTGTTGAGGGAAGAACTCATTTATTTACAGCAGGGCCTGAAAAACTCAGGGATACAGCCTGCCTCAGCCATCCTCTGCTGATGGAGAGGGATGGGCAACTCCACAAAGCACTGCAGCCTTGGACACCTGCCTGAGAGGGAGAAGAGGAGATGCCTCCTGAGCACGAGGGGAACCAGAACTGCTTTATCAGACACCTCATGTCTGTGTGTCTGCAGGAGGGTGGGATCATCGCAGGCCTTGGTCACTTGGTCCCTCACGATGCAGAGGATGGAGAACTACAAAAGATGGACATTTCTCTAAGCTCCACGGTGACAGCAGTGCAGAGAGAGAGACAGCAGCCTCAGTGAGGTCACTGCTGCAGCCCCACAGCAGTGGGGTCACTCCTGAGGAGTGAATAGCAGCGGGGTCCCTCCTGCAGCCTCAGTGGGGTCACTCCTGCAGCCCCCCCCTCTGCAAAGGGCTCAGATGGACTCGGATTCAGCTCAGATCTGGGGGAGAAGTTGGACCAGGAGTTTGGGCAAGGACACAGCCAGCTCACAGAGCACAGCCCTATGAAATCAGGCTGCAGAGAATTCTGCAGCATATGGGGGGCATTAAGAGACACCTGGTTCTTGCCCAAACCATCTCCCCATGCAAAGGCAAGGCTGGAGCTCACAGGTGGCCAAGGCCCCCGTGCTGTGCCTGTGCTGCTGGGATGGGACATGAGGCTGGGGCATTGGGCAGCAGCAGTAACTCAGCTCCCCAGGTAAGGCTGCATTACTGTTTAACTCTGGCAGCCCAGCTCTCCACTGCCTCCCCATCCATCCTGCAGCCCATTCCCCTGCCTTCCACATGCCCTGTGCAGATGAGGCCCAGCATTAATGAGCCATTGCATACAGATGAGCTGGCAGCCAGTCTGACCTGCCACAGCCACACATAAAAGCCAAGCAGGGCCTTGGGCTCTCTTCCTTTGATGCAGGAGCTGCTGGACCCAAGTTCTGTAGGAGTTCCCTGCTCTGGGGGAAGCAGCAGCTCCTCTCCCATCTCCCTTCTGCACTGGGTGAGACACAAGGTAAGGGACTCTGTTCTACTGCTTCCCCATCATATTTCCCTAGACTGTCCCTTCTGTCTCCTTGCACAAATTTACCATCTCAGGACTACAGCAATGGAACCAAAAAAAATCTTTTTTTTTTTTTTTGTGGAATAGCATGTGTGGATTCTAGTCTGCCTTGTCACTGGCTAACCTCTCCTTGGCCAGCTCTTTGCCGCTTCTCTGCATCCATTTCTGCTCCCACTAAGCAGCTACTGAGGAGAACACTGCCAAAAAAATCTCAGCATCTGCTGGAGTCCCCTCAGCCACCTAGTGCAGTTCAGGCACTGCTCTTCTCTGGGAATGCTGAATGCATTTCTGAGAGTGCCATGGGGCTAGAAGGGCCTTCAGCCTCAGCTCTGTGAGAAACTGGGGTGGGATAAGCTGGTACAAGCTCAGGGCATGTTAGGTTTGTGTGGGAGCTGCCAGCACTGCTGTTTAACCCTGTGTCAGCAGCAGCCACCTGGGCTTCAGAGTGACTTCAGTAACTTCAGAGTAACTGAAGGGCTAATTAAGTGTGTGTAAGTGGACAGTTAATGAGCATCAGCTTAGGGTTTCACAGCCCTACCTGAGCTGGGAGGTGTTTCAGCTCCCCAGAAGCAACAGCTCAGAGCAGAAGTTCCCCCAGCTCAGCTGCAGGAGATGCTCAGAGCTCCAGGAACAAGGTTCTCAAAACTTCTAAGTTAAAAAAAGTAACTGCCCTTAAATTCTCTTCCATTTTGGGCATGACAACATGTAGTGCATGGTTCACTTCCTTAATCTCACAGTCAATTGCTTTTCTCAACCCCTATAAACATCAGCAGGGAAAGAGAAAAATCTGCATATATGTTAGTAATAAATTTAAAAATCAGGGCATACCACTTAAGGGTTGACTTGTCAGAAAATGGTAATTAAAAATGTTCCAGCTGACAGTGCTGCTTTAATGAATTATTAGTAATGTTCTCAGAGAACATTTGATGAAAGACACCATAAGAGCTCTTGTTTAAACAAACCAATTTTCTGCATCATGCAACTTCAGTGCACAAGAGGGGGGAAATCTCCCCTATAGAATCACAAAAATAACCAGGTCGTGGTTTGAACGATCACAGAGGAACCAGTGGCCATTCCTACTGGGCTGTATTTCCTATACCATGGCCTTTTTCCATAGGTGCTTATCTGAGAGCTGCCACTCTAGAGTGAAACTGTCCCAAAAGCACAAAGAGGTGCAGTATGAGAGCTTCTCAGAGTTGCAAGTGTTCTCCATGCGCAGGGCACTGTTCCTGAGACAGGCACAGAGCCTTGGCTCCGGGTCCCTGATCACAGCTGGGGCTGCTGCCTCCCTCCAGGCTCTGCCTGGCAGAGTCCAGGGGAGCTGCACAAGGCAGCACAGAGCACCTGAGTGAGGAGCTGGAGCTGGATGCAGAGGGCATGGAACTCTAGGGATGGGCTCTCTGACCACCTCAATCAATTGTCCAGTGACTCTTTTTGCCTTTTACTGCTTGGCATCTTCTACAGTTCCTGCAGGAGGTCCTTACTTCCAGACAGAGCCTAGGCTGGCAAGAAGACATTGAGGGGAGAGTGTGTGGAGATTTGGAAACACAGTCCTGCTTGTTGGGAGTGTTGTGTGGAGTGGGGAAGGATGAGGGCAAAGGGCACTAAGCCTTAATCATGGATTTGTGCTCGGATGTGAAGGAGGCGGCGGTGGGAGGTGGGGGAAAGAGACTCCCATGCTTCATTTTCTTGCCATGGGATTCTTGCTGAGTTCCAGCTCCATCCAGATTTGTTGTTTGTTCTTGACAGGAGAAATGTAAGAGTGCAGCTCTGGGAATTCACCTCTCTGGCAGAAGTCCTGTGGACCCACCCCAGCACTGGTGAGCAGCACATCCTGGGGAACTGCAGGTTTCTTGCAGGGGTGGTGGTGGGAAAGGCCCTTCCCAAGAGGAGTTCTGATCTCCAGAAGGCTGTTCTGGGTCCAGCAGCTCACCTCAGCCCCCTGTGACCAAGGCACATCCCTAAATCTTTGGATTACAGCAGGAATGAGGGCAGCTTGACACGGGAAGTTCCCCTTCCCAGCCAGGCTGCCCCAGGAGTGCCCGCTGTGTGTGGGCACACAATCCCAAAGCTGCACCGGCACCACACACCCTGCCTGGACTGCAGCTCAGCCTGCCCACAGAGAAAAGGAGCTTTAGAGCTCAGGTCCAGGGCTCTGGGTGCCTCCCATCAGGAGTCCTGTCCCCAGAGCAGGAGCTGGGAGCAGCACGGGGCTGATGAGGGCTCACCCTCTCTGCTGAGCCTCCCTCAGGTAAGGGTTTGTTCCCTTCTTGCTTTCCCCAGTGTGGAGGCTTGAAATAGCTTGGTTTGGTGAGGAGGAAAGCAGGGCAGGGACATGGGAGCCTGCTTCCTCTGCAGCATGCCAGAGAAAGGCAAAGGACTTAACTTAGCTCAGGCTTTAAGAAAGTCTCCCCAGCACGGTGCTGTGGGCAGAGCTGTGCACAGAGGAGCCCAGAACAGGTAACAAGCTGCCAGGTACTGCTCAAAGCCCTGGGAATGCCCATCCCAGAGGGAAAACCAGGCAGTTCTACAAATGTGCATCATAGGGCAGAGCTGCTGTGACCTGAATGGCAACCCTGTGTGTGGAGGTTGTTAATATTCAGAGGAGTCCCTCTAACTTCCCTTTCTTGTTTAAATTTGGGGGCTCATCTTGTCACACTGGGTGAGAGGAGATGCCCAGAAAAGCAGCTCCTTCAGCCTCAAATTTAAACTGAGCTCTGGTGCCTCTCTTAGAAGAGCTGCCTGGACTCTTCAAACATTTGAAGGGGTAAAGTGAGGTGAGAGTAAATCCTTCATGGGTTTTACACCACTTCAGTAGAACTTTGGAAAGCTCAAATAACATCCTGAGGTTTGCTGCATAATTGAATCCTACATAAAGTGGCACAATGGATACAAAATTTTAAAAAGCTCATTAATGGCTGAGGTCAGAGCTTCAGTTTTGGAAGTAATTTAGTCCCAGGTTTAACTTAGGTACTTAATAGAAGCAGGAACTTAAAATAGGAATCTTGGTACCTAGAACTGCTTATGTAGCTGATGATCCAGGGAAGTTTGAAGCAATTCACTTTGAAATGCCAGTTTCTGAGAGCTGAGAGGAATTCTGAGGCACCAGAGTCACTTGAATAAGTTCCTTCAGGTTGGTGGAATGAATCACCACCACAGAAAATTCCATCGAGATTTAAGCTCCTAAATGAGTAGGAAGGATGTGAGATGCCTGGACAGGTTAAGCTGTTTTTCCCTGGAAATGAAACAGTGGGATATGTGTAAAGGGATTCCAAGAGGTCAACATGCTCTCACTTTACTGTCTAGTTCTATCTGGAACATAAGGACCTCCTGCAAGAACTGCATTAGGTGCTGAAAAATAAGAGGCAGAAAGAGCCACTGGACACTTGGTGATGGTGTAATTTAAATACAAAGCCTTTCACAGTGTGGGAGCTCATCATAAATCCAAACTTAAGACTTTAATTTGCAAAAGGATCTGCAAATCAGCTTTATATTTGTCCCCCTCCAAAAGCCATTGCATATTCCCTCTGTTTCACTCCTTGCTGAGAATATTGAGATACTATAATCACTGAACCTTTTTCCCTTCACAGATAATAAACAGGTGCCTGGTAATATAGCAATGGAGCATCTCTTGAGACTCTCTTAAAATCTGTGCTCCATTCCAACTCTGACTACAGCAAGCTAATGTTGTTAGCAGCCCACAGCTCCACACTCAGAACTTTGCAGTCACTGAATTTATCCACCCAGCCCCCTCCTTCCTCTTCCATCTTATGAGCAGATGGGGAAATAGGCACAAAGAGGAGAATATTTGTCTCAAAGTACACAAAAAAGTGGAAAGTTGGGAACTCAGCTCAGCTATTTGGACTCTGGGGAATGCTTTATCACTTGACTGCACTTACCAGGTCCCACAGCCAAAAGCCATTTGATTAGAACAGATCAGTTGGGTTTTGGGTTAAGACAGAATCTGCTCCCTAAGTTTACTCCTTGCTGTGAAATAGCAAGGAGTGAATGTACTGAACGCTGGTCTCTGACCTTGGTAATAAGTTGATTTAATTGGATTTGATTTTTCCAATGTAACATCTCAAGTCAGCCATAAAGTCTGGAATTAGCATAGCACATCTCCACACAGGAGAGATTTTCAAGCAGCAGAAGGAGATGAAGTCCGTGCCCAATGAATTTCAAATTACACTGAGGATGAACTCAGCCATATGCATGTCAAACCCAAATTGGGCAGGCTCTGAGTGCAGCAGGCAGCAGTTATTAATGGCTTACATTTGCTATTAGGAATGCAGAGTGGCTGCTTTGCACCCAGTTTGTTCTGATGTCTCCTCACATCAATGACCCATGTGATGGGTCAATAATTCACTGCATGCACTCTGCAAGCCAAGAATGTCTTGCAAGTCAATTGCACTCATAGAAATAATTAGGAGCACAAAAGTAACTGGAGGATGGGGATAGAAAAAGCCTTGCTGGTGAAACATTGCATATTCCAGGCAAAGAAGAGTGTTCCTGCCTGTAGATCTGTAGCTCGTGCTCCCCAGCACCTTCCAAGGGCACTGAGCATGCCCCTGACAGCAAGAACTGGCCTGAAAAGGGGCAATTTGCAGTGCCAGTATTTCAGGCAATAATCGGGTTCCCGTGTAACTAAAAGCTATTTTCTTTCTGCAGGAGATGTATAAAAAAGTAGGACATTAGGCAAATAGCTGCCTGCTGAGATCTGAGCCTCAAAATTGTTCCTGAAATTTGTTTAGCTTCCATGGCATTAAACTGTAATAAATCCCAGGAACATTTTAACCAATCTGCTGGGCACAAGCAGACTCTAATCCAGATGGACAAAATCTGCTTCATCAGACCCTGTACGAAAGAGCACAAAATGCCTTTGCCAGCTCTGGGTTCAGCTGGGAAGTTCTGAAGCCAGGCTACTCCCAGCCTAAGTCCTGGGCTGAGCCTAAAGGCCACAGCAGGGGCTGCAGGCTGTGCTGTGCATCCTGGAATTAGGGCTGTTATCCACACCTTGGGAAGGCAGCCAGGGAGAACTGAGGGATGGAAATTGCTGAGGTGAGACTGGAATGGACTGGATGTTGTTGAAAATCATGGGAGTTGGACCTCAGGAACCAGGGGCAGGACAAAATCCATCAGTCCCAGTCTGGAGCACTTGATGGACAGGAATCCTCCCAGCCACTGGTGTCTGGTCTGTGATTATGCAGCCTGCACTGGTTCAAGGTGGATCATCAGCCTACAGGGGCCAGCCTGAGCAGCTCGGGAGAGCAGGGCCAGGGAAAAAAAGGGGAGCAGGGAAAATCACCAGGGAGATGTGCTTCAGTGCCAGCTCAGCTCGTACCACGGGCAGTCAAAGGAATTCACAGAGCAGAAAACCTGTATTATCCAAAGGAATAGTGCCTCTGTTCAGGAACACAACAAATCATTTCCCTTCTGAGCAATTCCATGGGGTCCCCAGAGGTTTCTTTGCTTTCTGGAGGTACAGGGAGAATTAAGAGATTGCATTCTCTCCCCTGATCCTCCCATTTCCTGTGGTGCCACTGTGGCCCAGCTGACTTTGATGCAGATATCAGGGAGGGCCTTTATGTTTCTGAGGTAAAAAGTGAGTTCAGAAGCTGAAGTCCAAAATGTCGATTAATGGAGAGCAAGTCTGGAGTGATGTTGCTTTCAACACATCTGCTGGGAAACTCCTGAATGAGAGGCAGGACACACTGAGAGGAGCCTGGCACATGACCATGAAGCACAGGGTCTGTTAATACTCCTGTCTAAGAGACACTGATCCTACATACAGAAATTCAGGAAACAAGGACAACTTGACTGCAAAACAAAGCCAAATCCAAGCAACAGCAGAGCCAGGGACAGACAGAACAGTAGCAGAAGAACTAACAGTAGAAAAGCCCAGTGTAAACTATGTATTTGTGGGATTTACTATGAAAGTACTGTTATTTAAAGAAGGGGATGTGAGGTGCTAAGTCATGAGCACAGAACTCAGGCTGCAGTGCAGTCTTTAATCCCTGGCAGGTGAGACAGGCAGAGCTGGGAAATGTTTCACACACAGTGCAGTGATGTAAATGATCCAAGGGAAGAGTTCCACACACTCTTTGATCTTGAGAGAAAGCCTTCCTCACTTTGGTCTGTGTTTACATGAGGTAAGAGAGAAAATGTGAAAGAACTGTCTTCTGTGGGAAACAAATTGCAATAAATTCTATTTATAGCACAGCAGTGCTCCTGAAAGGTCCCAGAATCCCTGACAGCTTGCCCAGGGATCACTGCAGTTACTGCTGAAGCAACTGTAGTGCTCTAACAGGGCAGGGCAGAGGGTGCTGAGCAGTAAAACAACACCTGCTGAAATCCCAGTCTCAGCCCTAAAATAGCCCCACACTTGCATGTAAAGTAGAGAAATTATTCTTATTTCTTTTGCAGACAGGGACCAGGAGTTAGAGAGAGATGGAAATATCTGAGCACACAGAGTCAGGGCCCCAGCTCAGCAACTGCTGTTTCCAGGCCAGTGCATCCTCCCAGGAACCATCTCCGGGGCTGGGCAGTGCAGCTCCCACCCATCTCACCCTGCTGTACATCTCCAAGTCTTTCCTCTCCAACCCTGCTGTCTGGGAAGTGCTCAGGGGCTGCCATTCCCAGTGGAAACCTGGCAAAGCAGGGTTTGAGTCTGGCTTACCTAGAGCAGTGTGACAGACCTCTGTGCTCTTGCTCGGGCTCTTGGCACCCAGCCAGCCAGCACAGGGGGGGTTTAGAAACCAAAGTCACCTTGGAGAGCACCAAAGGCTGGAATTACAGCCCCAGGTGAGGACGGTGCTCTTCACATTCCATGGAACCATTCCCTGGCTGTCTGGGGTTTTCCCTGGTGCTGTCAGCAGGGCAGAGATGGCAGCACAGCAGTGACTCCCAGGGTGGCACTCACACCAGGGCTACCAGCAGCTTTTTGTGTCCCAAAACCCCAGAGCAGCCCTTCCTGCTGCAGTCCCACAGAGGACTGGGCTTTCTTTGCCTTTCCCTTGGCTTCCTCAGGCTCCCACACAGGGAGCCTCCCATCAAATCCTGCCCTAAGGATGCAGTGTGGTGTGGCAGGGCCAGCCAGGCCCTTGGGCGTGTTCTGATTGCCCTTCCCATGTCCCTGCTCCAGAGCTGGAACTGCTCTCTGAGCTACCGTGGGGGGACTCTGTCACTCAGCATTTGCTGTCTGGTTTCTGTCCTTGTGCAGAGCCCAGGCAGAGGGGCTGCAGTGCTCCTCCTGTGCCCTGAGGGAGCAGAACCCTTTCCCACCCACTGAGGTGACCAGTGCTGAGTTCTCTGTCCCCATCCCAGAGCTGGGGCCTGGCTGGGGCAGTACCACAGCAGTATCAGATAAATCCACCAGCACTGTGGCAAGGAAGCCTGGACAGGAGCAGAGCTTCCATCTGCCAGGCAGGGCTGGGTGCTGAGGGATCTGAGAGCAGAGCAGGGTTAGACCTGTCCCTGCTCGCAGGTGCTTCTGCCTTGGCAGACTCTGTCCCCTGCTGTGTCCCCAAGCCCAGAACCAGCTGCCTTTGGGCTCTGCAGCAGCTGTGACTGACACTTGACATTGGCAGCCTGGAGAAACACCACGGGAGTTAATGATTCAACCCCTTAAATGCCTCAGCAAAGAACACCAGCATGAGCAATGTGCAGAACTGGCTCACATGACTCTGCCCCTTTCCCCTGTGGCTTTTTGGGGGTGTTTATGCAGCATTTGCTTTCCAGCCTCGCTGCTGAGGGTTCACTGCATTCAGATCAATCCCACAGGTCCAGGTGAGAACCCATTTCCATCTGCCCTTCTCACACATTGACAGGGCAGTGCCTTTGTATGGCAACGCAGAGCAGAAGCAGCCACACAAACCTGCCTTTCTCCATGAAACATTTAAGCTAAAAGCAAAAGGCTTTATGTTCAAGGCTTCTCAGCCCATCAAAATCAATTGTCTTAAAGTAGAACAGAAATCTAGTGCAACACTGGGGTGAGTTAAATCCCTATTTTTTTTCTCATGCAACCACAACATGTCACACACAACTCTACCTGCAATGAGAATTATTTGTGGGGATTTTTTTGCCAAATTAAAAATCCCAAAAGATAGAATTTGCTTGAGAAATTATTTCTTCTAGATAGCAATTTCCTACTAAAACCTGAGTATTTTCAGTGGAAACCTATTTGTCTGAAGATAGAAATGAGTTCTGCTGAGAAATCCTGCTGGAAAGGCAGCTCAGCTCCCAGTTCTCTGTGTGCAGAGGCAACATCCCAGCGTGGCTGCACCTGAGCCGGTGCCTGGGAATTTTCTGTCCCAGCAGAAGGTGCAGCAGGAGGTTCAGGCCAACCATGGAACTAACCTGGCACTGCAAAAATATCCAATCCCTGGTGCCTGTGAAGGGATTGTTGCTGAATGTTGGCAGATGGGTTTGTGCAGCCAGAGGTGTTTCCAAGGGCCAGGACAGGAGGACATTCTGCTTCTGCTCCTCTCCCAAACCCTTCCCAGGTTTGTGTATGGGATGTGTCCTTTGCTCTCAGTCTGCTGGAGCCTTTAGCTTTTCCCCAGCAAATGCAGCCCTGGATTAATTTCTGTGCAGCACTAATTACAGTATTATTAATTGCTGACACTGACAGTAATGTCTTTATTGCCGTAAATCCTTTACTTATACATCTGAGGTAAATATTCTAACCTTTGAGGACCCCAAACACTCCTAAGCTTTCAGAAAACAAGATTTCCTTGAGTCCTCAGTTCTGCAGTGCCTGTTCTTTCATTTATGCACTGGCTTGTGTTCCCATGAGAGAATTATTTCTTCCCCTCAGATGTGTGTGTGTGGGGGCGGGGGGGGGGACACGGGACTGCAGCCCCTCCTTTCAAACCATGTGTACAGGGCACAGCATTCCTGGAATTAGTGACTGTTTGTTATCACAGAAATATGATGGAAGTGGCTCCAAGGGGCACCCAAGTCACACTGGGGCTGCTCAGCAGCAGCACATCAGCACCACACCCTACAGAACAGGTACCAGGCATAGTGAGAAGTTCTCATGTAAGGCAGAGAGGCAGAACCCCCCTGGCAGGGCAGGGCAGGGCAGGGCAGGGCAGGGCAGTACCTCTGAGCTGGCTGAGTCCATTGAGCAGCCAACTGCTCCTGAGGAGTCCCTACATCCCACAGATGTCAGAGCTGGCAGGGTTCTGCTCCTGAAAGTCAGGACATGAGGAGAGGAAGGGAGAGGACAGTACATGTCCTGGTTATGGCCCTGCTGGCCTGGGCTGGGCCAGTCCTGCTTTGTGCAGCTCTGAGACAGGAGGAGGAGACCTCTCCCTTCTCCCATCTAAGGGGGACAGTTTGGCTCTTCAGGGGTTTCTTTGCTGCGTGCTCATACAGAGCTGTGTGCTCCCACAGAAATCTGGTCTGGGACACACCTCTTCCAAGGATATTCCATTTCCCCAGGGGATATTATGGACTGTGCCCAGCCCCCAGGCTGGTGTCCCTCTGCCTGTCCTGATGGAAAAGGGAGCTTGGAGAGCTCACAGTAACTCTGTTCAGCAGGACAGAGGGCAAGGCAGGGGATAAGATTCTTTGGGGTATCCACTTGAAATTCCACTTGGGCTTTAGGCAAATGCAGTCACTTGGGCTGGAGCTGTGACAAGGCTCCAGCTTAGCTCTGAGCCGGATGGAAGGATCACATTTCCCACATGGAGCTGGCATGAGAGCGACACTCTGAGGCACAGCCACAGTGCTCAGAGCTCCAAGCTGCTGCCAAGGATAAATATTCCATGGTGGCATTGCCAGGGCCAAGAAGGAACCCTGCCAGTGCCAGCAGGTCTGGTCCCTTGGCAGATGTGTTCCTCAGGAGGATGCTCAGAGGATGGTTCCAATCAGGTTCTCTACAGACAGACCCCAAGGCTGCTGCAGGGACCTTAGATTTTCTTCCACTCCCAATTGATGCAGCTTTCTGTGGCAGTCCTTGATTCTGATTTTGATACAAGCAACAAAGAATGGTGCAACTGCTATCCCCTTCCTTCAGGCCCGTTCCTGCTCCATCCCATCCCAACAGGCCCATTCCTGCTGTATCCGATCCCATCCAGGCCCATTCCTGCTCCATTCCTGCTCCATCCCATCCCATCCCATCCCATCCCATCCCGTCCCATCCCAACAGGCCATTCCTGCCCTCTGTCCTATCCAGGCCAATTCCTGCTCTGCCCAGGGCAGCTGGCAAAGGGCAGAGGAGCTCTCCTCCCCAAAGGGCTCAGCAGTGGAGCAGCCAGCAGATAATACACCATGAGAGTAAGTGTTAGAGTTTGCTATTCTAATAAAAATGGATTTGATAAGGTATTAGGAATTGGATATTTCACATACTTTGTTCAGAGAAAGTTCAACAAAAAGAAAAACACAGAAAGGACTGAAAGAAGATCTGAGTTTTGCAAAGAACTGAACAGGACTGAAAAAAAAATAATCCTTTAACTCTGTATCCCCTTTCTTCTAGCTAAGCTGCTTAGAACTTCCTCTGAATCCCTAACAAAGATGTGTTTCCAGGCAGGCTGCGGGCTCGGGAGCTGCTCTGTCTCCCCCTAATGCTCCCCTGGTGCCAGCCTGGCTCCCTCACCCTCTGCTGCCAGGGAGGGAAGGAGTCTAGAGCCACAGACACCAAACTGCAGGGACAGAGCAGGAGATGGAACCTTGTTCTTATCATGCCCCCATCAAACATTCAACACCTTTTCCTTCCTCCCCCCTCTGACCTCCTCAAGGGCTGCACGTGGCTGGGATTAAAGCCAATTCCCCGGACTAAAACTTACCCGAGGAACAACTGAGTGTCATTATCCCCCACACCCAAACTTTTCAGAACAGACCAGCTGAAAGGAAGTAAGAGCAAAGAGAAGCACTCAGTAACATTCCTGAGAGGGCAGAGGAGCTCCAGCTGCTCAGGACCTGCCAGGGCTGGTGTCACCCACTTGCAGGGCTGCAGAGAGCCGGCAGAAATACAGGGAACGGCTCTCAGATATTTGGGGTGGAGGCACTGCTGGAGTGCTGGGAAAGCTGAGAATGGAAACATGGAAGTTTTTCCTTCCTTTGGTGATCACTGGGAAATACAAGACTGGGCCAGAGAAGTGGGAACCTCCTTGTTTTCACAGCTAACCTTGACAGGTTGTGTTTCTTCATGGGGTTTTTATTGGTGAATGTCACCCTGTGCAGGAGCTGAGCAGTGCACCCTCTGTAAGCACTCAGTGCCTGGGGACAGCAGCATTCCCCAAGCCCCACAGCACAGAATTCCACACTCCACACAGACAGCAGTGCCCTGCTCGCTTGGCCCAACAGGAAACATACCCTGGTAAACATTAGCTAGGAGGTAGTCAGGCACTTTTGGTGATTTGAATTAAAAGGCTTTTAATTGCTGTATTATATAACTTTATATAATCTTCTCCAGACAGTCAGTGATATGCTCACAGCATGCATATCCAAGAGGGAATTTTTCTCTTGCTGAAGCAAATCAACACATTTCAGCTGTGTGTGGGGGCAAAGGATTTGTTGAAAGGAGAATTCCTTTGTCAACCTGCCTGAAGAGAGGTGTAATTCTTCTGCCTCTTTGATCTGCTCCAGGGTAGCTTAAGCAGGGCTTGTAAAGGAGCCTCAGAAGGGGCCATGGATAATTTAAAGGGGCAGGAGAAGAATGGTGGAGTTTGGGACCTCTTTTCAAGGATCCAGGCTGAGCATCTTGTTCTCAGCTCTTCTGTGGCTATTATCTGTTCAGCTGCATGTCCAGATCCTCACCCAAATTCCAGGAGGTTTCCAGTGGAGGCTGGATCAGAACTGTGACAGTAATTTGTCATGATCCCTGCTGTGAGGACATGGGCAGATCAGAAACCAGAATTCCTCCAGATTTCTCCCCTTCACACCCATTCCCTGAGGTCAGGAGCCCCTTCTGCCTAAGGAGTGCAGGTGCAGCTCATGATGTACAAGGTGAGGCATCCCAAAATTTCACCCTGCCATTCTGGTAAAGCCAATGTTCACATTCCTGCAGAAAATGAACACAAGGGCCAGCTGAAGTTGGATGCTTTTGCACAGTAAGTCTAAACCCTGGAAATTTCATGGAATAATGTGCTGCACAGGAATATTTTATTTCTGTTCAAACTATGCATTAACATGGACATATTAAAAATGCATCAGGAAAATAAAACTTGAGAATTGCTCAGGAAAGTGTGACCTCATTCCCCTTTCCTTGAATACAGGCTTAAAGTTTAACCTCTGTCAGCTCCATATGCAACCAATAAATTCAACAGCAAAAGGGTGAAAAGGTACAGTACAAAGTGACCTTCATTTCTTTCTTTTATTGAGCAGGGGAGGAATGTGATTCAGTCCAAGTGCAGAAAGAAGGCAGCTGTAAGAGACATAGAAATGATTTTATTCTTAGGGCTGCTGATACTAACAAGGACATTAAATAATAGAATTACTTCTGGCTTTACAAAATGCAATTATTTTGTACTTAGTCTCTGTTCTTGATAATTTAATATTTTCTCTTTGCTACTGATTGACACCTGTGAAGGTGTTTTCTGGTGCCTGTGACTGGGTCCAATGGGAGGATTTCTGCTTTAGCCAGCTGAGACATCAGGCAGCTTCTCGAAATTAATATTACAGGGTAAAGGCACTTTGCCAAACAGCAATTCTTGACTTCATAAAGCTGTTGTGGTGGCAACAGCAGGGGACCCTCAGAGGGGCCACTTGGTGCTCCCTGTGTCAGCTGTACAATTGGCACCCACACTTCTCCAGTGTTTAAATGGCTTCAGTTAAATGAGACAAATTTCACAAGGATCTCCCTCCAGTGTCAAACAGCTCACTTGGGATTATCCTCAATTTGGACTTATGAAATTAGAGTTTAGGAGAGGTAAACAGGTCTTGCCACAAATACTTAAGCACATGAAATCAAGCAAAATTTGGGCAGTCCACTTGCCACCAATTTGAGCCCAAGCATTTTGCTGCTGACCAAAAGGAAGCCTGGGTGGGCTGGTGATAGGAGGCAGGGCTTGAGATAAGGGTGTAGCATCTTCAGCTTGCTCTAAAAAAAGTCATCCTTAAGTTGTTTTACTGTCCCTCCCTCTTGGAAGGTAAAGTAACAACAGAAACACAAAGCCCTCAACATCTCCTCATTCCAGGTGCACTCACAAGTTCTCCCAAAGGAAGCATCCCCCGGCAGCTGCAGGAACCCCAAACTCTCACTCTGTGTGCCTGGGGATTCTCCTCCTCTGAGACCCAGCAGGCTCAGAACAACCCTGTGTGAGTCAGCACCGGGAATATTTTCCCTTCAAGTTCTTTCTTTGTTTGGAAGCTGCAGCATTTTGCCCCAGGACATATGATCACAGCACACAGCTCATTCAGGCACTCGAGAAGGATTTTGTTCAACAAAAGCAAGATAAAAAGGCACACATGGGTCCAGGGGAGGCTCACTGTGCACTAATCCAACATCCTCTCTGGCAACCAAACACATTTTATGCTTCAAGAGCGATAAACTCAGAAATCAATTATCTCTAAGAACACTCCTAAGTTTTGGGTCAAAATCAGGCCCTAGGATGGCCCAGGAACACCCGAGGCAGTGTCTGACTCCACAGTGCATCAGCCTCTCCCCACACCTGTGTGTCTGAGGAGCTCCAAGACTGGAATTTTTCAGATGTAGGGTGATCCAAACTCCAGTCTGAACACATCTTTAGCATTTTCTCCATCAATGACTGTTATTCCCTGGGCCTCTTGTTAACATGGTTGGACATACAGGACAAAATAAGAGGGACAGAGAGATACACTTTCCTTTAAAGGATCAGGTTCAGAAACCCATTCTTAGTCTTAGCATCACCTTTGTGGTGAGCAAACACCCAAATTCTCCTGCTGGAGTTTCATCTTTTCTTTTGTTCTCACATAATTATCCTATTTGAGATGCTTGTGTGATTCCAGGGTCTGAATTTCACACCTCCAAACCCATCTCTAACCATGCTAAAAATAATGGTGTATCTGCCTTAATTATGCCTTCTGCATCTGCTCCCCTTTGTCCCTAAATTTCCTACCCACATTTCATCTAGGGTCTCCTAATGTCGAGATTCACACAAAACTGCATCAGCAGACCAGGATTCATCTCCTAAAAGGCAGAAAGTTCTCCAAACCCAGCAGTTTTCCCCACACATGCCCATGATGGAGTTATTGCTGCTCCAGTCTTCACTTAAACAACTGGGCACAGGACAATATTAACACTTGACTGCTCAGAGTTTATTGAGCAAGCCTAAATGATTGGTTTTTGCTGGAATGCTCCTTAGGCAAGGAACTCTTGAGTTTCCTCAGCAGTTTACTGGAACTCTTACCCACCAACTGCGGGAAAATATGCAAATTATATAACTTTGATCTAATCAAGGTCTTGAGCCTGTGTCAGAGTTTCCCCTGGCCTGCAGGCAGAGGTTAAACCCTCCTGGTGGTTGTTTCTCACCCTGCAGAGCCCTGGCAGCAGCAGGGATGTTCAGCTACCTCCGGGAGCGCTTCACCAGCCGCCTCCGGGAGCGCAGCCGGCGCCGGGCCAGGCTCGTCTCCAAGGATGGGAGGTGCAACATCGAGTTTGGCAACGTGGAGCAGTCCAGGTTTGTCTTCCTGATTGACATATGGACAACCATCCTGGACCTCAGGTGGAGGTACAAAATGACCATCTTCATCTCGGCCTTCCTGGGCAGCTGGTTCCTGTTTGGGCTGCTCTGGTATGTTGTGGCCTACATCCACAAAGACCTGCCCGAGTTCAACCCCTCCATCAACCACACCCCCTGCGTGGAGAACATCAACGGCCTCACCTCAGCCTTCCTCTTCTCCCTGGAGACCCAGGTGACCATCGGGTACGGCTTCAGGTGTGTCACAGAGCAGTGCGCCACTGCCATCTTCCTGCTCATCTTCCAGTCCATCCTGGGTGTCATCATCAACTCCTTCATGTGTGGGGCCATCCTGGCCAAGATCTCCAGGTCCAAAAACCGGGCCAAGACCATCACGTTCAGCAAGAACGCTGTCATCAGCAAGCGTGGTGGGAAGCTCTGCCTCCTGATCCGCGTGGCCAACCTCCGCAAGAGCCTGCTGATCGGGAGCCACATCTACGGGAAGCTGCTGAGGACCACCATCACCCCCGAGGGGGAGACGATCATCCTGGACCAGGTCAACATCGAGTTTGTGGTGGATGCCGGCAACGAGAATCTCTTCTTTATCTCGCCCCTCACCATTTACCACATCATAGACAAGAACAGCCCCTTCTTCCACATGGCAGCAGAAACCCTCCTGCAGCAGGACTTTGAGCTGGTGGTGTTTTTGGATGGCACCGTGGAGGCCACCAGTGCCACCTGCCAGGTGAGGACATCCTACATCCCCGAGGAGGTTCTCTGGGGGTACCGCTTCGCTCCCATCGTGTCCAAGACCAAAGAAGGGAAATACAGAGTGGATTTCCAGAACTTCAGCAAGACAGTGGCCGTGGAAACTCCCCACTGTGCTTTCTGTCTCTACAATGAGAAGGAAGCCAAAGCCAAAGAGAAGAAAGGTTATGACAATCCTGGTTTTGTCTTGTCTGAAGTCAATGAAACCAGTGACACAAAAATGTAGTGCCAGGTATTCCTGGGGCTGAGTTTTCAGAGAGAATTCAGTCTTGAGAGGATTAATAAATAATCAGTAAAACAAAACAGAAAGACGGGTTTGGGTTTTCTCTAGCCCAGCATTTGTTTTCTCAAAAGCCTCCAATCAAAGAGGAGCAGCATACCAGTGATCACTATTTAACTATTATATATATATTTCATAGAATTTATATTTTTATATCCATGGGACGTTTAATGAAGCTGCTATGTTGGAATGTCCAACTAGACGAAGTTTTCAGGGGCGTGCAAAGGTGTTAAAAAGCCTGAAAAGGTGGAAAGAAATTTTAGGGCAATTAAGATACACAGCTGCTGGAAGAAGAATGTGAAAAGGAGAGACAGAAGGCAAAGCTAAAGAAACCTAAAGGACTTAGGAGCCAAAACCTCAACAAATTTTCTGGTTGCTGAAGTCCTCTATGAAAACAGAGTCTGTGGCTCTGGAACTTGAGCACCTTTCAAGAATTCCTTCCCTCTTTCTGGAACAATTCCTTCCCTCTTTCTTTAGGGCTGGTACAGCTGCAGGACAGAGCAGTAAAGGATGGGACAAGCCTAGGAAATAGAGAAGACAGGGCTTGGGCCAAGCTGCTGCATCTCCAACTCCAAAATGTGACTTCTCCCCTCTGAAAGCCTTTGACTCCTTTCAGGGAAAAAGAGCCAAATGGAAATGACAACTGAAAAACCAAGGAGAAGCAGAGACCCACTCTGGGACAAAAGGAATTTTGCAGCTTATTCCCAACTGTCCCAGCCTTCATCTGCTTTTCACTGCCCCAGGAGCTGCCTGGATGGGGAATAGGGAACCATTTGAAGACAACTCTTCAGAAAGGTAGGGAGATGGAGAACACATTCATTCCTTCACACCTGGTAAAAAGCACTCCACTGGGAGAAGAGAGGAAGTTCCCAGCTCTGGATGTATCCTTCAAAAAAAAATCCCCAATGCAAACAGAGATTATCTTTCCCTTTGAAGCACAAAGGTCTTGTTCAAACAAAAACACAGCCCAGGAGCCTCCTACCAACATTTAGCTTCAGATTTGGCTCCAAACTGTTCATCCCCCCAGAGCCAGACATGCATCCCTACAGGAAACAACTCCTGCTCAGTGGGAGCTGAGGAGTGCTGAACATTTTCTGGGGGTGATTTCTGACATAAATGCAACAAGAAGCTTCAATACCTTTTTAGTGAATTTCTACTTCCTCACAGTCAGTTTTTTTTTCCCCCAATTCATTCTGTTACTGAGAGTCCTAGTGGCAGACCAAAGAGTTTTTGGGAACTCTTCCCAGCAATGTAACTCAACTCATCAGTTTTCAATGCTGTGGTAAAATGGAAATCCTGTTAAAAGCTGCTGGACTAAGTGGTTTTAAAAGAAGGGGAGAATTCAGCAGGTCAGATGATAAGAGAAATCTGTGCTGCAAATGAGCACAGTGTGAGTATGGAAATCAAACTCTGGGAACCAGGAGTGTCCAGGTCCTGGTCCCAGTGTAGCGTGAGCTTCTTTCTTGGGTCAGAACAAATCACTCTGCTCTGTATCTCCAATTGCCATCTGTAACATGGGACATAAACACTGACTTTGTACAGAGAGCAATGGTATGAACAATTATGTCACTAAAGCACTTTAAAAGCCAATTCTCAGCTGTGTCAATCTTTCCTCTGTGCACCACTGTCACACCCTTCTCCACTCTGGATGGGAAGGTCAGCACACAGAGTTCTGCTCTCATCACACATCAGAGCTACCAACAGTGGCTGTACCAGGGCCGGAACTGAGAATGGAGAAGCAGGAGTGAGACCTTTGAGGTAACTTACAGATACTGCCTGATATTTTAATTGTGCTGCATTGCAACTTTGCAAACCAACAATGTAAAAAATACTTTACAGTCCCAATCACCACAGCACCTTAGTGCCCTTCCTATAATCAGCTTGGAAGGGCAGTTTTGAACCCCCAAAACAAACATCAAGAAATCAGTGGCAAAGCACAGAAATCTCAGAGGGAGCAGGGAAGTGAAATGATGTGTCCAGAGACCCAGAGTGGTCTGAACCAAAAGGCTGCTCCATCCTTCCAGAGCTGCATTTCCTCCCAAGGCTTCCTGTACAGTTCCCTGGGTGTGATGTCTCCAGAAAATGGCACTGTCAGGTCTCAAGGCTCACAAGCTGCACCTCTTACCCCTGGGAGAAGAGATGCATCAAGATGCCTTTAATAGAAGCAGAAAAAGTGTCCCCACTGGACAAAAATAGCAAGTCCAAGGGAAATCCATTTGAAAGGTCAAACCCAGCTGTGCAATGAGGAGTCAGGGAAGATTCCTACCTTAAGTACTGGTTTGGGATGTTAGTGCTAGTGGGAAAAAGAAATCAAATGCTCTGCAGTGCCTGTCCAAAAGGTGGTGTACACCCTCCAAAGCCTAGAGGGTCCCTAAACGGTGCACTTCCAGGTACTGCCCCTGGAAAGGCTCCTCAAGATCCTAAACCTCAATGTTCTTCTGACCCAGCCATGGAACCTTTTGCCCTGTCTCTGCAGCGTGAGCATGAGGAGGTGTTGCTCCATTTCTAGATGCATGAAGTGCTCCCAGAGCTCAAAGAGAAAACACCTTATCCCCCTGTGGGAATGGTTACCTGTGCTGAGAAAACACCTGATCCCCCTGTGGGGGTGGTTGCCTGTGCTCCCTCTGCTGACAGTCACACCTGCCTTGGAGCCTGCAGCACAAGGGAGCTGCACCAGAGGAAGGGTGGCTGTTCTTTTGTGTATTTTGGTGTTACTGGAAGGGATCCAGGAGAAGAGGAAATTCGAGGGGATGGATCCAAAGCTGACAGGGCCATGGCTGAGCTATCAGGCTCCCTTAGAGCGGGATTGTGCTGGGAGCTGACTGGGAATCCCGGAGCGAGCCTCCCGCTGGTGCCACCCCAGGAAGCCCTGGCAGCCCCACAGCAGCAGCAGGAGATAGAGCTGAGGCAGAGCCCAGCAGCAGCACAACAATGAGTGGAATTTCCTCTGGCTGTCCAGGCAGAGCAGTTTGTCACCCTGCAGATAAAGGCCCGGCCAGGAAGGAGGTTATCGGGGACAGGCCACTCGGGACACGCTCCGGAGTAAAGCTATTTTGGGGGCTGTCACCCCTGCTGCCATTAAAAGAAAGTTCAGTTAAGAGGATGAAAATAAATTTAATCTTGCTGAGCAGAAGTGGCTGGAGGGAACCACAGAGCTGATACTGGAAGACAAAGGCTGGGCTCTTCACCCTGGCAGGGCTTCACTCCTCCAGCTCTGCTCAGGTCCCTGCTCCCTCGAGTGCCCTCCTGCCTTTGGGGCTCCCCACTCCATGGGACACCCTATGGAGCTGACAGCCTGGTCCATACCCTGCAAAGCTCTCAGGAGAAAGGCCTGCCCTTCAGGGGAGCAAACCAGACCATTGCTGCTGGATTAAGGCCTAAAGGATTTCACTGGGAAAGCCAAGCAGCCAGGCTTGGGAATAATGTGTCTGCACTAAACTTAATTCATCTTCTCATTTCACAAACAACATGTTTCTTCTACTGTATTTATTTTAAACACTCATTCAAGCTGTGCATAATAATTCAATCATTTTGAAATAGATTTACTTTCCTGCTGGCAAATGAATAAGGCATCCTGCTGACTGCTGGAGAAAGGGCCATGAATTAAAATAACTGCTTTTGGTAAACTGACATGTGCTGGTTTGCTGTCTGTCTGCACACATGCTCTGGAGGAGCTGGTGAAAAGACACCCCTAAATAATAATAACAACAATAATAAGAATAACAAAATCCCCTGGCACATTGTTCAGATGCTCCCACTGACTCGCACTGCTGGATTGTGGCAGACCACTGCTCACAGGCTGCCAGAGAATGCCTGGATAGCTCCTGCCTGGACACAATTCCCTGGAAACTCTGCTGCTCACCACAAACCAGTCAGCAGGGAGCAAAGACACAAGTGATGGCAGCTGGGGTGTCCCATCCCCTTCCCCCTCCCAGGCAAACCCTTGGGAATTCTGCTGGGACCAGTCAGGATTTCCACCTCGTTTCTTCCCCCTAAAATCACCCCTGCTTTGATCCATGGTTGTGGTGCTGGCCCAGCTCCTGCTCCCCACAGGAGCAGGAAGAAAACACAGCACCAGGCCAGGAATGTGAGTAGAGAGAGGGAAGCAGAGAGGGAAAATGTGCAGGTTCCTAAACCCTCTGGTGAATTCTCCTGCTGCAGCTTGGGGAACCTCTGACACCACCAGCTCTGGCCCTAAATCACATTTAACCCTGTGACAGCATCACTGGAACTAGAGTGAGGAAGGCTGAAGCTCTCTCCACGGCTGCTCAAAAGATAATTCCTGAGGCCAGGCTGACATTCCCGCGGTGGAAGCATCTGCCTGGGGACACTTTCACTTGAAAAAACTCACTGCTGCACATAAATTCTTAAATTCTGCCTACTCAGGGGAGGTGGATGAGTGAGGGGAGGCTGGAGATGAGACAGACTCACTTCGTGTCTCCTTTTTTTACACTGCTGGCCATATTTAAGCAAAGAAAGCATTAAGCCCTTGCTCTTCTGAGCAACCACGTCCCAACCAGCTGTGCAAAATCACCAGGTTCATTCATTGTGACAGCCCAGAGGCAGGTCGGGATGCTGGGGACTATCAGGGATGCTGGGGACCACCGAGGATGCAGGGATGCAGCCATACCCGATGTTTTCTGTGCCGCCGCCACAGGATGGCACCGCTCACCTGCGGATCAGCAGCTCCGCAGCCCCCAAACTCCGCATGGCGACCGCGGCAGCCTTGAAAAGCAAAGCAAGAATTTATTGGGACTGTTCCGTGTTTTATTACACAAAGTTCAATGCATTAGTGGCTCGGCTTTGGCACGGGCCGTGCTAGCAGGATGTATTTAGCCCCTTCACAGAAGTGTTGGAAATTCTCGGCGGTGAATTCGGAGCTGATGTGTGAGTGGAGGGCTGGGGGCTGTAAACATCGGCTGCCGCTGCACCCAGTGCAGGGGGGGGGGGGGGGTGTCAGGAAAGGCGAGGTTGGGTCTGGAGAGACCCATATTCCATAGGTAACTCTGCTCTGGAACGCCAGACCAAACACTGCTCCCTACTTTGTGCCTCAGTTTCCCCAGCTGTTAAAACCCAGCAGCACTGTGGTGCTGGGCTAATGCTTGGATTCCACGACCTCAGAGGGCTTTTCCAATCTCACTGATTCCATGATTCCACCACAGACGGCCCCGGGACAGCCCTGAGTCCTCGCTGTGTCAGTTTACAGCAGTGCCCAAGGCTCCTGCTCAGATGAAGCTCCCCCGTGCTCTGAGGTGCTCCTGGTGCAGCAGGGAGCCACCCCCCCAGCCCCCCCCCAAGGAGTCACTGTCACTGTGGCAGGGCCTGCAGAGCCATCACACCCCTTGGGATGGTTCTGGAAGCCCAGATGACACCCCTTTGTGCTGCTGTGCCTGGAGCTCCCCAAACACTGCTATGGAACCAGCCCAGAGTCCCAGGATGGTGTGGGCTGGAAGGGACCTTAAAGCTCATCTCCTTCTACCCCCATGCCAGGCCCCCTGCTCCCCTCTATCCCTCATGGAGAAGGAGGCTGCTTCCCAAATTCCCACAGCAAGGCTGGGGTGCTGGTGCCACTGGGTCTGCAGAGCTTGGAATGTTCTGGCTGAGGATTTGGGGGAGCTGCTCAGCTCCCTGTCAGCCTTGAGCCTCCAGAAATGAAGCATTAAGGGAAGTTTTAAATCCTCCACAGAAACACCTGCCCCAAGCTGAATCCCTTTCTTAATTTGTTTTGCTGTAACACCACAGTAGATTCTTTATATCAGATATGTGTATATATAAACACACACACACACAATATCAACCAGGTGTACATATACACACAATACTATCAAATGTGTGTATATATACACACACGATTGTATCAAACATGCATGTATACATATACTGTTCTATGAAATATACATACATCTATATGGAATCACAGAGGGGTTTAGGTCAGAAGGGACCTTAAAGTTCATCCCATCCCACCCCCTGCCATGGGCACTATCCCACGTTGCTCCAAGCCCTATCCAGCCTGGTCTTGGACACTTCCAGGGGTGTGGTAAGTGTATATATATAATAGATCGATGATAGATGATAGAGATAGATAGATAGACAGATAGACAGACAGACAGACAGACAGATGATAGATAGATGATAGATAGATATGTATATATTGTACATGGGTCCTGAGGCAGACAGAAAACCCAGGGAAGGTGTTCAGGTTTCTACAGGTGCCCTCTGCCAACTCCCCTGCCACAGCCCCCTTCAGCCACTGCTCGGGGACACCGGGAACACCGACCCTGTGCCCAGGGCTGGCCGTGTCCCTGTCCAGCCCGCGCTGGGGACACCGGGACACCGGGAACACCGACCCTGTGCCCAGGCCTGGCCGTGTCCCTGTCCTGCCCGGGCTGGGGACACCGGGAACACCGACCCTGTGCCCAGGCCTGCCGTGTCCCTGTCCTGCCCGGGCTGGGGACACCGGGACACCGGGAACACCGACCCTGTGCCCAGGCCTGGCCGTGTCCCTGTCCAGCCCGAGGGGACCGTGCCGGGCTGAGCGCGGCGCTCGCAGCAGCAGCCGGGGCGGGGCGCCCAGCCCTGGGCTCTCCAGCTCCGGCAGACACAAACTCAGGCAGAAGCCAAAGCAAAGAAGAAGTTTGCAGCAGTTCCTGGAAAGGAAGGAGCCGGCTCTGGTGGTGAAATCGCCCCGAACTGGCAGAGCCCCGGGCTCCTCATCCTCCACCGCTGCGGCTTCACATGAGAACTCCAGGACCGAGTCCTGTTGTGGCCGGCCCGGGTTAGGAGCAGCACGGTCCCTTCACCTGGGAACCTCCCCTGCCCAAAGCTCTTCCCCTGCGGTTATTGTCCGGCTCGGGGTGGCTGCTCGGCTGCAAACCCAGCTGCGCCCATCCCCTGCCCCACAGGGCAGGTCCCCGGGGCAGCTCTCGGTGTCCCCCGTGTGGGGTGCAGGGCTGAGGGGCTTATTGCTGAAATGGCCTCAAAACTGCTCTGCCTTTGGTCTTCACATACTGTGGGTTTGCTATCACACTCTGTTCGCTGCCTGAAGAGCTGATTTTTGCCAAGGATCTCTAATTCTATTCTGATATAACAGAAGAATCTGAGCTTCATGTGCAGGGATTTCTACCTGTGCAGTGGAAGAATCAGAACACATAAGCTAAATTATGTGTTGTCATTCTCCACATGACCTTAATCAGAGGTCTCTCAATTCTCTTCTGATTTGACAGAAAGGTCTGAGCTGTATTTGCAGTGAGTTCTGATTTCACAGATGAAAACTGTCATGTGTGTGTTGTGCTGGATATTGTGAAAAAATATACAAATAAGGTCTTTGAAGTGAATTCATAAACGCCAGCCCTGACGTGCCCCTGGACTGCAGCTCTAATTAACACCAAATGCAGCCACGCTCGTTTGATGTGGGAGAACAGACGTGGGCAGGCGGCAGGCTGAAGTCTCACCAACTAATTTCACAGGAGTTATTAAAAATACCGGATCAGCACAGCAAAGCAGCCTGTAAAAACTCTATTATTGTAATAGGATAATGAAGTGAAGCTGGCTGCTTTCATGCAGCATTTACAGACTGATGGCTCTTTTCTTGTGACACAGAGGTGGGAAACAGCAGCAGGGTCCATCCCTCCTTTGAGCACAAAGCTTCAGGCCCAGGCATTTACTGTCATGCATGTGGATGGAACACTGCAGGGCAACTCCAGCCTCACTTTAAATATTTACATCAACAGAAGTTATGGCAGATTTCCCTCATAATTAATGTCTCGTTTGGGCTGGAGTGTACTTGTTGGGCATGAGTATGAGAAATCTGGCTTTGTCTTAACTAAGGAAAAGTCTTGGCACAGAAAAATCCCTCTCCCCTGTCCTGGCACAGGGAAATCCCTCTCCTTTGCCACAGCACTCTGTTAGAAATCTGCAGCTGTTTGGAAGTTCATCCTCAGGGCTAAAATACAATTTTTAGGTATATAAAGCAGGAAGGCACCAGTGTGCACAGGACGTGGGTTCTGGCATTCAGGGATTGTGGACAGGAGTGATCTCAGGGATTGTGGACAGGAGTGATCTCAGGGATTCTGGACAGGAGTGATCTCAGGTGCTTGGCTCTGGAAGGATTTCTTATCCCCTAGACTAGAGCATCAAACAAATGATTAAGCTGGGAGCTCCTTCTTCCAGTGGGGTTAAAAAGCTTCAAAATCCAGTTCAAAGCAGGTTCTAAACCTGCTGGCTGTAATTAAGCAGGAGGAATTCACACACACAGAGACAGGACCAGCTCAAACAGAGAAAAGCACCACAGAGATCCAGCCAAGAGAGGCAGAGCTCTGAGCCTGTAAAGGCATCACTGATTCTACTCCATGTGCAGGCTGAACTCTCTATAGATGAGGAATGTGGAGTTAATTCCAGTTTGGCATGTCTGATTAGATCCCATTCAGGGTTTGAGGCTGGTGGAACAGAAATCCTGGGGAAATACCAGATCCCTGGAAATCAGCAGCTGAATTCACCCTGAGTGCAATGGGAGCTGGGTTTCCTGGGGAGCTCTGAGTCCTGAACATCAATCCAGGGAAGGTGTTCTGCTGCCTCTGCTGACTCCCAGCTCACAGCCAAGTCATCCCAACAATCTGCCTGTAAACTTTCTGATTTAAGCCTGAAATACTTGAATTCAATCTACCTTGCCCTCCTGGGAAAAGCAAAGAGTAGCAATAGGGCTGTCAAATTCCTTGTTTGCCTTTTCCCAGTGTGCCCTAGAAACTGGGGCTGGGAGGGCAGATCCCCCTGTTCCCATCCCTGCAGCTTCCAACGTGGCAATGCCAGGCTGATTTCGAGGGGTACAAATTAGCAGTCTCTGTCTTATTCCTCTTTCTCTGGGTGAGGAATGTAAATTATTGAGATCCTGTGAAAATGCTCCAAAAGGTGCCTGGGAAGTGCCCCAGTGTGAGGCTGTCTGCCACTCTGGGGGGAGATCGCCTTGCTCTAAGATCTCTGGATTCCATGGGAATGCCCAGAGTAGGAGGCAAAAAATCTGTCTAGAGCTAAATATTAGCAAATACTAGAAAAAAAAATCTTAAGATAAATATTAGTGAATACTAATATTTAGAAAGGATTAATGCCAGCAATGCCTGAAGGGAAGGATGAAAGGGGGCAGAGAAGACCTGAGCTGGGATGCTGCTGATCACCTCCCATCTCAGGAGGGCTCCTTTAACACCCTGAGCAGCCCAGAATCAGATGCTTCTTAAATTGCTAGTTATTTTCAAATGTCTTTTTTTTCCCTGCAAGGTTTCTAGTGGCCAAATTTTGCTATGAGGGACATCTTTGCACTCTGATAACCTTCAGATTCTGCCTTTAGATGCTTTTGTGCAATCTCATCTTCTGATTTTCCTATTACTGGCAGGCGGGCAGGACATGGTATTCAAATAAAATACTTGATATTTCCACTGATGCTGCACAGCCAGAATTAATCTCGCTGGTGCTGCGGTGGAAAACAACGGAGATAAGCAACAAACCACTCGCTCCTGTGACTAAATTGAGCAACTCTGTTGGAATCCAGAGAGGGAGCAGCTCTGGGGTGCTGCAATGGCCCTTTTCCCGAGCCAATCAGGCTTTGTCCCGGCGCTCAGCAACAAAAGGTTGTGTGCAGGAAGGAAGTGCTGTGCTTGTGCAGCCCTGCCTTCCCAAGGCTTTATCAGGTCTGCAGGAGCTCCAGATATCTCTCAGGACCACCATGCAAAAGTGCAGGAAGTGCCTTGGCTTGACCTTTATCCACAATCAGAAGATTCCTTGGCAGAGCTTGTTTTTGCAGCCTCCACCTCAGGAATGCTGTGGAGCACTGGCTTTCCCTGGGGTTTGGGGATAGGTGGGAAACAGGAGCAGGCTGGGCACACACTGACATTCCTGGGGGGCCCTGGGGCACCCCAAGAGCCACCTCGACACTTCAGCTTCTGAGCTCTGGCTACCCTCCCACTTTCTTCGTCTCTCCATGGACAAAAGCCAGAGCCTGGGTTTTAATCCCTTCAATGACCAAATCCAGTCTGACCATCTCTGGCAACAATTTTCTGGAATGAGTGGTCAATACACCAGGGATCAGGATGGGTTGCCACTACTGTGGAGCTGCTTTCTTTCCCTTTTTAGCTAAATTTAATTTCAAGTGCATGCAAGTGTGAGAGGGGAGGGAGAGAGTGGGACAATTTGATGCCTTAGAGAAGAAAACCACCATTTATTTTGTCACTTTTTTTTTACACCATCTTCTTCATACAACTGTTTCATTGTAACATTAATACATTTTTAAAAAAAACAACCCACCAAGATAGCTTGCAAAATTATATATATTTTAATATCCAAAAAGTACATTGCATATATATAGTAGCAAAAGCCCCATTTCCCATGGGTAGTTCCTTCATACTTAAATTTTGCGATTATTGCAGAAATGTTGCTTAAAAACACCCCGAAAGCACTAAGAGCTAACTGTATTAGCTTGATCTTCTCTTCCCACTTTGTTAAATAATGGCATCAGTGCTTGTGTTCAACGTTCTGAGCAGACTCCAATGCTCTGGTTTCAGACTCCCCTCCTGCAATGGGATGCACATGGACCAAATCCCGCCCCCACAGAGTCCCAGGGGTTGGTCTAGACTAGATAGTTGTGATCCTGTTAATTGGCTGCCACTTAATACAAGTCAGCTAATGGGTTGTACATGGAAATCTCACCCCCCAGACATCTGTTCCAAACCCCAAACACTTGTGGTTTACCCTCTGTTTATGGCACCAAACCGCTGCTTGTGCAGCGTCACATTCACATCTGCAAAGCTGGGGGTGGCTCAGAGTTCTGGAAGGGGTCCACAGATTTCCACAGAACCCCCCAGCAGAAGCCATCAAAAAGAGGAATATTTCGTCGTTTTATCTATGAAGTGGTTAAGATCTTCCCAAAGTTCAGGATTTGGGTGAAAAGCGATCACAGAATATTGCAATGGTTGCCTTGAGATGTTGGGCCTGTTTTCAATCAGCCTCAATGCAAACACAGGAGTAAGTGTAGTTAATCTGCAGACAGCTACAACAGACTAATACAGAAAATCCTCTCCTCTAGACAAACCCAGGGCAATCTGGAGGGTTTCTGGCTACTTTGGGGTCAGTCATGGATCCAATTGCAGGACTAAGCCTATCTCCAACAGATACATTACTCGTGTCTTATTTTTTTTTTTTTTTTTTTTAGTAAAAAGTACAAAGCTACAGCCCAAATGTACAGATTGAAAAGATGTACAAATTACATTAAAAAAATAAACAAAAAACAACCGAGCTGATAGTAAAAAACAAACCTGCATTTGTGACCGAGGTCAACTCGTTTTATTTACTCTTTCTTTTAAAACTGTGAGATACAGGGAAAAATAACTCTGCATAATTTATACAGTAATTTGCCTTCTGGTTTGTTGACCCTTGGTTTGACGGTCTGACAAACGCACAGCGTTCGCGAATCGGTGCTTCCAGAGCCCCGCGGCTCGGGCGGAGCCAGGGACCTGCTGTCGTTTATTCACTTCCCTTCTGTTCCCAGGAATGCCTGTGCTTGACTTTGCCTTATGCTTTGTTCAGGTTTCTGCTGCTTGCTGAGTTCACACACAGTCAAATGAAGTTGTACTCTAGAAAAGTTCCTTCAATGCCCTTTACTTCTTAAAATATACATTTACATATATATATATGAATATATATATATATATATTTAATTTCCAGTTGGGTGAAATTCTTCCTCTGCCTTAGAGCTAAGATTCCAGTTGTGGTTCCCTGCAGCCCAACGTCCTCCACTGAATGGTCAAATGGCCAGTGAGAAAAACCCCATTGTGGTCATCTTTTCCTATGACCCACTGCTGGGTCTATGCCTTGTCAAAAGCCTTTGAATCCTTAAAAATTGCTCTCATCCAAAAGCTAATAATCATTCCAGGGAATGGTGAACCATCTTCACTGTCACTTTTTAAAAAAGACACAAGCCTTAAACCCCAAGGAAAATGCAGAGTACTGACCCACAGGAGCTTCCATCTCTCAGTTCAAGACACAAGAGGCAAAGTTACAAAAGTAAAATGTTTGGTCCAGGAATTACAAATATCCAGTTTTAATTCTTCCCCAGAAAGGCCACAATTATCCATTAAGGGTCCCCCCAAAAACCATACAAATCCCAGGAGTAAAGAAAATGTCCAACCAGACTGCTCAAGGCCACTGGCAGATCAAAGCATTTAGTAATAGCTGCCCAAGTGCGGCGTGACGTGGGCATTGGGGTGGCGGGGCACGTTGGGGTTGGGGTAAATGCTTCCTGCAGGGGAGGTCCAATAGGGGGAGGCCGCTCCAAAGAAACTGGATGATGTGACAGGCATGGAGGAGGGGTGTGGGGGCACAAAGTTCACCTTCTGCTGGTGGGCATGGTAGGACGGCATGTAGGATAGATCCGACGGGTACTTGTACATGGAGGACTCGGTGGGGTGGGGCTGCAGGGCCTGGGCGATGCCATGAAAGTCAAATTTGTAGGCGTAGCGCTTGCCATGCACCTTGGTCATAATGTTCTTGTCGTAGTAGTAGCGCAGCGCCCGGCTCAGCTTGTCGTAATTCATGTTGGGTTTGCTCTTCCTCTCGCCCCAGCGCCGCGCCACCTCGTCGGGGTCCGTCATCTTGAACTCGCCGTTGGTGCCCTCCCAGGTGATGCAGCTGGCGTTGGAGCTGTCCGACAGCAGCTCCAGCAGGAACTGCCACAGCTGGATCTGCCCGCTCCCTGCAGACACAGCCAGGGCAAAGGAAATGACTCGGGCCTTCCTGCTCAGGCACACACAAAGGCAGGAAACAGAAGGGCTATCTCGATCTCGACTGGGAACTGCTCCTTCGGGCCTTGGAAAGGCGGCCCTAGCCGGGGATAAACTGTTCCCAGCAAACAAGTTACTCAGCCCTTTGTTCTGGGCCTGGGCCTGAGGTCACGCTGCATTTCATAATGGTTGCCTTTGGCTTAAAATCCTCGGGCTATTCATAAACAGGGCTTTCTGTGAGGACACTGCTCGGCGGCGTTTTCACTGACTGCCTAGCACAGTGTACTTCACCCCTCCACTGCTCCCTGTTTGCCATGGAGATTGTTTTGGATACTTCCAGCTCTCTTTCCAGTGGGTGATCTGAGTTACACGGGATGATTTGTTCCCCAGATGACTCCTGGTTTTACTCAGTGCAGTTGTACAAGTAGTTAAGGGTAAGTTAAGAGCCTTAGGAGTATATTGCCTTACAGGCAGCCCATGTGTACAAGTTTGGTTAGTTCGAGCAGGATTTGCTCCAGGCAAATTACTTACTCCCAAAAATGAGGGATTATTTACTGCAGATGATGTGCTAGGGACAGTTACACGATCACTTTCAGAGATGTTTTCTGCCTTTCTTCTTGTAAACCACAGCAGGCAGTGAAAAATTAATCTGTACTGCAAATCTGAGAGACCAGCACTTAAGCCCCCTATAAAACTTCTCAAGAATTGCTGGGTTTGGGTCAGAACATCCAGAATGGGGATTTTGTCCCAACAGAGATGTTGTTGCACCATTTTCCTCACTTTTCTGTAAGGATTTTGGCAGAAGCCCTTGTGAGGTCACAGCTGCCGAGTTCAGGCTCTCACAGGTCCCCCCAAGGCTGCAGGGGCAGCAGCTGCTCCCCCAGTGCAGGCTGGAGCAGCAGCTCCAAAGGAAAATTCCTCTTTGATAAGGGGGGTCTGAAATGTAAAATGAACTCACCTGGATTGGCAAGACGGCTGCTGGTAGGCCCCAGGATTTGGTAGGGATCTAAAAAATAAAATAAATTAAAGAAAAAAGAAATCACCCAACAAAATTTAAAGGATGTTTCATCAAAAAAAACTCCAGGTCATTATGTTTGTTCTAGAAACCAAATTTTCATTTTCTTTCTTTACTCCTTCTGTCCCTTCTCACAGGGCCTAGAAGTGCTCCTTCTTTCTTTCTTAGCAAACACCACCAGGTGTTTCTGGCATCCAAAATGGCACAGCCACAGTTTCTGGCTCTGCTCTCAGACCTGCCTGCTTTTGCAGTCTGGGATCTCCTTGGACATTCCCTGCACTGTGTGGCAACCACAGCGCATCAAACGTGGCAAAAACCTGTGGGACAGGAGAACAGCCACAAAGCAGAAGCAAATGTATTCCTTGTAACAAAAAAGAGCTCAATAAAAAGGAGAGCAGATGAGATTTTCAGATTCACTGGTTAGCAGCTGAGTTTGCAGCCCTGGGAGGGCAGGAAATGTTCACCCAAGTCTCTCTTTGTGAAGCAAACACAGCACTAGTGAGATGAGAGAAACAGCAGTTTGTGGCTGGCTCCACCAAGGCTGAGTGGTTCTTGAAAACCCCACAAAGCATTTATTAGGAATGAATTCCTTCCCTTTCTGTGGGGCCTCCTCAGCCCTAATCTCTACACTTATGCCTCTCTCTGGTTGTGGTGATTTGGATCTGAGTTTGCTGGTGGATTGAACGGGTTCCAAGAGCACCAAGCCCGGAGCAGGAGAAGGGATGGGGAGCAGCTGTGCCGGGCAGGGAGGGTGGGGAGGCAGCAGGGAACACCCCTGCTCTGCCCCGAGGGGCTGCTTTCCTCCCCGGCTGCTCTGGGCAGGGAAAGCCCTGCTGGGATGGGACAGGCAGGGATGCTCCAAGGGGATCAGCCCGGGGGGACCCTGCAGGTCCTGGCCCAGGGATGGGCAGGGGCAGAGCGGGCACAGTGCTCTGCAGGAGCGACGGGGGTAGGACAGGACAGACGGACGGGGATGAGAGATCTCTGAAGCCAGGTCGTGGAACTTGTGGTTTATTGCAAAGGGCCTGGGTGCAGGGCCCTGCTGGGAGCTGCCAGCCACAGCTCAGAGCAGGGCTGAGAGAAGTAAAGAGAGTGATGAAGAGAGAGAAGACAAGAGCGTGGTAAAGACGATGAGAGAGCGAGGAAGAGTAAAAGAGAGCAAAGTTCCCTTTACAATACCATAAATCTTCTTCTGTGTTGAATATTCTAATTTTCACTAACCAATCTAGTTCAAGATACAAATCCTGTAGCATTTACACACAGCCTATAAGAATCATTACATTACCATACTGTGTTCCATTTGAAACCCTAAAAACTCCTCTTTGGGCCCATCTGCCAAGCCAGCAGGGTCTGCTCTGACCCTTGGAGCTGTCTGCAAGCAGAAGGTGTTGTTTCATCCAAAGGGGATTGCCTTCAGCCAGCCATGCCATTGTTTTCCAGTTGTTCAGTAACTGAGGGATCTCAAGGCTTGCCTTCATTTCAATCTCGCTTACAGTTTCCATATTCTCAAAATCTTTTGCCAGGCAATCATATTTATAAGGTTTTCCTGTCTCATCTTCCCCAACAGAGCCCCTCTGGGAGAGCTGCTGGCACAGCCCAGCCCCCCAAGCCCCCCCCTGCCTGTCCCTGCCCAAGGTCTCAGACTCCACTCTCACCTGGCTGGGGCCGCTGCTGCTCCGTTGTCTTATTCACATTTTGTGTCCCTGCGACAGGAGGGCCTGGAAAGAGAGAAGGGGTTTATAGGGACAGAGAACAGGTACAAAGTACAAACCACATCCCACAGGAATCACAGCAACTGCAAGGGAAAGGCTTCCTCAGACTAAGGGCTGGTATTTTGGGGATTACACTACAAAATAAAGAGATGTCCCTAGAAATTTAAAATTTCAGCATAAAATGAAAATGCACCAATAAGGAAAGCATTACATAGACATTTATAATTTGCCAAATAGTCAGTGAGACTAGGAAAATATTATGTAGATACTTCATTAATTTTCTGTCTTTTACTGCAGCTGAACTTCCATTCTAGTTTGCATCCATGCTGTGAACAAAAAATTGGATTATTCAATGTACAAATGCCAACCTCCTTCCACACTGGAGCTTTTCCCATATTTTTTGTGAATGCAAGTTCTTTTTTAGGCAAAAAAAATTGGGGTTTATCAAACATTTAGTTGATAATATCATGGTGATTTGTATAAATCCCTTCAAGAGGAAGATCTGTTCTAACTCTTTGTATCATTTCTCAGAACAGAAAACTGTGACTCGAAGAATAATTCTCACATTTGGGGTGAGCACAGCTCAGGAAGCTGCAGAGAAAGGGAGGGGACTCTGCCAGGTGCTGCCACATGGATTCACAGCAGGAGAACCTCGCTGAGGGTCAGATGTGCCCACCCTGCCCAGGGAGAAGCCCCAGCAGTGGCACAGGGGACAGGGGACAGTGGCTCAGAGCCAGCAGGCTGGGCCAGCTGCAACACAGATTTTAGGGACAGAGAATTGGTCTGGGATGTCCAGAAATCAAAAATCAAAACTCAAATCAAACCAAACCAAAACCTTTACACCTCCCTATTGGAATCCGAGGCACCCTAAACCCAGCAAGAACAAGGTCTGGGTGTGAGCAGGGCTGGGGCAGAGGGGCCCCATCTGCCTGCTGGACTTTGCCTTTCTGCAAAGTTGGCAGAAGCTCTCAGAATGTGCCTGAACTGTCCAGATCTGTCCCTAAAACCATCACAGCAGGGGACAGGCCCGTGATTAACAGGGTGTCTGTGCAGAGGATTTGCTCCTGGCCCCTTAACCAAACCCCACAATATTACTCTGTCCATAACATCATTCTACTTCTTATCTGTCCCCAGTTCTACCCCTTATCGTCCCCAAATCTTCTGCCCCTCTGACCCAGGCCAGCTGTGCCCAAGTCTCATTTTAACCTTCCATTGCACAGTTTGTGATTCCCACTGGGACAACTTACTTTTGGAGAGACCAGAATTCCCATAACTGCCCCATCCTGCTCTCCTGACTGCATCACAGGAGGGATCTAACAACAAAAGACAACAGGCACACAGGGCTTGAAAAGAACATTTCCTAGGAAAAAACTTGTAAGACTCTGGCTTTGCTTTGTGGTCCCAGCTAGCTTGGCTTCTGTAGGGCTGTGTTTTTTTTCCTCTCCCACATCTCCAATGCTCCCCTAGCCCCTCACAGAAGTGTAAATAGGGCTGTAAATGCAGCAGTGGGGCTCTCTGGGCAATTCCCAACCTGACACATTCTGATCATGAAGTGCTGTCCCTGCACTCAGTGGAATTCAGTGTGACCCATCCCAGCCTAAAGGAGACCCCTTCCTCTCATCCCAAGACCACAGGCAGAGGAGGAGGAGATGAACCCTGTTACTATTTCACAGAAATTCAATTCCGATTTTAAACCTGGTGAGGCTGAGGATTTGAGGTGACAATAAGGAGGCTATTTCAAGGAGATGCCAAAGGGGGAAAAGCATCCTCCAGGGACATCCCAAGTGCTCCTCTACCCAGCACCTCCTGCCTGTGGGGCTGTGCAGCTCCCTGAGGATCCATCCCGGGCACTGGCACATTCCTCCAGCACTGGGAAAGCCACTGAGGCTTTGAAATTACAGCCTTGTAGTTATTGGCATGGAAAGGAAAACACAGAGAGACGAGAGAGGGGAGGGTGGGGGAGCCAGAGGAGGAGGGAAGAGAGAGGAATGGGGAAAAACAGAGCTCGTGTAATCTGCCTGGTTTTATTTTTATTTTACTTGTTTGTTTTTTTCCCTTTTTGCAGAAACCACAAACCCCACTGCAAATAGATCAGACTGGAAAACAAACCACTGTGGTTTCAGCTGGGACAAAGAGTGGGATGGGACAGCTTGGGAAGAGGGAGGTGACAGCTTCATCTACACTGTTCCAGTAGGGAGACCTGTCCCAAGAGGGATTCCTGTCCCCATTAGGGATCCCTGTACCCATTCTGGATCCCTGTCCCCATTAGGGATTCCTGTCCCATTCAGGATCCCTGCCCCATTCCAGATCCCTCTCCCATTCTGGATCTCTGCCCCATTGAGGATCCCTGTCCCCATTCAGGATCCCTGTTCCCATCCCAGATCCCTGTCCCCGTTCCCGTGGCCACACAAGCAGCAGCAGGGCTGTCCCCTGCCCTGGTGCTGTTGGGACCTTTCCCCAGCCCCAGTGTCCTGCAGCTGTCCCTGCTCCACCCCAGGGGCTGTTTGTAGGGGGCGTTTTCCTGCCTGCAATCCCGATGGATCCCAGTGGGACAGAGCTCTCCCAGTGCCCAAGAGCAGGAGAGCAGGGAGGGGTCTGAGGCAGGCCCTGCCTCTTCCATCTCCTCCCTGCAGCCAGCTCTGACTTCCCCTGCTCCCCTGGGATATCCCTCAGAGTTATCACATCATAGCTATCAGAGCCACGTTTGGGGAAACGCTTTGGAAAACCCAAGTTCTGCACTGAGAAAAGCAAACTCCTCAGCAATGTCCACCACCTGAGATGTTAATGTGCATTTTGGTTTGTTCAATCCATAAACAGTTCTGTAATGTAACATTAATGGAAATGTCATATGATGATCTGTTAAAGGAAGGCAGCAATTCTTTTTCAAAAAAAAAAAAAAAATCCTTTTCAAAATAGGGGAAAATTTCCTTCCCAAAAAGTAGTAGTGGAACTCACTGAAAATTTTCAGTTTTCTCTGATTTTTTTGGGGAGCCAGATCATTGACTCAAGGGAATCAACTGTTATAAAGGGTTTGCTTGATCCAGAGTCATCAGCACGCTTTGAGTAAATAAATAGGCCATGATTTGGAGAGATGATATTCCTCCTCCTCCTCCTCTTCCTCCTCAGGTTTAATCCAGGCTGAGTGACTGGATTCAGAGAGACTGAGTCCCTCTGCCTCAGTTTTTCCTCTATAAATATGGATTATGGAGCAAAGTGTGGGGATGTATAGGGGCAGCCTTGTGTTGTAGGATGAGATTCAGCCCTGAGTGTGACTTGGCCATAATAAGAAGGGTTAAATCAGATAATCAGCCCTGCTATTGAAACACCATGTGCACAGCTACTGCAAGTTTCCAACTCTTTCTCTCCCCCTCAAAAAGAAACCCCCCCCCCAAAAAAAAAAAAAAAAAACAAATCCAAATCCAAATGCAGGAAGCTATTTTTATTTCACAAAAATCTCTGCAACGTGAATGAACCCACCAGCCCTCCTGGCTTCCAGGCCCAGGCTCAAAAGCTGATTGTGCTTAAAGCAAAATGGAAAAGGCAGAGCCAGGGAACCCCTCCCGACTTTTGCAGGTTCCTGCAAAAACAGGATCATTCCCAGGACCTGACACCCAGTGGCTCGAAGAGATCCTACAGAACTGCAGCCAGACAGGAACAGGAATAGTCTTATCTGTCATTTAAACCACTCGGATTTTACACCAAAACTTGCCATGGGATGGAAATTCAATTAAAAGACTTGGACTGGGGTTCTCTCCTGGTGTAAATCAGCAAATGGCTACAGCGAAGTGGGGCAAATTTATCCCAGAAAGAATCAGGTCCCTGAGTCTGGTTTAGACTTAAAAGGCCCCGTGGAACAAGAGCCCTATGACAAATGTGTGTTCAATACAAAATGGAATTAAAGAGCAGAAAATAAATCATAGATGCTTTCAAGAACTGTCATTCTGCAGCTGTCTGGTTTATGTCCAGAAATTCCCCAGCATGAATGCTCAGTCTATTAGGAGGAAGGTAAAGGATATTAATAATGCTTTGCACTTTCACAGCACCTTTCAAGCGAGGATCTCGCAGCTTTGCAAACATTCGCACTCACAGCGCGCCTGGCAAGAAGGTTAAATATAATTTTATTTATTCACAGGCATAAATGCACTTTCTACAGGCTTTAGCTGCCTTTCCCAGATGCACTGCCTTCCCCAGCAATCAGGCTGTGTGGGGCAGGCTGCAGCCCTGCTCTCTGTGCCATTTTAGCCCTGCTCTCCACTCTCTCATCCCAAATCTGCCTCGGCTGCTCCCCTGGCACTCTGTGCTCAGCTCTCCAGACAGCCCCTGTCTCCCCTGGAGCTGGGTCCCCTCCCAGCACCTCTGGGGCATATTTAGTCTGAACAGACTGATAGATATAGCTGGGGGCAGATGGACAGACACACAGACTCCCTTCCCAGGAAACCAGCCTGAAAACCCCCAGGTGGATTCCCACACCACCATCCCGAATCCTTGTCGGTCCTGTCAGCCTGAGTGCAGCCCAGCGAGCAAGGCTTCAGGGACTCTGGGTTTGAGATATGATGTATTAGGGAGCAAACCCTTGCTGATAAACTTCAAAAAAGAACCCAAAAAAACTCAACCCTGCTGTTTTGTAAATCTGAGAGTTTGGGACAGAGGGGAGGCAAGGGGGGGTTCAGTGAACAATGGGCTCACAGTGCCTGAGCTTCCTGAGCTGCTGGGAAGTGCTGACAGCCCCTTCATCCTGCTCCCTCTGAGGAGCTTTCTCAGTCAGGCTGAGTCAGGCACCACTTTGTGCTACCAGCCTGATGAGGCTTTCCAGGAGAACAACGAGCTTGGGGTCTGGAACAGACACATTTCTTAGGCATTTATTTTTCTAGGATAGATACAGTGGGGCTGGGTCATTTATGGACTAAATGCTTTATGGCACTACAGGGGAATCCTATTTGGAATGCCACCCATGCTGGCACTACAGGCAAGACTGGGAAGGGATGGAGAGCCCAGGAATCTCTGGAGCGGGCACCTCCAAGGAAATTCAGCAGCTGGAGGGTGGGAAGGGGCTTGTCCTAAGCCATGGAGACAGAGCCAGGAAGGGAGACAGGGGGAAGGCAGACCCAGGTGTCCTGGGGGATCCAGACTTGTGATGTAGCCAAGTGGTCACCTGGGGTCTATTTTGTAGCAGCCACTTTATAGGGAGAGAGGGAAAGGAGGGTCAGGTACCTGGAGAATCTTGTGGATCTCATGGCCCACTTTAGATTTGCAGCCTTCTCCTTCCCCTTCTCCTGATCTGCATCACTGAAATCCCTAAGGCCATGTCCTGCCTGGAAATACCTCTGCTCCCAGTCCAGGTGAGTCAGGTCACCTCAAAACAGTTCCTCCTGCATGCCAGGTTTGGCCCATGGACTCTCCTTGCACAACACAGGCTAGGTTTTGCAAGGTCCTCCTGCTTCAGGAGGAAGAAAAGTCCCTGGCCTGGTGGCTGGAATTTAAATTAGCTTCCCTAAATGGGGAAAGCAGACCCAGGTGTCCTGGGGGTGCAGACCTGTCATTAATCCAAGTGGTCCCTTGGGGTCTATTTTGTGGCAGCCACTTTATGGGGAGAGAGGGAGAGGAGGGCACAGAGCACCAGGGCCTCTCCTGCCCAGGTGAGGCTGGGAGTGGTGGCACCTCCCTGGTGCCCTGGAAAGGTCCCAGCATGGGAACAAACCCAGCCCCCTCTCCTGCTGCCAGCCCAGCCTGTCAGCCAGGCCTGCCCAGGTGTGTGTGCCAAGCCCTCAGGCTGCCCCTTCCCCTCCTCCAGTGAGGAGCTGGGCTGGGCTCAAAGCCAGTGGAGAGCAGAAACCCAGGCTGCAGTTCCTGCAGGGACCAGGGGGCCAAACCCACCCCCAGCTGCTCCTCAAAGCACCCAGGGCACTGCTGTACATGGTGGCAGAAACATTGAACTCTGGGGCCCATACAGTCCCTCCCTGGCTCCAGGAACACACTCTGAGTGCTCCACACACCCCCAGGACATTTCTGACTGCCCCACACACCCCCAGGACATTTCTGACTGCCCCTCTCACACCCAGAACATTTCTGACTGCCCCTCACACCCCCAGGACATTTCTGACTGCCCCTCTCACACCCAGGACATTTCTGACTGCCCCTCTCACACCCAGGACATTTCTGACTGCCCCTCACACCCCCAGGACATTTCTGACTGCCCCTCTCACACCCAGGACATTTCTGACTGCCCCTCTCACACCCAGGACATTTCTGACTGTCCCTCTCACACCCAGGACATTTCTGACTGCCCCACACACCCCCAGGACATTTCTGACTGCCCCTCTCACACCCAGGACATTTCTGACTGCCCCTCTCACACCCAGGACATTTCTGACTGTCCCTCTCACACCCAGGACATTTCTGACTGCCCCTCTCACACCCAGGACATTTCTGACTGCCCCACACACCCCCAGGACATTTCTGACTGCCCCTCTCACACCCAGGACATTTCTGACTGCCCCTCTCACACCCAGGACATTTCTGACTGCCCCTCACACCCCCAGGACATTTCTCACCCCTCACCCAGTGCAAACCTCCCAGGTCAGCAGAGGAGCTCCAGTTCCCCTCAGCACAAAGCTGGGAAGGCTCTGGGCTCTCACCTGTCTCTGGGTGTGGGCAGGGATGGTGGCACAGGGACTGGAGCAGGGCAGGGTCTGGGGACTCCTGTGGCCTTTGCCAAAGGCTCTGCCATCACATTTACCCAGGTGCAGGGACATGTGTCACACTGAGCCTCAAAACCTCACAGCATCACTTGTCCTGCAAGGAACCGCTTGTCAACTTACTATCTCTGCTAATTAAAACAATTAATTAACACATGTGCCACATGTCTGTCATTCCTGGCCAGTGTTACTGTGCCTGTTCCCATGGTTACATGAGACTTCCCAGCCCTTCAGCACCAAACTCTTTCTTTTTCCCTTCAAGACACAATGTACTGTTCCTCGAGCAGAGGAACCACCACTCCCAAGGTCAGGGGAGGAAATCAGTGATTCTAAATCTCTTCACTAAGAGGAAGCAACTCACTGAGTGCAGAATTATTTCAAAATTACTTCTATTTTACATGATCAGGCAATTTGATTATTTCACAATTGAAACATATTATCTAGCCATCTTTTGCATCCATCTGGGTGCACTGTTGGATGATCTCAGAGGCCTTTCAGCCTGAATGATTATGGGATTCTCTGATCTCTACATGGCTGTTTCACAGATCCCAAATCCAGGAACAACACTGGGTTTTGACCTGAAGTCAACTCAAACCAAGTGAGAATGGACTGATTACTGAATGTAGGTGAGAAATCTGCTGCAGAGATGGATGTGAAGGACAGATTTAGCTTGGGGAGTGTCTGAAAGTGGCTATGAATTGCTGCCTTTATAGAAATACAAATCAGAGGGATCAAACCTTTCTGATTGAACTGCTCTAAATCAGTGATGGATCAAAGCCCTGTGGCTGAAGGCCACTCATTTCCAGAGTCAGACAGGATCTGGATGGTGCAGGAATAGAGCTGGGATTAAGGATTGCTGTTCCTGGCAGTGTCCAAAGCCAGGCTGGACAGGGCTTGGAGCAATCTGGGACAGTGGAAGGGGTGGGACAGTGGAAGGGGGGGCACTGGATGGGCTTTAAGGTCCTTCCAAGCCAACCCATCCTGGGACTGTGATTTCCAGAGGGGATTTCCTGAGGTAGGGCATGCTCAGGATAGGTGGCTCTGTTTGAGCCCTGAGCCCTGTCCCTGATCAGGAGTGCAGGGAAGGAGCTCCCACAGGGCAGAGAGCCCAGCTCTGCTCCCCGCTCAGCCCCAGAGTCACTCCCTGCTGCCCCAGCCAGAGACAGCCCCAGTGGTGCCTGGGGCTGGAGAACATCCCCAGCCAGCAGCGCTGGCACCTCCTGAGCCACGTCTGCCTCAGCCCTGCTGGCCTCACAACAACACATTATGGAGAAAAGGAGGAAGTAATGAGAAGATTTTTGTTCTTGTTGTTGCTTTTTAAATATCAGCAGCAGAAATCCCAATGCACAGCGCACAGAGGCTGAAGAATGTGTCCTGAGAACCCTTCCCAGAGCCAGCCTGGAAAAGCAGATGCTCTCCAGCCAGCAGAGATGTTCCTGAGCCACACAGAGCTGCAGGCACAGCCAAGGCACAGCTGCACATCCCCTGCACACCTACAGAGCCACCCAAACACAGCCAGGAGCAGGCAGGAATGTGCCCACGGCACTGTGTGGATGCTACCCCCAGCACAGGGTGTAAAACCAAACATTGACTTACTGCAGGTTGCTCTTGTCAAAAAACACACAAATGCAGAAGTAAAAAAACCCCAGACCTCACATCCATGGAGAAAAAGGCCATGCACACATGAGAGAAAAGGGAAGACACACATGCACAGCCATGGCAGTTTTACAGCTTTTAAGTCATCATCAGGAAACAAATTAACTCTTGTTTTAGGAAACAGCCCAAGCACTTCCAAGGCTTTGGGAAGGAGAGCCTGGCACCCCAGCAAACGTGTGACCCCCCCAGCACAAAAACACTCCTTGCACTGCACTCCAGGCAAAATAATAATGGCTCTTTTGCTGGGAGAAAGGAAGGATAATGGTTACTTAGAAAGTGCTCCAGACAAGCTGTCAGGTTGAATTCAGAGAACTGGAGTCTACTCTGGGACAGCGCTGGCTCGGGGTGATCCCTTGTGAGTTGGGTTTCCTGCCTGCTACAGCTTAAAGACAACGATTCTTTGTTTCCAGTTTTTCTGGTGAAAAAACACACGCCTGCCTCTGAAGAGGGTCAGGGAGAAAGCAGACAAAACACTAACTCTGGAATTTCAAAGGAAAACAATTAAAAAAAAAAAAAGAAAGTATAAAAAGCAAAATCCAAGCGCGCTGGCTACTGTCTCCCCTGAACTCATAAATCCCTGCTTGGCCACACAGCCAAAATGAAAAGAGACCTAAAAAAGCCTCCCCTTTTCTGCTGCCGAGCTAAAAATGGGATATTTCATCACCAGGCACACAAATATCATAGGGAAATGTTTTAGCCAGTACAGACAATTAGGAAGGCACAAAGCTGCAGCTGCTTTTCCTCTGCCACAGCTGAAGCTGGGGAATTTTAAACCTTTGCTGTGAAAAGGGGCTGCACTGACACACTCAGAGGAGAGTTTATTGGACGTGGTCAATATTTTTCACTACAACCTTTTAGATCTGAAAAATGGCCTTTTCAGGAGAAGAGATTTATACAGGAATTTGAGAAGTTTTCCTGTGGGAACTGTGCTTATGCAACCTCATTCCCTGCAGTCTCTGCCCCCCTCTCCCCAGTCCCCCCAAAATCTGAACCTGTTACCCCAAATTGTCACTCAGTTTGACAAGTGGGACAGAAGAGTTTTGAGGAGTTCCTGCCAGTTTAAAGGGAGCAGAGGCTGCAGCCCTGATGGTGAGAAAAGCAGCTGCACAGACTCATATTTTGTGAGGTAACAGGGAATTGGAGTGAGAGAGATTTTAACTGATGGTCCAACACCAGGAAACTCTTTCTTCGGGCCTCGCTATGAACATTGGTACAAAGTCCCAGGAAATCACATTGGATTTCAGAGTTCACTGATTTATTTATCCTCTTAAATTTGCCAACAGGCCCAACAAACACACAAACACACACCTTGTACCCAAACATCCTCATTGTTCATACAACAACTTCTATAATGTGAACATTAATATGGGATAGCCACAGAATAAACCCTTAAAATTCCCCCCTCCATCCCTGCTCATGCATTCACATAGAGATTTCTTCCCTCTTTGAAAGGTACCACATCCCTTTTTTCTCTGCTCTGCTTGAGTTTTGGTTGGATTGCTGAGACTTTGGGCTGGTTTGTCATTGTTCTCAGCCAAATCTGGAAGGCTCAAGAAAGATCAAATCCCTCTCTGCAACTCCCGGCCAGGAGCCGGGAGGGGGGGGGGGGGGGGCGCGGTTTCTCCCAGGAACAACTACAGGACAGGAGGAAACGCCCTCAGGCTGTGCCAGGAGAGGCTCAGGCTGGAATTTCCTCATGGAAAGGGTTAAGTTGGTAAACACTGGGAGGGGCTGCCCAGGGAGGTTTGGAGTCCCCATCCCTGGAGGGGTCCAAGGAACACCGGGAGGTGGCACTCAGTGCCCTGGTCTGGGGACAGGGTGGGGATTGTTCACAGTTTGGTCTGGGAGGATGGTCTGGAAGGGCTTTTCCAATTAATATGATTCTGGGATTCTGGATTCTGTTACCTTGGGCTGAGAATGGTGTGTGCAGAGCATAGACCTGTGTGAATGCAGCTTTTGAACCAGAATCCTGAACGACCTGGAGACAGCCCCAGGAAGCCCTCTGGTTAATTGTCACCTGTGATGCTGAGCCGCCCCTCTGCCACCTCCCTGCACAAACACCACTTCCCTGGGAGCAGCAGTGTTGGACCTGGGGGTGCTCAGCCTGGAGAAAAGGAGACTCAGGGGTGCCCTCAGCATTCTCTCCAGCTGAAAGGTGCCTGTGCTCAGCTGGGGCTGGGCTCTGTCTCCAGGCAGCACTGGCAGAACCAGAGCACACAGCCTTGAGCTGCACCAAGGGAAATACAGATTGGATATTAAGAAGAAAGTTTTTCCAGAAAGGGTGATAAAGTTCTGGAATGTTCTGCCTGGGGAGGTGGTGGAGTCCCCATCCCTGGGTGTGTTTAACAAAGCCTGGATGTGGCACTGGGTGCCAGGGTTTAGGTGAGGTGTTGGGGCTGGGTTGGACTCAATGAGCTTTAAGGTCTCTTCCAACCCAGTGATTCTGTGAATTTAATTCTGTGAATTGGAAAGTACCACACATCCCAGCCCAGGCATTCCCACAGGCTACATGGCCACAGGGAACTTCACACATCCACACACCAGGGTTCTGCCTCTCTGGGAGCCCCCAGCTCTGCCCTGGCCTCAGCTCCTGCACAGCATTCTGCTCCAGTCTTAAACACAGGAATTACACAGACCCTGACACACTAAAAACTTTAAAACTGTGCTGGAGCAAGGCCAGAGAGCTCAGAGCCCTTTGGGGACGTGGCCCTTTGGCCTCCCAATGTTGTTGTACGTGAATATTCTTTCCATTTCCCTGTGGAAAGCTGCTCAAATGACACTGTTCTGCAGGAGAGCAGTTTAAGGTCTCCCTGGACTGGGGCAGACCTGTGGGCTCAGATTCCTCTCCCTGTCTCCAGTACCCACAGCAGATCACTCGTTTCTCCAAACAGTCCCAGAAAATGACCCAGACCATGTCTGCAGTGGGAGGGGGCACAGCTCTTTTCATTCAGCCATGAGAGCAGCCTCATTTAGTTTCCCAGAAAATTGCTCTCCAGCCAAAAACCACTGGTGATTTTCATTAGAGCCATTTACTCCTCTGAGGCAGCTGAAGACAATTTGTCCCAGTGACGCTCAGTCCCATCCTTTGGAGTGTTTATGAGGCTGGCAGGGGGAGAAGCTGAGGCAGCGGGAGCCTTGGAACAGGACAAGGTTCTACCTGTCTGTTGTGAGAACACTCAGCTGCCCTGGGCCCCACTGTGGGACTTCAGAATCTGCTGTGAAGATTCCCAGAATTCCTGCTGCAGAGTTCTGCACTTGAGCTGCCCCAAAGCAGAGCTGCAGCTCCTGTTTGCAGAGCTGGCACTGCAGGGAGGGAGGGGGCAAAAAGTAGAAGGTAAAAAGGGAGTCAGGTCTGCAGCTGCAGCCAGGGCACCAAAGCCAGCCCAGGGACAGCACTGGGACAGGGCCAAGCTCCCTGTGCTCCTGGGGACATTGTCCTGGGGGAGGGAGCAGAGCCTGGGCTGCGTCTGGAACATCTGCAGCTGTCTGTGCTGCAGCTGCACTTTTTTTCTTTGACGTGTGGGTTCTTTTTTCCAGCCGTGGATGGAACGTGTTGTGTAAAGCACAGTGTCAATGTATGCAAAGGGCTCCTGTCTCTCCCTGCAATCTGCACAAGCAGCTTATTTGCACTAGGTCAGTAGAAAAACTACAGGAGGAGTGAGGAAAATGGTATTTTTTTCCTATCTTTGGCATGGTTGGTACTATTTCATTACCTGCTTTTGAACCCTCAAGGGAAGGTGGTTAGAAAAACTTGTCTGTTTTTATTCACAGACGTAGAGAGGAGAAATATTTACAGGATTGGTAGATTCCAGATGCATTGGCATGAAGAAAACTGTTTAATCTTTTGAGAAGTTAAAAAATCATTCCAAAAATCATAATTTTTAACCTGAAATTCCTTTTCCAAAAGAATATCATCTTTTGGAGTGAGAATATCATCTTGAAGTGAGCCCATTAAAAAGGAAACAAGGAAAATCTTGTTTCCTAAAAAAAAACAGACTGAGGAATTCCAAGTCCAGTTTTATGGGCAACAAGAGTTTCTGTTGTGCTATTGGATGAGCCACATCACTCTGCTCCCCCAGTGCTTTATCTGCCAGCCTGTCCTGCTCTCCTGTCCCTTTTTCTGACCTTATCTCAGTAACCTCAGCCAGCTGCAGTGGCTTGGAGTGGGGCAGTTTGTGGTACACCAACACCCAGTGTGGAAGGAATGGTGGAATTTATGCCCTATAGGGAGAAATGGGGGAGGAATAGGTGGGATTTCAACATTTCTATGTAGTTTTTAATTTTTATTTGCCTCTCTCCAGGGTGTGCTTGGTCCTTTATTGACACATGATGAAAGTTCCATGTGAAGCTGAGGGCTCCATGCTGACAGCAGTGAACCCAGAGCTCTGTCAGCTGCACTACAGAGACACCCTCGAGGCCACTAAAAATGCAGGGGGAGGGACACTTTCCCCTCAAATTTCTTTCAGCCTGAGTGACTCAAGGCCCAAGTCACAAAGTGTTTAAAATTTCAGAGGAGTGTAGTTCTACACAGAGATTTTCTCTTGAAGAAAAAAAAAAATCAGACTTTTCTTGGCTTTATTTTTAGCAACTGCCTGGCCTGAGACAGAATGAGCAGAGGTTTGGGTGTAAGGGGAAATTGTGAAGGAGCACATGTCCCTATTTTATTCTTTATTTTATTCCCTTTATCCAAGCAGTGCAAGCCCAACCTGGATGAACTTTAAATAGATTATTGTTAATGTCAAAGCAGCAGTCAGAGCACAGCCTGAGTGGCTCTGTCCCTGTATTGCCCCGGTTTTATCAACTGGGGCTGCCTCAGAGGAGAGAACAGTGCCAGGGAGCTGCAGTGGCATTTACTGCTGGACAAAAGGAGCTGCTGGAGGAGCAGCCCTGATCTCGTGTCCAGCTCTGAGACAGATGTTGGGGATGAAATGCAAGGAGAAAGGAGGGCTCTGAGGGCAGCACACAAAGGAGGCAGCCAGACCCTCCCTGCAGGAGCTGTTAAATGTGGGCTCTGTTTGCTGCAGCCCCTCAGTGCAATGGGAGGTTTTGTCTCTCCTTCTGCCTTTCCCCAATGCTCTTTTAATCCAAACTTGTGGCTTGTCCATGCAGCCATGTTCTCCTGAAGAGCAGAGAGCCGTTTGTGACAGTCAGGGAGCTGGCTCTGGGACAGGCTGACTCCAGGGGGGTGGGCAGGGGTTTCACCCCTCCCCAGAAACTTCTCCAAGGAGGAGCTGAACAGAGCCCAGGGAACAAACCCAATGTTCCTGCAGCAGCACAACGGGAAAGGAAAACCCCATTAGAGGCTCCTGTCCCTACAGAGGAGTTACAGAGCACAGAATGCATTTTTGCTCTTTATCACCCTACTTGGGGGTGATAAATTCACCCAAATATTCTCTATATCAATTCAACTTCTCTATGTAGATAAGGGATGTGCTTCATCCTGTCCCCGCCCATAGCCGTGGACTGGAACCATATGATCTTTAAGGTCCCTTCCAACCCCAACCATTCTGGAATTCTGTGGTCACACCAATACTCACAACTTTTTCCTAACTGAGAGTCCAGTTTGTCAATAAAAATAAGAACAAGGAGCAGGGCTGGAGCTGCAGAGGAAGACCTGAAATACCTGACTGAAGGACCCACAAACAACTCCAAAGCCTGAAAGAGCCTCAAGAGGGTTATTAACTTTTAAACTCCAAGGTTTCTAAGCTATAGCTACATGGTCAGAATTTCTACTAGATTTAAAAAAAAATAAGGGTTATTTGAAACAAAAGAGAAAATCAAACTAGTCCAAAATGAAAGTGTCAAAAAGATACATTTTGTCTTGTTTGCTGGTTGAAACGAGCTACAGATCCATGGATGGGTTTGGAATACCTGAGTGCCCTTTACAGTGGTGAAATTCATTGTGAGAAGATTTGATCCTTTCAGCTGTGAACTCAGAGAGAAACAGAGCCTCAGGCCTTGCTGTCTGTGTGAGAATCCAAACTGTTCCCATCAGGAACACAAAATGTGCCAGCAGTTCACCAGCTCAGCAAAACACCAGTGTGACAGTGACACTTTTGATGCCACGGCGCTGGCTGGACAAGCAGAGATGGCATTTCCAGCCTGGGTGGGGCTGCACAGTGAGAATTATTCCTTTTTAACTGTGCTGTGAGTGCAGCATGGAGCAGAGCATTTTCTGCCAAGGATATTATTATTAACAAGGTCTAGTTTGAACCCAATCAAACAAGGACATTTATATTCAGGACACTGACCTTCTTTGGTGGCAAGACGTGAGGAGTCTGTGTGGGATGGAGTGTTGTAGACCAGCAGTGAGCTACCTGCAAGGCAAAGAAAGGGAGTTAGAGCAGTCTGGGCACACTCTGCCACGGGGAGCCATCAGGGCAGGTAGGAAATGCTGTTAATGGCATGAAAAAAAGCTAATTTTGCTGTTAATTAGGCACACATTTTCTGTGAGACTCATCTAAAAGCTTGGTAGCTGCAGAGCACATGTGCTGCTGTTTCTTCACTTGCAAAAAATAAAGATATTTGTCTCCTTCACTGAGTCCCTTGATGTCTCCCATTGAAAACTGATATTAAGGGGTGAGGTTGTGCAGGTACAGGATCTATCCCAGCACAGCCTCCAGAAATGCCTGTGGCACAGTTTGTATGTCAGGATAAGGAAGAAGCTTTTCTCTCTCTGGCTGTGATAGAGAAATTTCCTGTTTGAGGAACAGGCAGGAGAAAAGACACAAATTGCACTGTCAGGACCTTTTGGGCCATTTTTAGAGTGTCACATGCTTGATTTGGGGCCAGCAGCTGCACAGCTCTCACTGGGATTCCAGCATCTCCCTGCTCTGGGGAATTTGGGAGCAGCTCCCTTGCTTCAGAGAGGCTTTTCCATCCAGCCCCACGTGACACACAAGTGCAGCACAAAAAGAACCTGTTGGAAGGGTCTCTGTTCTGCACAGTCTGTGGGGGAAATGTTCCTTTCTAAGCATTTCCCTCAAGTTCTCCTGTAAACTGTCCTGGAAATGGAGGAGGAGATCCTGGGAGTCCAGGGAAGGCAGCATGAAATACCTATTTCATGACCGTCTGGTTAAGTGTGCCCACATCACTCCTGGACTCACCTTCCTGCAGCTCTTGGAGCAGCTGCTGCCGGGTCAGTGACAGCCCTGACAAGGCACAGGGTCCTGTTTGTGCTGAAGCTGTGGCTGGAGCAGCACCAATCCTGCCCTGGGTGCTTTTACAGCTCTGCAGATCCCCTCCATGAAGGGAATCCTGCCCCTGAGCATCCCCAGCCCCTCAGCAGGCAGGAACCCCTCTCACCAGCTGAGCAGGACAGGCTGGGCCCTGCACTGCCACGTTCCTCCTGCCACGTGCACAGGGTCCCAAATGACCCAGCTGCCCCTCAGTGCTCTCAGAGTGTCTCTCCCATGAGAGCTGGGGCTTGGGCAGGTCCCTGCCAGATTTGAGAGCCATTGCAGGTGCTGGATGCTGCTGGCCCTGGGCTGCAGTGCATTTCTGTCCTCCCCAAGGCAAACATAGCCAGAGACCGCTCGAGCCAGCAGGACATGGAGGCAGGAGGTGCTGGGAAACAAAGCTGCTCGCAGGGAGGGGAGGAGGGATGGTACCAGATGCTGCAAGTCAGGAGATGCTTCCAAAGACCAGGATGGATGGTGAACGAGGAGGTAAAGAGTTCAGGGGGATCCCAAGGGCACCCTGGCTCTGAAAGCGGCCAATGGCCAAAGGGATTGGCTGGAATATTTAGAGAGATTGGCTGCTGGAGGAATTGAAACAACTCTGTCCACGTAACTCATGTTTTCATCGATGGTCTATGGCTCAGGCATTTCTTTCTTGAATATCTGTGGGGAAACTCCTGTCCAGCACTCTCTCCTTTTCAGGTTATTTAAAGCAATCCTGAATGCAACGCCCAGCCCAGCTTCCCCCTGCCAGACAGGGAAGTGCTGGGGAATTCAGAATCGTGGTTTTCTATGACTAAATGGGCTGCAAATGAGTGGCTGGGTCGGTGGGGGTGGGGTGATGAATAGCACTGAGAGAGGAGGATCAACCTACAGCTACTTTAGGGTAAAAAATGCAGCCCAAGCCACTGGAAAGGACCGGCGCCTCCTCCGGTTTAATTGCTCAAAGTTCTCACCTTTGCCCGGCAGTCTGAGGTTTCTGGTGGGAACACCACAGAGAGGGAAATGTGTTTCCTATTAAGGGTTTCAGTGGAGGAGGGAAAGGGAGAAAGGCAAAGACCCAGATCAGGACAGAAGGAAGCAGACAGACAGACACAAGCCAGGCTGCTCCTCCCTCTCTCCTTCGGGGGCAGAGTTTTGGGTGATGAATTTTCATTTTTGTTCCTATTCCCCCTCCCTGGGTGAGCGACATCATGGATGGATCAGCTCTGTGGTATGGTTAATGCAGGGCTGTTCTCCCATAATTAATGTTTAAACACGTTCTTTTATGGCACCCCCACCCTTCTCTTTCTTTTATTTCCCTTGCATTCATTAAAAAATATGGAGAAGGACTGAAAAGCAGGAGAATTTTTTCCCATAAACCCTTCCCTCTCACAAGGCAGCTCATCCTTCAGAGGGGCAGAAACATCTTGGTTCCACAGTCTCAGGTTTATTTAATTTGAAAGTCTTTTTCACCCTCAGCTTCCCCAGGCCCTGCACAGCTCTGCTGGAATCCAGGTCCTGCTGCACTTGGCAGGATGGTTTTGTTGGGCATTAACACATGGCTCAAAACCACTGAACAGTTTTCTACTTCTCACCACAGCCTCATTCTTTCCCCTTTAGGCTCTTCCCATTTGTGCACACCCCACAGCGTGGCCCCACCACCAGGGAGGGAAAGGATGGAGGTGGCAGCTCAGCTTCTTTTGATCTTCATCCCAAACACAGCAGGGATGAATCCAAAACTCCCTTCCCCTGCCCAACAGCTGCCTGGAGAGGATTCACCAGGCAGAATGTGCTGGAGAAAGATCAGTTTGGAGCCCCTAAGTGTGTGGGGATGAACAAAAAGAAGGTGAATCAAGGCATGGCTTCATGATTTTGGAGAGGGAACGAAAAGGAACATGCAAAGAAATATGATTGTTTGAGGGGGTGGGCAGGGAGTTCCCTGAAAGAGCCACTGGGGTGTTTTGGGAGGCTCCAAAGGATGGAGAGTGCTGCAGGACTGGGCTCTGCACTCTGAAATCTCCTGAGGGTCACAGAATCTCTGGAATTCCTGCCAGCTTCCATGGCTCGTGGCAACAGGAAACAACTGCACCATTCTGAGCCAGGCCTAAGCTGGAGACTAAAGGTGCTGTATGATGAGTTTGGGTTACTCTCCTCTGCATTACACAGCTCACCTTGAACCTTCCACTGCTAAAACTGAGACTGAGCTTTTGTTGAGGTCATGCAGATGTTGCCGGTTTATTTTTTCAGTCTTGACTCAGATGTGCCAAAATAATGTATTTCATAGACAGCTTTAAGGAAGTTTTCACCCTGATTAGGAGTGCAAAATGTTGAGAACCTTTTGAGAAAGCTCATTTTCAGGGGCTCTCCTTGTTGGGTGAGGAAACAGCTCAGAAAATTCAGATCAGCTTTGTTTCTTGGAAAACAAACCCCAAAGTTGAGGATTCATAAATCCTCACATATCCAGCTTAACGTCCCGAGACCACAAACACCTTTAGAGAGCCTGGGCAGAGGCAACCCAGCCTGTAGGGCTGCACTGCCCCCAAATCCTCCTGTGCTGGTGGCCATCACCTGTTCCCTACCCTAACCAGGGAATGTCTGTGGGAAAAACACTCTTCCAAAAGGGAAAAACTTGTGAAAATGAAAGCCCAAATCCCCATGGCACTGAGCTCCAGGCTCAGCACTGAACATCCACTGGAAGCTGCTCTGGAAAAGCCATCAGCTCCTCTGGAAGGGGTTTCTGCTTGCGGGAGACGCCCAGCAGTGCCCAGAGCAGCCTGTCCTCAGGCTGGGAGCAGCTGCAGGGAAGCAGGAGTGCTCTGCCCAGCTCCAGCAGCCAGGAGCTGCTCTGATGAGCATGTCTGGGATCAGCACACACAGATCCACCATCCTAAAGTGGCACAGACTGGCACTGAATTCCCTGTGAAACAGGAGTGAGCACTCTGCCTCAGTCCAGCAAAGCTCCTCGGGTTTTGCAGTGGCTTAATAGCACAGAAATCACTGCAGGCACTGCCCTGGCAGGACAGGATGTTCTGATGATCATTATTGCAGCAGCACTTAAATATTGCAGGTGCACCAGGGCTGCAGTGCTGGGCACAGCCAGCACTGTGAAGCACAGCCCCTGCTCCACAGACCCACCATCCTGTGGTAGATGAGGAATGCCATGGCTGACTCTCACTATTAAAAGGCAAATATTAAGTATATGTAAGACAAGTTTAATAAATGTATAGTTATGTTTTACCCTCCTTGCATTGTTATCAGGGGGTGGCCTGGGTTTGGGACATTTGGGAGGGTTGGCTTGTTACTATGGCAACAGCTGACCTCCAATGTGTAAGAAAGTGATCTCAGGGTATCAGGAAGTGATCTCCACCACTGGACACTGAAGAAGGAGTCAATGGACAGAACTTTGGCAGGGGCTAAAGGTTTAAAAAGGCAAAACCTCTATGGTGTGGATGAAGACATGGTGGGAAAAATCCTCTGCTCCCGGCACTGTAATATTTTCTCTATTCACTCTGCTGTTGTATTTTTTTTAATAAGGTTTTAATAAACCTTCTAAACTTTTGGAAGTGAGTATCATTCCTCATAATCCCAATGGAGGGGCCCAGAAAGAAGGCAGGATGGCTGGTGCCACCTTACAGACAGCAAAAACTCCTCATTTCAGGTATTTAAAGGCAGACCCAGGGACTGCTGTACTGAATGTCAGCGTGCCCTGGTGCTGCCTTGCTGGCCATGGAGATCAGTGTGACCAGACCTCAGTGTCCAAGGGATCAAGCAGGAAGCTGCTCCTGAGCAAATGAGCAGCAGCAGATGGTAAAAGTGGCCACTGAACCCAGGTTTTGGGGCTTGTGCCATGAGATCAACCATGCAATTCCCCTGATTCTGCCTTTGGTGAGCCCAAACCATGGGACACAAACACTGGGGATGGTCCTGGAGAATTCCACTCCTCTGCCAAGCTTTCCAAATGCAGCCTGCTCGTGTGCTTTGACTCCATCCAACTCCATCTCTCTGACAATTCTCAAACCTTATCAATAGCACAACTCAAGTGTCTCACTTGGGTGTTTATCTTGTGGGAATTGAGAAATGTTTCCGGTTCCAAAGTGCCCGATTTCCCCAGCCCCAGGCAGCAGGCTTGGCCCAAGCACTGCTGCCTGCACAAAACTGCCTTCCCATTTCCCAGGAAACTGTCTAATTCTACAGGCAATCCTTCAAAAGCTTCCTGTGGGCTAGCAGCTCTTTTCTGATGGAACAGAATTAAATTTGCCAATGAGTTTGGATGGGAAATTATTTTATTGTCCAGTCACAAGGGACAACTGTTCAAATCCAACAGTTTGGGTTTTTTTTTTTCATTGTGAATAATTTCCTTGGCTCGACTTCTCAAGAAAAATAAAGATGGGGCTTCCAAAGGCACCCATTTGTGATCTAACTTCTGTGCCACTGGAATCTATGAAACTCCCACTGATTTTGGGCAGGGAGAGATCAGCTTTGAAGAAACACCCTAAATTCTGTATCTCTGCTTTGCTGGCCAGGGGAGACATATTCAGCTGCCTTTTCATCACAACTGGATTTTCTAGTGGAGAAAATACACTTGCCTTTCTCTCCCTGCCCTTCCACCTTGATTTAAGGCACCCTCTCCTGATTTTTGAGTTCTTAAATAATGATACTACTATAAAAGCTGTTTCACTGGGAAAAACAGCAGAGCATGTGGGGCCCTGCTCCAGTTCTCTGCCTCATCAGAGCACCATTACCCTCAGCACACCTTTGTGGGGGAAAGAAATGCTTTTAGCTCCATTTATAGGTGAAGAGGAAACATTTGGAAGCTGTGGATGTGATCATGATTGCACAGAAGTCTTGGAAAAGCTGAAATCTAAGACTCCCAGCATCAGGTGCATGTGCCATCCCTAAGGTGATCATTCCTGTTTGGGTGCTGGGATAACACTTTTCCAGCCTGCTCACAGCTCCTGGGTTTTTGGGGCTTAATAGAGCAAAAAGGAGGATTGGATCCATCCCATACTTAAGTGTGGGGCAGAAAGGAGCAATAAAGAGCTTCCATAACCTTTTTCTCAGAGTCCTGGGTCATCTGCAAGCAGCAGATTTACATATGGGGAATCACTCTTGGGTTTTGAACTCCCCCACAAACCTGGGCCTGCCGGAGCACAGGAAAGCTCCAGCCCTGGCCAGTTGTGGGTCCTGCTTATGGGGAGGGCACAGCCCTCTAACTGCAGAGCTATCTAATTGTTTGCCTGAGACAAATCAGTTAATGTCAGGTTTAATCTCCATGGCAAATTTGTGTATTTTTATCACATAGCCACAGATGTTGTTATCTGTAAGACTTATCTAATCTCCTCCAGAGCCCTGCTCAGTTCTTCACCTCCCTGATAGCACCAGTAGCTCCATCTGTGTTCATTTGAACTTTCCAAGCCCATTTTACTCCCTGTTTCCCTGTTTGCTCTCTCTGCTTGCCTTTGGCTCATCTCCCTGTGCCTTGCTCCAGGAAGAGCCCTGGGAGCTCACTCCGGGGCGGGGGCTGGGGTGGGCAGGGCAATACTCACTTTCCCTGAGGTAACTGAGGTGAGACAGCAGAATTTCTGTGTTGTAGGGGGAGGTGGTGCGCAGGAAGTCGTCCTTGTTCATTTTGCAGAGCTCCTTGCCATCCATGTTCTGGAAGATGGTGGTGTCGATCTCCATCAAGCCGTACTCCTTGATTGCCCACTCCAGCCACTGGCGCACGTGCTCCTGGGTCCAGAGGGTGGGATCTGCCAGGGGAGAAAATAGGATGGGCACACACACACCTCCAGAGTCCCTGCAGCCCCGTCACAGCACCAGCCATTGTTTCCACAGGCAGAGATATTGAATTTACTGATCCCTGTTCAGGATGAACAGGCACCGTACTGGAGCAGGGCTCAGCATGGACAACCTGGCCTGGTCACTTCTGCCTTCCCCACCTGCCCAAAGCTCCCTCCTCTGCTTGGGAACAGCCCTAGTGACATTGGACTCTTCTCTGTCTGGAAAAAAGCTTCCCGAAGGAAGCTGAGCCCTTTGAGAGGGAGTTCCTGTCCCAGTGTGGCTCTGCAAGGCTGTGCAGGGACATCAGGGCTTTGCGAGTCCCACCGGGGGCATTAGGGAGCCCCAACGCTGGCACAAGAGACCCTGAGCATGGGGTGCTCATGGTCAGCAAAGGGACTCAGAAAATAAAATAAAAATAAAAAAAACATAATAAAATAAAAATTTAAAATTTAATTTAATTTAATTTAAAAAAATAAATAATAACAAAAGAAATAAAATAAAATAAAATAAAATAAAATAAAATAAAATAAAATAAAATAAAATAAAATAAAATAAAATAAAATAAAATAAAATAAAATAAAATAGAACAGAGCAGCTTGCCCTGGGTGTGAGTGGGAGTTGTTCACCCTGGGCAGGAGCACAGTCCTGCCTCCCCAGTCCCTGTAAGGCAGCCAGCTGTGCGAGGGCTGGTGCATTTTGTGCTGTCTGGGCGTCCCCGAGTGCCAGCAGAGCTCCAGCTGTGGGATCGTTATTGCTGCCGCTGACGTAGGAGCTGCTCCAGCCCGGCTGGAGCTCAGCCCCGTGGAGATGAGTGGTTAAAAACAGCAATCAGCCTTTGAATTCTGCAAAGGGCATTAGATCAGAGGGCCCAGCAAGAGCTGGTGCCACAGTGCTTGACAGCCATTTTCAGAGCATATCAGCATTCTCAGATGTTTCCTGTGCTGCTGCTCCCCACGGATCCGATTTCCAAGCTGGAGCTGCACATTCATGTTCTGCTGCAGCTGCACAGGATTGCAGAGGAGTTCAGACTTTGGAGAAGTCTTATGTGTCATTAACAGCTGGCCCAGCTCTGAGACAGACCTCAGACACTCTGATCCCAGGGAGCTGAGAACATGGATCAGGAACATGCCCCGGGCTCTGGGGGTGCTCTGGGCAGAACAAGAAATGCCTCTGCCTGGATTTAGGGGGTATGAAGCAATGCCTTAGCCCAGGGCTGGACATTGGGTGCCCAGGCTGAGGGCAGCCCTGGGCACAAAAGGTCAGGAGGTGCCCACACCTAGCATTCCTGGGCACCTCTGCAATAACAGCACCAAACAGGGAACTGAGACCAAGGGACCTGAAATGTAACTGAGACCTTTAAAACTGAACCCCCAGAAAACCTGGGCTGCTGGAAGCTGAATTCAGAACAGGAATTTACAACCCCACACATTTGCAAGTCTGCTCTGAGAACGACATGGATTTCCTTCAGGTTTTGGCAACAGTTAATTGAAATTCTGCTTTCTAAACACTGGCCAAATGCTGCAAATTTTACAATGCAAGTATTCAGGGAGGATTCTTTTTTTTTTTTTTTTTTTAATTAAAAGACTTATTTGTCTTGAGTTTTGAAAACAACCCAACATCTAGAGGGCAGAGTAAATTTGTGACTTCCCTTTAAACACTGTAAAAGACATTGAATGGTGTCTGAAAATCTGCCTTCTTGAAACATGGCTTAGAGCTCATTATTACTACTATTGTAAGCCTAATGTGACATTATTCTTGCTTATCTTCGCCTTAATGTGCTATAAATCTCCATTCTGGATTAAATTAAAATATCCAAATGCCTTTCTTGGATGACTGGGGCGTCCTCTCCTGCAGCCAGGGATCTGGGATGATGTTCATTATTGTCTTCCAAAGTCTGGTAAATCTCTGCTCTTTCACAAGGATCTCAAGGGTTTGATTTGTGAATGGTCTTAAGGGGGGGAAAAGTCCTTTTCTTCACTTTCCTTTAAAGAGGAGATTCCAAATTTTCTCTTGCACTGAGGGCACTGAAAGTAATTTCCCCTATCTCAACAATGCTAAACTTCAGTTCACCTTTGGTTTTTTTAAACATACAGAATAAATACTGCCCCTGGAACATCTTTAATTACAGGGACTGGCTGGTGCCAGCTGCACCTTTCTAGGCAGGCTGACACTGGACACAACTGTGCTGCTGTCCCCAAGCAGTTCAGCCAGTCTCTCAAACATCAGCCTGAACGGGATTCAGAGGTTTGCCATCAATCCTTTATTGGCTTCTCCTCACTGCATTCAGTTCAAACCTTTCCTTTTCATCCTAAATGGCAAACAAATGCTTGGGAACTGTCATCTGCTCGTGGTCAAGACACACTCAGAGAAAGGAGCTGAATTCCACGAGTGCATTTCCTCCTGCCAGCACTGTCTGCCTGCTCTCCTGCCCTGCTGAAAGCCTCAGAGCTGGGCCACTTCTGGGATGTCACTGGGCCAGCACTTGGCTCCTTTGCTGGAAACTTCCTGGCCCTGGCTGTTTATAAACTTCACAGGGAAACTGCTCCTCATTCCAGGTTCAGGCTTCCCCCCACAGCAACTCTCACCCCTGAGTGTCGAAATGCATCCAGAGCATCCTGCCAACCCCAGGCAGCAGATGTGGATACCAAACACAAACAAAGCTGGACAGCAATGTTTCTGGTGACAATTTTTGGAAGGATAATGCAGTTCCTTCAAAATAGAATTTTTCTGGGTTTCTACTTCTAAGAAAAAAAAAAAAAAAAATGGAAACAAAATAGCTCATTTTGAATCAATCAGTGTGACTTGAAAGTGCAGCTGGATCCTGAGAGCACCAGGGGAGTTATAACTTGGGCCCACTTCATTCCTCTTTGATCATCCCCTGTGTGTCCCAGGAAGCAGATTCTCCTCTAACACATGACAGGAGATGGATTTGGTTCAGCACACCAAAACAACACTTCAATCTGGGAAAAGAAATTTAAAAATAAAATGAAAAAAAAAAAAGAAAAGAAGAAGCACCAGTTATCTGCTGCCTGTCCTGATTCAGATCATGCACTGGAACATGGGAATTGCCACTAGCCAGAAACTCTGATATTTTCCTTATTTTTTGTGTTGTTTGTAAGACAGAAAATTCCTCTGGGAGCGGATAAACAAACCAAACAAAAATCTCCTCCAGGCAGAGCAGGGACAGCTGCCCCGGCCCGTGGCAGTACCTGCAGGGACGATGACCCTCCTCTCGTTGGTAGTCATGTTGGGGGGAGGCCCGTTCTTCTCATCCATGTAGGTGCTGTAGCTCATGGGGCTGGACTCGCTGCCTGCTCCCACCAGCTTGCCACACTTGCTCACGCTGCAGTCCACGGGGGACTCCCTGCAAGGCAAAGCAAAGCTGGGTCAGCATCAGAGCTCCTCCATCCCTGCACACAGGAGGGGCTGGCCCACGGGGTACACTCAGCTGTCCCTCTCCCTTATGGAGAGGCCATCCCTGACCTGTTACTGGGTGTCATAAGGGCTCTGTGGGGCACACAGGGGATCTCTGATAATGCAGCTGGAATCTCCAAGGGAATGACTCCAGACAAGGCCATGTGTGCAGCAGCTCTGAAATACCAACACTCCCAAACCAGGTAAGGAGCCAGTGCCCAGGACAGCAGTCTATGGGTTCCACCCCACTCCCTCACCCCTGGCTGCTCAGTGCACTCCAGCAGTCCTGCTGGCTGCTCCTGGGAGCCCTGCCGGGCTGTTCCACCCTTTGTGGTGCTAAAACACCCCTCGTGTTGCAGTGCAGCCTGGCAGTGGCACACAGGTGCTCTGCTCACCTGCCCTGAGGTGTTTCTGCAGAGCTCACAGGGACACAGAAACAGCCCTTTCATGACATTAACAAAGAACCCAGAACACCCACCCAAAGGGACAGGGCTGTCCCCAGAGAACACCCAATGGCAGCATAGTCTGATCTATCCGGGGCTGAATGGGATGGAGCTTGTCTGTTCTTGGAGCCTCCAGAGCTGCAGGAGCATTTGGATAACACTCAGGGACAGAGTGGGATTGCTGAGGTGTCCTGTGCAGGGACAGAAGATGGACTCGGTGATCCTGTGGGTCCCCTAAACACAGCCTGTTAAATTATTCTATTGTTCAATTAATCTGTTATTCTATTATTCTCTGATTAATAGTGCTACAGTTCACTACCTGGTGAGGAAATCTGGGAATCTTGGATGCCCCAGGCATGAGTCAGGAACTTCAGACCCCAGTACTGGGTGTGAAAAGGGCTCTGGCCCCAGTTTAACTCCTGAGGTGCTGGAGTGACAAAGAGGGGACATCCAGCAGCTCAGGTGGCACCGTGCTAAGGCTTGGCCTACTGCAGAGCCTTGGGAAGACTCTGGGAGAACTGTGAGTCTCCAAAGCCTGAGAGGGAGCAGGGATTCTGCTTTTCTCCAGCTGCAGGAGCAGCTCCTGCTTTTCATCCCTTCAAAGCCCAGCCCCAAGCCTGCCAGGCACACACAGCACATCCCACCTCGAGGGGCTTCCAGGGAAGGGCACATCATTGTCCTCACCTTCCCAAGGGGGGAATTAGTGCACAGCCTCTGCACACAGAAAAGCCCAGGCTTTAATCCCAGAGCCATTTCCAGGGCAGTTTAGGCCATGCTTTAATCCCAGAGCTGTCCTCCTCCTCTGGCAGAACCAAGAGCTTCAGGAGGGAACCATTCCCTGCAGGGTAAGCATGGTGACAGTGCACAAATCCCACCCTCTGAGCTCAGCTGGCAAGAGTTCCAAGCAGGACACTAAACAAATTTGTCTCTTAACCTGAGCTGGGGGGGAGGGAGCAGTGCCTGAAATTCAGTTATCATGGCCAGGAGATAAATGCTCCACCGAGATATTCCAAGGCAGACGGTAATTTTTTCCTCATGTCTGACGAAGGGAATGTTGCTGGAGAATGGAAATAAGATGTATAACTTACACATGTTCGAATTTAAGGGTTTACTAGTTCGCCTACTGTTTTTCCAGGCAGGGAACCAAAATCTGCCTTCAGAGAGGCAACTGCTGAAGGCTGGATGTCCCCGGGGCAACCGGGGAGGCTGAGCAGCTGCGAGGACACGGGGCTTTCACAGGGCGAATCAGGAGGGCTGGGTCCCTGGGGCACTGCTCCTGCCAGGTGGGCAAGTGCCTGTGCTGGCAGGAAATAGCCGTGGGGCAGCAGCAGGGAGCTGGGTGCTGCTGGGCACAGATCTGAGAGCTTGGGCACAGAGCTGAGACCTGCTGGGCACGGAGCTGTGACCTGCTGGGCACAGAGCTGAGACCTGCTGGGCACGGAGCTGAGAGCTTGGGCACAGAGCTGAGACCTGCTGGGCACGGAGCTGAGAGCTTGGGCACAGAGCTGAGTGCTGCTGGGCACAGAGCTGTGATCTGCTGGGCACGGAGCTGTGACCTGCTGGGCACAGAGCTGAGACCTGCTGGGCACAGAGCTGAGAGCTTGGACACAGAGCTGAGTGCTGCTGGGCACAGAGCTGTGATCTGCTGGGCACAGAGCTGAGAGCTGCTGGGCACAGAGCTGAGAGCTTGGACACAGAGCTGGGTGCTGCTGGGCACAGAGCTGGGTGCTGCTGGGCACAGAGCTGAGTGCTGCTGGGCACAGAGCTGAGTGCTGCTGGGCACAGAGCTGAGAGCTTGGGCACAGAGCTGGGTGCTGCTGGGCACAGAGCTGAGTGCTGCTGGGCACAGAGCTGAGACCTGCTGGGCACAGAGCTGGGTGCTGCTGGGCACAGAGCTGAGTGCTGCTGGGCACAGAGCTGAGACCTGCTGGGCACAGAGCTGAGTGCTGCTGGGCACAGAGCTGTGACCTGCTGGGCACAGAGCTGAGAGCTTGGGCACAGAGCTGGGTGCTGCTGGGCACAGAGCTGAGTGCTGCTGGGCACAGAGCTGAGACCTGCTGGGCACAGAGCTGGGTGCTGCTGGGCACAGAGCTGAGTGCTGCTGGGCACAGAGCTGAGACCTGCTGGGCACAGAGCTGAGTGCTGCTAGCACAGAGCTGAGTGCTGCTAGCACAGAGCTGAGAGCTTGGGCACGGAGCTGAGTGCTGCTGGGCACAGAGCTGTGACCTGCTGGGCACAGAGCTGAGAGCTTGGGCACTAGCTGAGTCCTGCTGGGCACAGAGCTGAGTGCTTGGGCACAGAGCTGAGAGCTTGGGCACAGAGCTGAGTGCTGCTGGGCACAGAGCTGAGTGCTGCTGGGCACAGAGCTGAGACCTGCTGGGCACAGAGCTGAGAGCTTGGGCATGGCCTGGGCTGGGGAGGGCCAGGGGGGCATCCGAGATCTGGGTGTGACAGTGTGATCCAGGTGTGACACTGCTCCAGGTGTGACACTGCTCCAGGAGTGCCAGCATGATCCAGGGTGTGACACGATGCTCCGGTGTGATGATCCAGGTGTGACACTGTGAGCCAGGTGTGACACCATGCTCAGGGGTGTGACCCTGTTCTCCCAGGTTTCATACTGTCCTCCAGTGTGTCACATTGTCCTCCAGGGCGTGACAGCGTGATCCAGGTGTGACAGCGTGATCCAGGAGAGACAGAGTGATCCAGGAGAGACAGAGTGATCCAGGTGTGACAGGACGATCTGGGTGTGATGATCCAGGTGTGACACCATGATCCAGGTGTGACCCTGTACTCCAGGGGCTCATACTGTCCTCCAGCATGTCACATTGTCCTCCAGGGTGTGACACCGTGATCCAGGTGTGACACTGTGCTCCAAGGAATCATACCCTGCTCCAGGGTGTCACATGATGCTCCAGGGTGTCACACAGTATCCCAGGGTGAGACACTATGCTCCAGACTGTCAGATCCTGCTCTAGGCTGTCACACTATACTCCAGAATGTTACAGCATGCTCCACGATGTGACACTGTGCTCCATGGTCTCACATTGTGCTCCAGGCTGTCACACTGTGCTCCACGTGTCACACTTTGCTCCATGGTGTGACACTGTGCCCCAGGGTCTCACACTGTTCTCCAGGGGCTCAGACTGTTGTGCTCATAGGTGACTGTCCCTGGTGAGTGACCAGCCTCCTCTCCTGCTCTGCCTGGGGACCAGAGTTCTCTCTCCCATCCTGCTCTGGAGTAAAATTTCCCTGGAAAATGCCCCTGCAGATGGGACAGGCACTATTTATGATCAAATAATTCTATATATTTCTCTCATGCAGCTCCATGGGGAACTGTTCCAGCACAGACCCCACCTGCAGTGCTGGGTCCAGCTCTGGGGCTCCCAACACAAGAAGGTCGTGGAGCTGCTGGGGCAAATCCAGAGGAGAAGATGGAGCTGCTCCAGGGCTGAAGTCCCTCTGCTCTGGAGCCAGGCTGGGAGAGCTGGGGATGCTCACCTGGAGAGGAGAAGGCTCCAGGGAGAGCTCAGAGCCCCTTGCAGGGCCTAAAGGGGCTCCAGGAGAGCTGGAGAGGGACTGGGGACAAGGGATGGAGGGACAGGACACAGGGAATGGCTCCCACTGCCAGAGGGCAGGGATGGATGGGATAGTGGGAATTAGGAATTGCTCCCTGCGAGGGGGGGCAGGTCCTGGCACAGGGTGCCCAGAGCAGCTGGGGCTGCCCCTGGATCCCTGGCAGTGTCCAAGGCCAGGCTGGACAGGGTTTGGAGCAGCCTGGAACAGTGGAAGGTGTCCCTGCCCATGGCAGGGGTTTGGATTTGGATGGTGTCTAAGGTCCCTCCCAGCCCAAACCTCTCAGGATTCTATGACTCTGGGATATCCAGACTCTTGGATACCAACACCTTGTAAAGAGCCTCTCCATGTTTCTGCTGGCTTGGAATGAGCACAGGGACAGAGCAGAGTCTCTGGCTGGCTGTGTTTCCTGCTCACATCATGCACAGTGACCCTCACAGTGAAGCTACCAAAATAACCCCAGGGCTGTGAGATCCCCTCAGGTTTTTGGGGTGATTTTTCATATGACAGACTCTGCTCTCCAGTTCACACCCTGCCCATCCCTTGCTCTGTCTCAGCAGCCCAACCTGGACAGCCAAGTCCCAGAAACCTCTGGCAGAAAGGTCTGAAGGGACTTCAAGGGAATGAGGTGCCCCTGCTGGGCACTGTGGGCAGAGGAGCCACTCCATGAATCCTGCAGGACACTGAATGTGCTCCAGGTGCCTGGCAGGGTCGTGTCCCTGTGCCTGCAGAGCTGCCTCCCTTCCCTCTGGGGAAGTTTTGGGGATGGCTGCACCCAGAGCTGACCCTGTAGGACACACATAACTGGAAATAGCTTCACCCAGCTGGGCAGGAGACTGAGCTGTCCCTGAGAAAGCACCATGGAATCTTCAGTGACAGAAAGGGAGAGGATCCTTAACTTTGTGTCCTCTGGAACCCAGCATTTCCTACCAAACACAGCCTTTTCTTGGGAATTCAGAAGTTCTGCCAGCCTGAGTCACCCCTGCAGCCCCTTCCCTGCCCCGGGTGAGGGATTTACCCCAGCAGGAGGAGGGGTGTAGCTGCGGCCACACACGGGAGGATTCAGCCTGGGGAACAACGACAGTGTCAGAGGAGAGCAGGGAGCTGTGAGCCATGGATGAGTTCATGGAATATCGCTCCTTCCTCAACTCCTGCATCACCCACGGGCAGGCTGGGATTCAAAGAAATATTCCCTCATCATTTGAAAGGGTTTGTGCCAGGGCATTTCAGCTGCCAGATCAATCCCTGGCTTTTCCCAGAGGTTCCAGTGGCTGTCCATGCTGGATTTGCTCAGGCTGTGGATGCCTGAGCAAATCCAGCACAGCTCATTCACAAGCTCCCCAGAGCACAGACCCTGTGGCAGGGGCAGAGTCCAAGGAATGGAAGCACAACTCATTCCCGCTGTCCAGAGGCTCCTTGTTCCAGCAGCTCTCTCTGGGGATGCCAAGAGTTTGCATCTTTTGTTTGGGACAGTTTTTCCTAGACTGGCCAAAATGGACAAACAGCTTCCGTGGCACTGGCCAGTAAATCCTCTGTACAGCTCCAGTCTGGGCTTCAGAGGCGTGGAAATAAAACCATCACTGTCCCAGGTCTCTGGGAACCACCTTTGACTTCTGCTTGAAAGAGCAAAATAATGGATTTCAGGAATTTCTGAACCTGACTCGGGAATATTTCCTCCTTTCTATCCCTCTTTTCCTATCCTCTCATTCCTCCTTTCTTCCACCCCTCTTTTCTTTTGAAATTTGCTGCTTTTTGGTGTAGAGCCCCATTTTTAATTTGTCAAATCTGACTACTGATTAGTTTGACAATAACTTCCCAAGAAAACTCACTCCCTTGTCAACCTATGACACTGGTGTTGAGTGAAGGAAGGAAGGACACTGGGGTTCTGCCTGTGGTCCCCTCTTACAGAGGGAACAGCCAGCTCCTCCAGACTTGCATCTGCCTAGGCTTCAACCCTGCTCTCAGGAATGCCTCGGGAGGAAGGAGACTCCACTGAAAGAGGCTGCAGAATGGCCAGAAGGATGGCAAGGTTCGGGCGGTTTGTCCCAGCCAGGTACAGGCAGACAGGAGGGAGATGCTGGGGCGGAAGGAGCCGGCAGATCCCACTAGAGGGCTCATACGGGGAGCTCCTCCCTGCCGGCACCAGAGCAGGTCCCTTGCCTTGGGCTGACACAGCCCCCGGGCACAAACACCTTGGGGGCCCCGAACCTTGGCGGTTCTGGAGCAAGAGAAACATCAAATCACAGAACGCCAGAGGGGTTTGGACTGGAAGGACCCTTCAAGCTCATCCAGTCCCAGCCCTGCCACGGGCAGGAACACCTCCTGTTATCTCAGGCTGCTCCAAGCCCTGTCCAGCCTGGCCTTGGCACTGCCAGGGATCCAGGGGCAGCCACAGCTGCTCTGAGATGTCTCTGCAGAATGGCTCCAAAGCATTCCCAAATTTCATTATTTCAGCTGGACAAAATCTGTGCCACAGCTGGGATTGTCCAGGAAAGTTTGCCCACATCCCTCAGCACAGGAGAACTTTCTTTCACATTTGAAGATTAGACACATTTGTAATATTTTTAAAAAATCCCTCACTGAGTTTAGCTGCAAATGCAGATTAGGGGAAACTCAGTAAATACAGTCAAGATCTGGAATTAATTTTGAATTTCTGTAAAATATAAGGAAAATTTTATTATTAACATTGGTTATAAATTGGGTTAAACTTTAGCCAGTATTCATCTAAATAATCCTCCTCCTTTATTCAGTAAAATTTCAAATGTGACATTTTTTTTGTTTATTTTGTTTTGTCTTTTAAACATTATTTTAAATGGGTTTTGCTCTGAGCAAGGTGCTGTCTGATGGCAAGGGCAGATTTGAGGCCATAACCTGCCTCAGGGTCTGATAACAGTAGAGGAGTTAATGAAATTTCTACATCTGAATATTGCAATAATACAGAATTCCCATCTTCTCCCCTAAAACATTGATGCCTGCCTCGGCATCCCCTACAGACAGTTAGGATGCACTTATCTGGAAAATTCTTTCCAGTTTGAGGCTAAACCAGGGGATCCTGGCATGGGTAGAGAGCTGGGTGAGCTTTCCATGTTGGCTAGCACTTGGAGAGGTCCTTCAAAGACCCTTCTGCCACCCTGCTGACGACCAAACCCTCACAACACCCTCAGCCCTGCTCCTGGTGTGAGGGAAAGAGCAAAGCCAGGCAGTGTCCCTGCTGTCCCCTGGCTCTGGCAGTCCCTGGAGCTGTCCCTGGCAGAGCACACAAACCCTAGCCCACGGCACTCCCTGAGAGCACAGCCCAGGCTGGCCCTGCTGGGGGGCAGCTGCAGTTCGGGGAGAGGACACTGAGAGCAAGAGAGGTAGGTGCAGAGGGGCACTGGGTGTTGTTCAGCCTGCAGCTGGAATTAGGTGGGATTAGGGTTGGCACTGGCACTGGCACTGGGGCTGGGATTGGCATTGGCATTGGCATTGGCATTGGGGTTGGGATTGGCATTGGCATTGGGGTTGGGATTGGCATTGGCATTGGGATTAGGGCTGGGATTGGCCACTCACACGTGTGTGGGGTTGGCCAGGCAGCTGATGGGCAGGGGAAGGAGTGGATAGAGTTGCCCAGTCCATCCCCACGGACTGGGATGGACAAGCAGGGCAGGGATGAGAGGATGGAGGATGGAGGGAATGTTCTCCTGTCCTGGGTGCCCTGGAGCTCCCATGCTAAGGAGTTATCCAGAGGCAGGCTGGGAGCTCTGGCAGTGCACGGCCCTGACATTCACAGCAGCCTTTTCTTCTCTCCTGACAGGGGGTTACCTCTCTTTAGGGATACTGAGCACATATTTTATGTCGAAGAACCTTGGAGTCTTGAGCAAATCTGTGATGAAGGATTTCCTGTTTGCCAAGAACCAACACAGTCCAGGGGCCTTTTCCATGGCACCCAGGGCTCCTACAGCTGTTCATGATTCAGTTTGTCCAGGCAGAGCTATTTCCCTTTCTTCTGAGCAGAGGAGGAAATGGCTACACAGGAATCACCACAGAAGGATAGCCCAGAATATTTCATTCCAGAGCACATGGAGCACTTGAACAATTTGGGTGTACAAGTACAGATACACTCAGGGTGATACAGAGCATGTGCTTACAGAACCTGCAGAGCCCTGACATGTGTGGTTTATGGCAGCTCAGGGGATGTGGAGGGCTCCTTTTCCTTGCCAGATTTCCCTGGGATAGAGGAGTGGAAAGGGAGGAACCCCTCTGTGTGCATGGGTCTGGCACTGGGGGGAGAGCAACTTCAACAACCACAGAATCCCAGGATTGTTTGGGTTGGGAGGGACCTTAAAGCTCATCCCATACCATCCCATCCCCTGCCATGGACAGGGACACCTCTACTACACCAAGTTGGTCCAAGCCCCAGCCTTGATTTGGGCAGCCTGGCAATGCTGCAAAGGCTCCTTCCTCCTTTTCCTGAGAAAACCATGCTTGGTAGCCAAAGGTAACCCCAGGCACTTTCAAGATCCATCCTTCTCTCTGTGTTCTCTGCTTTTCCCATGTTTCACCCCAGTTCTGAGATTGGCAACACAGTGCAAATACCCATGGGGTTTTCAAGGAGTCAAGAAATGCCACTGAGGTACAGGCAGGGTGAGATGAGTTCAGCCTGCAAATGATCCCCACGAGAGAGCAACTGCCACAAAGGCCTTTATCTGAGGGCAAAACCAGCATCTACTGTACACTCACGAGGGAAAAACACCATGCTGCTGTTTGATGTCTTTAACAGCATCATCTCTCTGTAGAGGTGCAAGGCTGCTTTCTGTTTCCAACTCTGTGCTCTGCTGTGTTCTCAGAAACCAGGAAAATGTGCTGCTAAACTCACCCTAAAGTAGAAAAACCCTTGAGAGTTTCACCATGAAACACTACAATGCAGAGATGTTTGTGACTTAGAAATTCAAATCATGTTTAAAATTAACAGGAGTTAACATGAATTAGCATGAACTCTAAAAGCTTTTGCTAAAACCCAAAAGTGTATCTATATTATATCTATATTTAAAACTGAAAAATTAATTGAAATTTTTGCACTTAAAAATTATGTTCAGGAAGGTAAATTTTGTTTCCAGGCTGTGCTCTTGTAGTAATGTTTCTAAAAGGGGCTACCTGGGCTGCTATAACAAAATGTTGGAACCCTGGATGTGAGAATTTCAGACTTTCTGTGCTGACAGGCACTGACTCCCAAGAGAACACTGCAGTGACCTGAGGCCATGGAGAAGCTTCCAGAATGGAATGATAGCACTGGGATTGTGGGTGTGGGGTTTGGATAGAAGTGTGTGATATCACAGGGTGGAAAACTTAGAGTTTAAGGGTTTAGAATATAGCAATATCTATAAACTGAGATGGAGGTTCTAGGGCAGAGGTTGGTCCTTCTTTTTCTCCTTCTTCTTCACCTTCTTCTCCATGGGTTTGGCTGGTTTTGTGTAATTGGACAGAAAAGTCCACATTGCAGGGCATAGGTGATTAGTTATTGGGTTAAAACTAAAAATAATTTAGGTCTCATTAATTGGACAGTTTATCCTTAAAAGACCTTGTAGAGAAGGATAGTGAGCCATTTTTTACCTTAGAGCAATGTGCTGTAGAACTCACAGCTTGTTAGACTGTAACATAGATAAAAACTAATAAACGTCTGAGTCCAAACAAAAAATACCATCTTGGATTTAATCCCAGCCTTAGCAGAAAAGAAGCAAAGAATCCATTAACAAAATGTTTTCAAGTCATTCAATTTCCCATTGGGCCAGGGAAAGGATTCACCTCTAGGTACAAATGACAGGGGCTGGGCTGTGCTGTGGCTGTGAGCTGGGCAGGTTACACCATCCCCCGGCACCCTCTGGGGGTTCACACAATGAGCCTTCTCCAATGGGTCCTGAATTCCCTGTGTCACCTCTACCCACTCAGAAGGGGTGGGCACAATGATTTTTATTTTTATTTTTATTTATTTATTTTTATTTTTATTTAATTTTTATTTCATTTTAATATAATACCTAATTATTCGAAGTCTGCAATGTGGACTTTTGTGTTTAATTACAAAATACTACTTAAACTTATGAAGAAGAAGGAAGAAGAAGGTGAAGAAGAGTAACTTGTTTTTGTTTTAAAACTTTTATCTTGTTTTATATCTATTACTATATTTTAAAAGTCTAAGTTTTTTACATTGTGATATTATACACTTTTAATTAACGATATACTTGTAATTTTAGTGTTATCAATTAATTTTGGAGGGTTTTTTTACGGCTTCAGGTTAAATGCAGTGTTCTTCTGGGAGTCAGAGTATGCTAGCACAGAAAGTCTAAAATTCTCAGCATCCAGAACTCCAACAGGCACAGGCCCTTGGTTTTGTTGCACCTTGCAGACTCCCATAAAGGACCTCAGTCTCCTCTTTCTCCCTTCTCCACAGAGTTCACAGAATTCACAGAATCACTGGGCTGGAAGAGACCTTCAAGATCATTGAGTCCAACCCAGCCCCAACATCTCAACCAAACCCTGGCACCCAGTGCTACATCCAGGCTTGTTTTAAACACACCCAGGGATGGTGACTCCACAATCTCCCTGGGCAGCCATTCCAGAACTTTATCACCCTTTCTGTAAAAAAACTTCTTCCTAATATCCAACCTATATTTCCCTTGGTGCAGCTTGAGACATCAAAAAGCTTTTCATTTCCAGAAGTTTGCTTATGGCCTGGTAGAGCACAAATAAAAGGTGTCCTTCAGAGAAGCCCTGGCAGCTCAGCGGTGCAGCTTTCAGTGCTTCACTGGCAGAAACTCCAGTTACTGCTGCATGTTCCCTCTGTGAGTCCCTGAAAACACAGCACAGCCATGGGGTGATGAAGTCAGAGGTAAAATGTGAGATTTACAGCAGCATTTGCAGCACAAGCTCTGCCCTGTCAGTCTCATGCCCAGTCTGTGGAGTGTCCATGGAGACTGGGAGGGACACAGCCTGCAGGACTGCACAAGCAGGGTGCTCAGGCTGTTAAAAATGAGTCACAAAAGAAGGAATTGCAGGAGACTGGGACATAGTCCTGCACGGAGAGGTTTGTTGATGTGCAGGACAAGAGCACAAATGGACAGAGTGTGCTTTGCTTTTGTTTGGGCTCGGGGTTTGGATTCAGGAGCTGGGTTCAATGATCCCTGCGGGTCCCTCCCAGCTGGGACATTCTATGATTCCATGGTTAAGACTCTAAGTGTGGAAAGGGTCTTTCCTTACCTGGATCCGTTCATGTGGTCGTACTCCCGTTTGACACTGACCCTCACGGGCTGGTTGATCCACTCCTGCTGGGGGGGCAGGGTGTTGATCTTGTGGGGCTGCCCGAAGTCGGGGCTGCCGGAGGCCGTCATGTCCTTGGGGAGCTGCGCGGCCGCGCCGTACGTGGGGTCAAACAGGGACTGGTCGTCGCTCACCACCGACAGAGCCTCCTGGGGAGAGACAGAACCAGCCCTCAGAGCTGTGACTAAAGCAGGAACTGCCCTCTGGTTCTCCCTCTGAGCTGGGAGCACCTGCAGGGCCCCACAGCTGCCCTGAGCTGGCTGCCACCACCACCTGCCCGAGGAGCAAGAGCCCGGGGTCCAGAAGCCCCTATGCAAACCAGGGGTTACTCTGCTCTGCTTTGCTGGCTGCCATTTCCACCTGCCAGGGGCAATCGGAGTCTTTGGGGTCCAGGAGCCCCTATGCAAACCAGGGGTTACTCTGCTCTGCTTTGCTGGCTGCTGGCTTTGGGTGGGAGCAGCGTTCAGGTTCACTGGAGCTCTGCAAACAGCAGAGGAGCTGCTGGGGCTGTCACCTCACAGGGGCTGTGTCAGCTCATGGGGGCCGTGTCACCTCACGGGGGCTGTCACCTCACTGGGGCTGTGTCACCCCAATGCTCACTGTGAGCAGTTCAGCCCCAGTTCCAGTGACCAACCTGCCCACCTGCTGCACTGCTGCTCCAAAGCCAACTGGAGTGTATGGGAACACCTCTGGAGTGGCATGTGAAGGTCTCTATGTCTCCTTTTGGAGGGTTTGTGTGCTGTTTGTGTTTTGAGGTTGCTGCTGAAGGAGAAGCAGCCAGAGCAGGTCACAGTTATGGGTGTTTGTGGTAGGGGAAAAAATGCATTACTTTACACTTTTTGTTTATTTTGTGGGAAATGAAGGGCTGTGTGTTACCCAACTGTGCATTTCTAGAAATGCTTAAAAACAGGAAATTGTTATCCCCTTTTTTTTTTAAATCCCCCCTCCCTCCCCACCCCTTGCTGAAACTCCAAATATTGACAAAAAGCTTTGGCTATCAATTTCCTTGTGTGGATGTGCTTGGGTTTTCCAAGTGAGGAGTGCCAGGCTCCTGATGGCTTTGGCGCAGCCCTGCCTGACTCAAAGTGCATCTGGCAAGGCTTGCCTGCTCTGGAGGGAGCTCAGCTAACCACACACAACACAACTGCCTTTATGAGTGGCAGGGCAGAAACCGAAGGAGGAACCTCCCGCACTGAAAGCAGCCCCCACTTTCATGTGAGCTGATGGAGCAGACTCCAAAACAAAGCTACAGACTCACCTACTCTGGGCTCTTAGTGCTCAAAAGCCACCCAGCAGTGGTGCGTGGGCTGCAGAGGCTTGCTGAGCACACAGCTGAAACCTAGTGTGTGCTAACCCCAACATTCACAGGGCACAGCCTCAACAGGGAGCTTCTAAAAATAATAATTTATTGCTCTCTATCCGCCCCCTTCCCCCAAGTAGTTGTTTCAGAGGTTTGTTTTGTAAATTCTTCCATAACCAGTGAGGGAAACAGAAATTCTGACAGCTTAGAGAAGTGCAGCTCCTGGAATGATACAAGAATCTAAGCACAAATCAGATACAACCAGGCTCATGATATTGTCACAAAAAAAGTCAGTAATTCAGAGTGTGCTGGGTAAACATGAAAACCCCCCTCAAGTTAACCCATTTAAAGAGAGCCAGGCCTACAAAAACCAGTGCTTTTCTATCTCTGATCTCAGATCATGTAACAAACCCAAACAAGCCGAATTGGCCTAGAATTGGAATGGGCCTGGCTAAGCTTGAATTCAGAGGAACCCTCAAACATCTGCATAAATCCTGCTGAAGTTCCAGCACTTGCTGTACTTTGTGGCCAACCTCTCACACTGGTTAGAGCCACTAAAGAGCAAAAAGGAGTTTTACCCCACACTGCCCAGTGGTGGTTGGTGAAAGGAGCTCACACTGTGTTCAACTTTTCCTGCAGCTTTTCCTTGGTGGATTCACAACCTTTCAAAAATACCCCTCCCTTTTTCAGCTTTAGAGTAAGGGAGGGAGTGGAAAGTGTCCCCGGGAAGGATTGGTGTGAATTGTGTCAGAAACCCCTCAAAGGGCTGGCTTTATCTCCAGGCTGCAAACCTTGCCTGTGCAGGAAGGTACAAGATCAAGAGATGATTCAGGCTTAAAGTGGAGCAAAGCCTTCCCATCAGAGCTCAAGATTTGCTGTTCCTCTGATTCACTGAGGTCAGGATTCACCCTAGGTAGGGGTTTCCAATGACACATTTTCTGAAGGCTTCTACTTCCTCACAGTACAGAAATGTCAGGTTTCCTACCTGAGGAGGTGGATGAACCCCACACTCTGCTGCAGGACTGGCTTTGAGCCCTCTAGACCCAATCTCAGCTGGGCAGAGACAAGGGAAAGATGAATACCACTGCAAATTCATCAGATAAAGATTCTGCATGTTTGGGTTTGGAGATTTCCAGTCTAAAAACATACTCTAAAGCATACAAAAATTGGTTTTTGTTTTAGGGAAACAATATCTGGGAAAATAACGATAATGAGAGTTATTCCATAAAATCAGTGTGAGAGGTTTGGCAGGACTTATGCAGGGATTGGAGGGCTCTTCTGAATTCAAGCTTAGTCAGGCACTCTTAATTCCAGGCTGCTTGTTCTGCCTAAAGACATTTTTCTTTTGAAGAAGTTTTCTGGTGGTAAAGAAGTTGGAAGCAGGGATCTCTCCGGCTGTCACAAAAGCCCCCAAACTTATCAACACTCCACAGAGTAACCCTGGACCAAGACTGGGGCTGCACACAGTACAACTTTACAAATACAAGCAAGTACACACACTGCTCTGTGACACAGAGTATGTGGCAGAGAGCCTCCTCAGATAAGGATCTTCCTTGAAAGACCAAGTGGCTGCTCAGAGTTGCCTGCATGCAACTGGTGTTAACTGGGACAGCAATAACCTCACTGCGGCACTGGGACCGAGCTCTGCCTCGCGCTGCATGAACAGTTTCATCCTGAAAACAGGAGGAGAAATCTGAATGCTCTGGCTGCTCTTGGCAGCTCCTGGGCCAGGAGAGGCTCGAGCTAAACCCGAGCTGGTGGCAGCACAAAGGCTCAGCCCCAGGGGAGCTGAGCCACCAGGCAGATGAGGAGAGATAGGGCTGGTGACACCTGCTCGGCTCCAGGGGCACAGCAGAGCAATTCTGGTGACATGCAAGGCAGGTCGGGTGGCACTGAGCCAGCCCCGCTGCCACCAGCTCAGCCCTGTGCCCACATCCAGCTCAGAAAAAACACGGGGGGTGAGCAGCAGGCAGCCTTGGCTGGTGGGGACCCCTGGGTAGGGCCAGGGTTGCCTGGGACTCGGGCCAGCACTCCTGGAAGGGGCCAGGGCTCGGCCCTAGCTGTGGGGACGTGCACAGCCCTCCCTGTGCTTGCTGTGGGCTGCGCTCCCCGGCAGAGCTGGCCAGGCCCGGCCTGCTCAGGGGCATTGCCTGAGGCACAGAGCGGCAGCTCCCTGAAACACCGAGCTTCTCTCCCCTGGAATCGAGAGCTGCTCAGTGTTTGGAGACTGGGGAAGCACTCCGAGGTGTGCAGTTGCCAACACAGCCTGCCCAGACGGGCACAGCCCGCCAGGTCCCCCCATGGAGCTGCCTCGGCCTGTGGCCTTGGGCCAGCCAGCCTGAGGCCAAGACAGGGGCTGTGTGTGCTACTCTGGCATATATGTTAGCTTATAGTGCCTCCGGGAATAGGCTGGCCTCAGTTTTTCCAGGTTTTAATCACATTCCTGGCATAAATGTTGCCATGGCAGCTCGTCCAGCTCCCTGGGCAGCCCAGCCCCAGTCCCTGCAGGGCAGCCCACCAGTGGCTGCCCCAAAGGACGAGCTGGCACACACTCCTGCATCCCTCAGGCAGGAATCTCTCGTGGGCCTCTTATTTGTACAGCAGTTTCCAGTTGTAAGAGAGTGAATTATCAGGTTTGCCTTTATTTGAATGAGCCATCCTGACCCAGGTCCCAGGTGAGGGGGACATAGCAGGAGCCACAGTTTGGCCTTGGCCCTGAGGGCAGGAACAGCCAGTCTGACATTCTGGGAGGGCTGACAAGCCACCAGTGCTTCAACTAAGTTTTCCTGATCTCCTTGCAAAGGGAGATTACACACACACTTTAGCAAAGGTTTCCATTAGTTAATGAATTGAACAGGACATTTGAGACAGAAGAAAGGCCAGGGGAACAAGGGCTGGTGAGGTGAGTAGTCAGTGCTGTCACCCCAGATGTCCCCAGTAACTGAGGTGTGCAGTGTGTGTGCAATGAGATTTCACCAAACATCAACCTTTAGCTCTCTACAATCACTTTTCTGGCCATAACCACATTTAAAAGGCATTGCTGAAGATCAAAGCTTCATCCTCCTCCACAAAGGCTGCCTTAGAAGAGAAGACAGCGCTGAGTACCTGAACCATTGTGCCATGGAGAGAAAACTCCATCGCTAGAGAGGTGGCTGGTTTTTTTTCCTTTTTCCCCCTTCCCAAAATTCCACCACTCCTGGTCCTGTGAGAAAATCACTCCTGAAATATTTTTGTAAAGAGAATGTTGCCAACACAGACCTGAAGAGCCCAGACCTAACGAGGTAAAGCACCAAAATCCAAGGTCCAGCAGTGTCACACACAGCCCAAGGTTTGCACTGAGGAGCAACCCTGGAGTAGAGATAACTTTGGCACTGCAGTGTTACAAGTCAGCATTTCTGCTGCCAACATCTCATACGAGCACAGAGATAACATCAGACTTACAAGAAAATGAGTCAAATAAGAAATTCAAAAAGGAGCGGGGTCTGTGCTGATTGTGGGGCAGCACATTAGGGAGGATTGGGCACTGAATTGGAAGACAGAGTGTTCTCATCCCTGCCCTCAATCTTTGGGAATATTCCCCTCCTGTGGTGCCCTGTACTGTGCACACTGTGGGGCCCTGAGCCCCGGCCAGTGCTGCCTCTGGGACACACACAGGAATCCTTTGGGCACGCTCTCAGATTTCCACTCTTCCCTTGCTCCCAATCAAACCAAGATTTCCCGCTGCGGCCTTTCCAGACCACTTTTCCTGAGGCTTGTTCCTGCTATTCCACCTTCCTTAGAGGATGTGATTGGGGCAGAGACTCCCCAGAACTCCCCCTAGAAAACTGGAATAATGAACATTTGATTGCCAACAACCACTATCCAGTCTTGTGCCCTTCACAATCCACTGAAGTCTGCTTAGGAGCGTTTCCTGGCTGCAGCTGGAGATCCATCATCCCCCTGGGTGAGTGCAGCAGAATGTCACTTGTCCCTTCAAGATACCCTGTTCTTCCCCCGGTACCTGCCTGCAGCACTGCCCAGTGTCCCCCACTGTGCTGCTCACAGTATTTCCCCACGGAGTTGCTGGTGGGACTGGGACATCCCAGCTGCTGGAATCCCTGCCCAGAGCTGGCCCTCCCCAGGAGAGATGGGATGAGATGCAGGTTGCTGTCACAGTGTCATGGAATGGTTTGGTTGGGAGGGACCTTAAAGCTCCTCCTGCCAAGGACAGGGACACCTTCCCCTCTCCCAGGCTGCTCCAAGCTCCCTTCCCTGCTGCTGCAGCAGCACTCAGGGTTAAGATGGCAGTAAACCTTTAACACTGTGTCCAAGTCTCTGCAGATCTGAGGTTTTCTGTGGGTATAAAGGAGGCGTTTCATTCATTAATTTTAGGGCATCCCACACTGCAGGTTTTTGCCCCAGTCTGCACTGGAGACTTGCTCAGAGCCACTGACCTGGACAAAGAGCCACCCACTCAGCCCAGGCTGCCTTTTCTTCTCTTTCCTCCTCCTTCCTTCTCTTTCCACCCAGGCTACTCCACTCCATCAAAGGGTAGCTTGGCAGCCTTGGAACACACCATAATTCCTTCACAATTCAAATGAATGGGAAACCACAACATGGTAACTCATATTAGGCGGAAACAAAGCAGGAGTAAGAGCAGCAGAAACAGCAAAAACACTGAAAGCCACCAAAATCATGCTGAAATTAGACAGCTCAAAATTGGGGCAAAATGATTTGGCAAAACTCCTCAGAAGGAAAAAAAAATACATATATCTTTATCTTTATCTTTTGGGGGTTATTTTTATGCTCACTATTCCCATGAAATTTTGTATCAAGTGGGTAAAAGAAGGCTGCTAAAATCAATGCTCTATTATTTTCATCTCAGTATCCCCAAAAGCAGACTCAAAAAGGATAAAAATATAAATCATTCCTCTGTACTTCACTTCTCAGAAAAACTCTTTACTTCAGGCACACTTTTATAGGATCTGGACCAAAGACTTTTTTTCCTCCGTCTAGACTTCACATTAATGGTTTCAGGGCCTATTTTGGTTTGTTTCCAGCTGACTGGGAATAACCAGGTGACAGTTTCTCTTTCCCAGCAAGTTGCTGCATTAAGCATAATGATAAGGAGGCTTAAACCAGGCCTGGAACTGTGGGAAATCCCCAGGAAAAGGCTCTGTGAGGTCTCAGTACAGGCCCAGGAATGGAGGTAGAATTTAAAAAGAACCTGCCCAAATTATCTCTGTGGCCCCTTGACCTCTGGAAAGTAAATGTTGTGAAAGCTGAGGCTGGAGGGACTGTCCCATCCCCATCACCCTGAAATCCTGGAGTGTGCTGCAGCTCTTCCCTTGGAACATGAGCAGCAGCAACTGTGCCTGGAGCAGGATCAGCCCTGTCAGCCCCCAGCTGGCTCATCCTATGCCTGGGCTGTGGACAGGGAGCTCCCCAAGCACTCCTGCCCTCCCCAGTGCTCCCCACCCTGCTGGGACTGACACTGGCATGAGATGTGTGTCTGCTGGGACAAAGCACAGCTTCTGGCTGCCCTTCCCAGAGAAGTCCCTGGCTTCTGTTCCCTGCCTGGCTCTGCCAACCAGGACACACGAGACAATTCAGGATGAGGCCAGAGTGAAACCTGTCCTGAGTGCTGGAAGCTTGACCTTTGGCATGGCTTGGGCCAGGTTTCTTACCTTGGCAGGTAATTTCACTGCATCACTGGAAAACTGGCATCTGATAAAAGCCAGAAACTGGCTCTAACTGGGATGGACAGTCCTGAGCTTGAGATTTTCCCAGGAGCCTGAAGTGACACGGAACTCAAAAGGATTCAGCTCTATGGATTAACCAGCCTGACCCTGCTCAGGCTGAGGACTGTTCATGATCTCACAAGATCCTTTCCAAGCCGTGTCATGTTCCCAGAAATCAATCAGCCTTTGCCAGGTATTAACACTCCCCTCAGTCACTTTCCTGTGCTGGTATCTCCACTCTTCTGTGCCCACAGCTTTTCTACTCCAAAGCTGTATCCCCTTCTCACTGAGACTGACACTGTTGGGTGATTGCTTCCCAGGGCTGAGGACTCAAATCCAGCCAGCTCTAGCTCACCTTCCTTCTCATTTAATTTCTCTGTCCCCTCACGCTTTTAAAATAATTGCCATGCTCTGAGCAGATGTGTTTGTAAACAGAGACACATGGACCTAACTGGGAACATGCACCCTTCAGTAAATATTATTGTAGCATTTTTATGGTCTTCTCCGCTGAAGAAACAGGGAGGGAAACTGCAAGATAATTTCAAAGTCTGGCTTGCTGACAAACCCCAAGAATCCCAGAGCAGAAATGCAGAAATGCTGCGCTGACCTCAGCTCTGTCCTGGAGCACCCCATGCCCAGCCCCTCGCCTTGATGTGCTGCCAGAGGCTCTTCCCAGTGGCCAGTGTTCCATCAGGACTTTGCAGACTGACCCAGCACTGTGTCAAGAGAGCTGAGCTCACCCCGAGCTACATCTTCCGCTTCAGTAGTATCACCCTGTCCCTCAAAGCTGAGCTTCTGGGGGGTATTTTTACTCGTGTCAGAAACTGAGACTGTGACAATCCTGCTTGTTTTGTTTCCAACATGCAGAGATAAATTGAAGCTTTTCAATATAAATAATTTGCCCTAGAAAGGAAAACAACAAATGGAGAAACCCAAAAATACTGGGGGTTTGTTATGAGATAAGGTTTGTGCCATCTCTGGGCTTCCTCTCAGGCTGCCCTAGAAAAGGACAGAAAGCAGAGTCTTAAAAGCACGAAGGAATAGGTGCAAGCCATGAAACCTCATCTTTTCTCTTTGGGTTCCTACTGCCAAAGCACTGGAAACTGTAAAAAGAGTGTTCTCCCAGGAATTCAAGAGGTGGGAGGGGGCAGCTTTGGGAGACACAAATATTTCAGGTTGTGACTCAAGGCTCCAGCAGTGCCCATTCATTATTTTTATTCCACTTTGATACCATTGTCCCCGGTACATTCACAAGCCCGTGCCGTATCCTGTTTTGTTCTCTGACACCGTTCCCTGCACAATCGCAGGAAGCCCATCAGGAAGTGGCCATCGGGGGCTGCTTTGTTTCCATCCACAGAGAACAAAACAAGCTCCTGCAGCCTGACATGACTTATCCCAGACTGAGGAAAAACAACAGCATGAAAAGATTCCAGCAGCATCTCCAGGAGCGAGCACAGCCTGCGCTGCTCCCTGGGCCAGGAGCTTGCAGCACCTCAGCAGCTCTTGAGGGAATGCTCAGCTAAAAGGAAGTATAAGGAATAATCCATCACTGACACCTACAGTGCATAGTGAAGGTCTGGACACTCTGTGGGAGCAAACACAAGTCCAACACAATTCTATAGCTGAATCCAAAATGAGATGTGGCTTGGGTTTTCCAGTCTGAGGGCTTGAGTCTATTTGTGTCCTGAGCCCTGAGCCAGGTTTGGATTAAATCTGAGCTCAGGCTCTGGGTGCCCAGGACATCCAGAGTGCAAACTCAGGGTTTGAGGCCAGAGCTGGGTTTGGGTTAAATCTGAGCTCAGGCTCTAGGTGCCCAAGACATTCAGAAGAGAAACTTGGGGTTTGAGCCCAGAGCAGGTTACTTGGGCTGGATCAGGGCCTGCATCCCACAGAGCCCCGAGATAAGAGGAGAGGGGGTAGGTGGTCCAGGACTCACAGGAGCCTGTTTGTTTCCCAAGGAGCAGATGCATGCTCCTGATCCTGCACTGGGAGTCTGATCTCTATCTCTGCAGCAGACAAATAGCTCTGACTGGGATGGACAGGTCCTGACTCCCTGATTCCCAAAGAGCCTGAATTCACCCAAATCACACTCCCATTTACAGGTGCTGGGAGCCGCAGTGCCACAAATGCCTCTGAAATATCAGGTTTAAATCTCGTGACTGGCCCAGGTTTGTATTTCCCTGCCCCTGGGCACACTCAGGTGCCCCTGTTCAGCACTGCAGCATCTGCTGGCTCCTGACCCACACCCCAGCTGCTCTGCTGTGCCTGGCAGTGGAGCTGAGGGCTGCCACCCTGCTGGGATAGCAGAATCTATGTTTTCTTTGTGCAGCGAGCCCAGCCCCTGTGGCTCCAGTGAAGGGATTGTTTCTGCCTACGCCTATAGCAAAAGCAGAGATTTTGAACAAGCCTGCCCATGGCATTCCAAGGAAAACAGCTCGGCAGGATTACACTGAGATATTTTCTTTGTCAATCTCCATCGAAATATTTGAACAGGAAAACCCAGTTTACACCGGTGGAAATTCCCAGGGGCTTTTGATTTCTTTACAAAGGAACACCAATGTTTTAACTTTGGTGCAAGAGGAAAGTCCTGGAAGGATTCAGGTATTGCCATCACACTTACCTCTTGGACAAAAAGGCTGAATCCAATCCTGTCATCTGGGCTGGAGCCCAAAGTTAATATTGCCATACAAAAAGGAGTTGACAAGGTGCTGTTCCTTCTCCTGATATCAAACATGGCAGAGCAAAGACCACCCCACCACCAGGTCCAGGGAGCTGCAGCAGGGAAAGAGCCTCTGCTGTATAAACGTAGTGAAGCTCTTGCTGAGGATAAACATTCCCACTAAATAAACACATCCAAGACCTTCTCTGGTGTTACACCTACATGAACCAGGCTTGAATCAGCAAGAATCTACAAGAACCAGGCAGTGAATATTGGCTGCTGGCTCACCCAACAGTAGATGTGAGAGTAAAAATGAAAAAAGGGCTCTTTCACAGCTGTATTAATATCCCCATGCCTCAGTTTCCCTGTCTGTGTGATGCTGCCCCCCAGAGAGCTCAGATTTTATAAATCCCTTGTCCTTGGAGAAGGAGGCCACAGAACAGCCAAGTGTTATCCCAGGGGTAGGATTGATAGACAAAGCAAAACTGACTTTTTTCTGAGACTGAGCAAAAAACCCTCTTCAAAATTTCTTATCAGTGACCATTAACAGAAAGGCTGTTGGCTTTATCAGCATGGTACTGAGAAGGGCTTTGGGCCTGGCTCAGATAAATGAGGTCCCTTGGCACCTCAAGAAGCCCCAGAATCATTGAATGGTCCAAGTCTGTGCCCAGAGATAGTTTTCCACGCCTGGGAGATCCAGTGTCTGGTGCAGCACGGTCCGTGGGTGAGCCCCTGGCAGGGATTTTGGATGTTCTGCTGCAGGGAGGGCAGACAAGAGCTGCAGCAGAGGCTTCTGGTGAGTTTGGGAGGGGCTGGGAGGCAGGGCTGCCAGGAGGCAAATCCCAGCCCAGAGCTTGCTCAGTGCTGTGGCTTTGGCCAGGTCACTCAGCTCTGCATCCTTCTCCTTCTCTTTCACATTGTTCCCAAGGGCCAGTCTGGGGCTGATTCTGCAGGTTTCTGCCATCCCCAGGACCTCTGCTCAGACCTCATCAGATCCCCACCTGTACAATCAATATAATGGGTCTGTCCTGGTTTATTTTGTTGTATTTTAAATGAAAATCGTTAGCTCTGAGTCAATAACTGAAGTAGGGGCAGTCAAGTTCTGTCACAGCAATGATCCCAAAAAACAAAGCCACCATCTCAGGGGTGCCCTGCAGACACAGATGAGGCTGTTCCAGTAATTTTGCAGCATGGGAATGAACACAAAGCACCCAAACAGCACTCCAAGTCATTGTGTCAGTGTAACTAAACCAAGACTAAACCCCACGTTGCCCTCAAAGTTCTTTCTCCTATAGAGCAGAGGATCTGCCTTTCCCCCTGCACTTTTGGGTGTTTTCTGAGCTGACTGCAAAACAGAGGATCTGCCTTTCCCCCTGCACTTTCGGGTGTTTTCTGAGATGACTGCAGAGCAGTGGATCTGCTTTTCCCCCTGCACTTTTGGGTGTTTTTGGAGCTGACTGCAGAGCAGAGGCTCTGCCTTTCCCCCTGTACTTTGGGGTGTTTTCTGATCTGATTGCAGAGTGTCTTCCTTTTGCTGGACAGTTTCTTACACTCAGCCTGGGCTCAGGAACACAAATAAGAAGCAGAACCCTCGGCACATCTCCATGTTCTCAGCAGAGCTGATAGTGCTGCTCTTATCTCCAGCAGGGCAAGTCCCCTGAGCTGTGTTGAAAAGCCTTTTATCAGATGCAGTGTAAAGAGAGTTCTCTCTGAGATGTAGCTCTGCAGCTTTGGCAGCAAAGTGGGGCTTCTAAATGAACCTTCTCTGGTTTTGTTTAGTGTTGGGGTGAGGGAGCAGGGCAAGGTCCTGTTTGTGGGGCTGGCAAGACAGGGCTGCTCCTTGGCCTTCCCAAACAACTCCCCACTCCCTGAGCCAGAGGAAAGCCCTGTCAGAAATGGCTTAACGATCTTCTAATATTTCCCTGCAATTAAAGGGCACATCTGTCTTGCAGACCTTGTCCTCCTTTGCTAAAGCACAGACATGAACTAAACAGTTTGTGGTGTCGGGCCCGGGGTAACAAAGGGGCCCATTCATAACACAGCACTCAGCCACTTTGTGTATGTGAAGTGAAGGAGAGTTTGCATTTGGAGAATAACCTGTGCTGGAGCACAAGAGACTTCTGCTCTCATAAATCAATCAGCTTTCCCTGCTAATAACCCAGGCTGCTCCCAGCCCTGCCCGCGGCGAGCAACAGCCACCCTGCAGAGAGCCAGCTCTGTGGCAGGGCTTGGGGCAGAGCCTGCAGGCTGCCAAAGCTCTGATTGAAGAGGGCTGGAACAATTGGTACCAACTGGGGTTCCTCAAAGTGTGGGGAGAAGGGGCCATCCCAGCCCAAGGAATTCAGAGGGCACCTCCATGGCCTGAGCTGTGCCAGTCCCTGGGCTGGTATTTCACACTGTCCCTGTGGCTGGGTCACAGCCAGGGGTGGCCCTGCTCTTGTCTTGGCACGAGAATGGGAGCACTGCAGAGCAGACCAAACCAAACCAAACCAAACCAAACCAAACCAAACCAAACCGAACCAGACCAAACCAAACCAAACTAGACCAAACCAAACCAAACTCAACCAAACTGAACTGAACTGACCCGAACCCAACTACACCAAACCAAACCAGACCCAACCAAACCAAACCACACCAAACCAAACCAGACCAAATCAAACTGAACCGAACCAAACCAGACCAAACCAAACCAGACTGAACCAAACCAAACTAGACCAAACCAAACTGAACCAAACCAAAAAAAACCTGAACTAAACCAAACCAGCCCAAACCGAACCAAGCCAGACCAAATGGAACCAAACCAAACTAAACCAAACCAAACCAGACCAAAGCAACAGACAGGCACCCCTCAAAGACCCATTCCTGATTTTAGTGAAACTGAGGGCTTAAACCCAAAGAAAATCAGTTGAGGCACACCTTGGCAGAGTCGTAGGCCAAGGCCAGGTTCTGCCCAGGCTAGAAGCATCAGGAAGTCCCTGCAGGCTAAATCAGGTGCAGTGTTTAACATTCATTTGTAAATGCCTTAGGAATGGGCACTTAGGGGTTTTTTCTCTTTCCTGAGCCCAGCACCTTGGTCATGGGCTGTATCTCTGTCTCTTAGAGCTCTCCCCATACAAACAAACAGAGTTCACACCTCAGCATACCTCATTTCCTCAGCTTTCAAGCAAGCAGGAAATGGCCAGGAAACGGCGGCAAGATGGTCCTGTGGTTTCAGTACTACAGTGACATTTGGGAAATGGGGGCTCATTTACCATCTCGGCAGCAAAGGTGTTTGTTCAGCTCTAGCCAAAGATTTTGTGTACAATGAGGAGTAAAGAGGGTGTCAAGGCCATGGGGTAAGGGATGGAAAAGTCTGGAATGTGGTAGGAGATCCTTGATGTATCCTGAGAAAATTTTGGAGGCTGGGGGAAAATTTTCAATCCTTATGTTGAACAGAAGGTCAAAACAATTATCCAGAGAATTCCACCTGAAATTAACCAAAGTTTATTTTGGATATTCTGAGTGCTTCATTGCAGTTTTAACTGTTTCAGTTTCCTTAAAATATTGATATTGCTTTCCAACTGAAGTGGAGTTTTGAAGGAAGACTTGAAAAACCTGAGAAGGCACCAGCTAGGGCAGCCTGTCAGAACTCAGCCTTTCCAGGGAACAGGAGGGCTTGCATCCATTTGCATCTTTCTGAGGAAAAGACACCATATAGGAAAAGGTCAGACTGTCTCTCACAGGAATCTCCTGTGTCTGTCCCTGGTACAAACACAGTGAATTCTGTCACAGCCTTTGGGGACAGGGCCAAATTAAGGCTCCCCATGCCAGCACAGCCACTGGGAGATTTGCCTTTGCCTTTGGGGTGATGTGGGATCCAGCCTTCCCTGCAACTCTTTTTGTATTGGTGTGCTTTGTGTGAATGCAAGAATGATTTCAACTCACACAGGATCTGTCCTGGAAAACTTCCAATAGCCAAGCAGTTGGTATATGTAGACTTTTAATTATATTTTTAATACTTTATGCAAATACTAAAGAAGCAATTGAATGCTTAGAAATAACTAAGGCTCTGGCTGATGCCATTTGAATGCACAGGTACCTCAATACCACTAACATTTGGCATTTTGATATCATGGTGACTCAAACTACGTCAGATTCTTATCCTGGCCAGACTATGGAGGTCTCAGAGAGACCAAAGGAAAAGTGGATCCTCTCAGGATACCTGGCACAGACTGGTCTCAGCAGCTCTTGCAAACCTGAGTTGAGTTTTCTGGGGGTCTAATTTTCCTCAGCACTCAGGGAGCTCAGTGGGGCCCCTTTGAAGGCACTGGTTCTCCCTGGTTGGGAAGGTCCCACAGGAGCATCCAAGGGAGGAAACAGGAGTGCCTCATGGCAGGTCTTACAGTCACCTTCCTCATCAGCATCCTCTAGGAGTGATATTTCAGCAATTCAGCAGTGCCTCCCTGGGGGCTGCCCTGCCTCTTCCTGGGGGTCTCAGGTGAGCGTGATGATGGAATTTCTCTTCCATGGGGGCAACAAAGAGATCTCAACATCACTTCAGATGATTTTTATAAGGGACTTGCTGACAAAACACCTGATGGAGCTACTGCAAAATAGGAGGAAGAGGGAAAATGGGTAAAGCACTTCAAAATTGGAATTGCAGAGTCACAGCAGGGTTTGGGCTGGAATGTTCTTAAAGCCCATCCAGTCCCACCCCTGCCATGGGCAGGGACACCGTCCACTATCCCAGGGTGCCCCAAGCCATGCCCAACCTGGCCTTGGGCACTGCCAGGGATGTGGAGAGGAATAGGTTGGAAGTAGGAGTCAGCTCCCAGGAGAAGCTGGTGGGGCAAAATGTTCTATTGGTCACATTCTCATTACACAGATAAATGCAGGTTTGGGGGAGCACAGGCTGTGGAGATCAAGATCATTTTACATATCTTACACTGATGTAATCACTGATGCTTTACTGTCTCCTCCTCCTTCTCCATGCCACCCCAGACAGAACATGTTTGGGAATGCCAGGGGACCTCAGAGTTAACCAGGGAGACAACTTTTTCCCTGTCATCAAGGAAAAATGTTGGTGGGGATTGTTAAACATGTCAAAATATTGCCTGCCTCTCTCTCACACACTCAAGGTCACCCTTAGGGGCAGATTTCATGCTGCTTTTCTCATCTCTGAACAACTTTTCTGTAACACAGTCCCAAGAGGCCCAAGAACGTCACTCTCTGGGGGTCACACAGCACAACTGCAGCAAAATTGGGCTGAGAGCACAAGGGTTTGTGCTCCCAGGGCACTGCCTCAGGTGCTGAGCCACAGTGGGATGTGCAAACAAGGAGTTTTCCTCAGGAGCATCTTTGAGGGGGAAAATCTGAACCAGGCAAGCAAATACATTTTATCCTTCATTTAAACCTTCTCAGATCCTAGTCTGTGCCTTCACTCAGCCCATATAAAACAGCACAGAGGTAAAGCCTCAACCAGCCAGAGCAGGGACAGAACATTCTGTCTCTGTTTCATTCATTATGCCTTTTCTCCCCAGCCTTGCCTGCAATTCCCATTTCCTTGCCTCTCATAGCAAACAGCTCCATTGCACACACCCACTCTGCCTCACTGCCTTGCAGTCACAGGGAAACTGGTTTACAATGATTTTTTAAAAGAATATTCTTCTTCTGAGCATTCCTGCCTGATTTTGTGGGCAGGAGCAAAGGGATCAGTGGGGCCCTGGTTCCTTCCCCAGTGGGGCAGTTCCAGTCTGTCCGTGATCTGAAAAATTCCCTTCCCATTTTTTCTTATACACTGAAGGAACAATTTGTAATTTCTGGAGTTTCATAAAGATGGGATTGACCCTCTGGTTAGAACCAACCACAACAACAGGTCCAAGCTTAATAAGTCTGGGCAATGTAAATCCGGGTTTGTTTTTCACTTTGGGGAGGAACTTTTAAAGACTCAAACAGCACAGTATCTTCCTTGGATGTGCCCAAGTTATCTTTAATGTATGACCCTAAGTTTTTAGCTCTATTTAGGTGGAAAGCCTAAGGCAAGTATTTGTAACCTAGGCTTTCAATTCATTCTGTTTAGCAAAAAGAACATTGCCAACACTATTAAAAAAAAAATTTAAAAAATAATTAGTGGTTTGAATGAAACTGCTGAGCTAAAAATTCTGTAGTTGCAGGAACTTTCCATCTGGTTCTCTAAAGACTTAATTCATACATGAGGATCCAGGGCCCTCCCCTCAATTTGTTTCCTTTCTCCTTGAGGTATTTCTGTGATTAACAAGCAGAGGGGAGTGTGACTTTTGCTTCCATTTTCACTGAAATAGCAAATCCACTTAAAACACAAAATTCAGTAAATATCAGGCATAAAACAAGCCAGGAGCAGTTTGTATTTCTGCTTCTCTCAATTCAGGTTTTAATGTGCTCGATTTCCTTTGCCAGTCAAAATTAAGAATGAGTACAAATTGAAATAACCTGAGATAGATATGTGGATGAATGTGACAAACCATGTCATGGGATCCCTGAATGGTTTGAGTTTGGAGACCTTAAAAATCATCTTGTTCTACCCCATGGCAGGGACACCTTCCACTATCCCAGGTTACCCCAAGCCCCATCCAGCCTGGCCTGGGACACTTCCAGGGATGGGAAGTGTATATTAAACTGTAATTAAGTAATGAAGTGTCATTAATTTAACTGTAATTAAGTGCATATAGACATTCAAGTCAACTCATCACAATAGCAGGAGAATGTACCATTTTGCTGCCCTGAATTCCTTCCATAAAGAATATTCCTGGTTCATTGAGGATGAACATTCAGCTCAGTGGCACAAACCCCAGAGCGGCTGATTTTAAGCAGAAAAAGCCATTTTCACTGGAGCACAGAGCAGGGGACATGTATGTGACTGTGTGGATTCAGTCACACCCTCAGCCAGACACAAACCCTGTGCAAGCTGCAGTAAGAACAACAGGAAATGGCCGGGGGTATTTATAGCAGGATTGTGTTTATCCTGAAGTGATGTTTGCACAGATTATGATGAAGCTTTTCGTGGGAGAGGACACAGCTTGTGTCAGCTGGAGGTTCGCATGCACTTCACCCCATATGCTCCTGCCAGACTCCTTCATCCCCCCTCGGCTTTCCTTTGCCTTTTCCAGCTTTGCTGAGCACCAGGAGTTCCCCTCACTCCCCTCTCCCAGTGAGCCCTGGTACCACCGGGGGTAGCCCAAAACTTGGCTTCTGCAGGTTTGCAAATCCCGCCTGAGATGGCACGAGAGGAAAACAACCTCTCACACATCAGTGTCCTGAGTCACTGAGAAATGCAGGCCCTGTTGCAGCCACACAAAAGATCTTCTCACATTTTGGGTCCTATTAACAAAGAAACTGATGGCACAAAATGCCTTTTATCAGAGCTCAGCTCTGCAGCACAGACTCCTCCTTTCCTGCAATTCTCCTGGGGGATAATTTCTGTGTCCTTTATTTTCAGATGGGGGATTGAAACACCTCCCCATGTATCCCTTTCTCGAGGGGAGGCATCTAGCAAGAAGTAATAATTTTCATGGACAGATCATCTCCATATCCCCAGCCTCACCTTTACCATCTCTCTCTGATTTGAACATGTAAAGAGACTTTTTCTAATTCACTCCCATTATCTAAATTTCCCTGAAGAGGCAAAAAAAACCCACCCCAAATATGGGAGGTGGAGTAGATAGGGCAACAACTTAATGTCTCTGTGGGAGAAAGAGCCCTTCACCCTCCCACACAGCCCTGCAAGCACATGTCCATCCCGGCCGAGCAGTTTATCTCAGCCACAGGTATGGAATGGGGAACGCTAAAATAATAATGATAAAAAGTGGAACTTGAGCAGCAAAGAACCTGCTATTACTTCATTGTCAGAACAGTTCTTCCTTATCTGAGTCACATCTCCTGAGGTTTGTTCAACTCATGAGCGCTCAGCTCATTTCTCTGTTTACACCCCATGATATCTGAAAACCTTGATTAAAAGCAATCAGAAAAATCCATCATATGACACTGAGAACGTTTGCAGCCTGTGGCAGTTATTAGCAAATGTTAACCTTTCCTTTGAGAAAACAGAAGGAAATCCTGCTTTAATTTAGCCTTTCAAAGATCACCCTCCTCTATCTCTGCTGTAAATCAGAGCATCTCCACGAGGCCATTGTTTGCAAATATAATAAGTCCCGGGTTTGTGTGTTTAAAACCAAACAGCGAGAGCAAAGCATCAGGAAGTGCCCGTGAATGGGAGCTGCGGCTCGGGATGGGCGCATTAATTACTGCAATTGAGCCAATGCCCCGCGAATGTCGTGCGAGGCATTATCAGTGCTATTAGTGCTTCATTAGGGCTGCAGGAGCGCGGGCAGCTCCCCGGGCTCATTTGCATCCTGCTCTGACAGGTGCTGGTCCAGGTGTCCTATTGTCATCCCGAATTAATAAACATGCTCTGAGCCCTGCTCCTTTCATCGTCTGTGGGAGAGAGGCAAGAATAGAGCCCGAACGGGCTGCCGGGGGGGGGCAGAACAACCTGACCTCATCTCCCAAAAAGGCTTTTACTGGGGCTTTGCCAGCTTTAATTTTGAAGTGATGAGCTCGTACCTGTCAGAGCTCCCATCCCTGCCGGAGTGCCGGCTGAGGCAGGACTGACACCAGCCCCGTGCTCTGCCCCAGGGCTTCTTCCTCCTTCCTACAAATCAGGGGGGCTCGAGGCTCCCCAAGGTGTATCTGCTTTGGGTCCTCTCAGATCGCCTTTATAAACTCATCCTTGTCCATCCCTGACCTCCCAGGTTCTACCTAACCCTCCCTTGCCAGTTCACCACTCACAGAAAATTGGACTCCTAAAGCCCTCCTGCTGTTGGTTTTTACACTTTTATTCATGGCAGGTGCTGATGATCCTTAGTAGGATGCACACAGCAAGCCACAAGGGGCTTTAATTCAGCATAACCTTAATTGAACTTGGAATTGTATTTATAACTGGCTTTTCAAACTTTTTAGGATATCATTTCAAGCTCTTCCCTGCAATCTTAAGAAATTCAGTCCTATTAAATAAAAGGTGATATTCTTATGCAGTTGGAGCAGAAATCAGCCTTTCCAGATGAAAACCAAATCCCACAAGAGCTGGCAGCAGCACAGCCATGTCACCCAGCGTCCCTCTTTCCATCCTTCTGCAGCAGCCTGTTGGCTCCACACTGTCCCTTCTCTGGCTTTTCTGTGTCCCCTGATTTCCCAGAGCCTCCCTGGCCATGTGGTGTCCAGATCTCATCACCTCTGGCCTGGGCACTCCCATCACACCTGGGCTTTGTGCTGGGCCCACCTGGGTGCCAGGGGAGCAGTGGCTGCCAGAGCCTTGGTGGCTGCTGTCGCCTGGCTGATCACTCCCACCAGCTCCTCATGCTCCTCAAGCTCTTCTGGCGAACATGGAATGCACTCCAGCCTCACCCCAGGGCCTTCTGTGCCTTTGGGGGGTGCAGAAGCTTCATTGAATCTGCAATATTGCCGTCCATAAAAAAACACAAATTCCAGGCTGTCCTCATTGCCTTCACTAAGGTAACAATTGAAGCTCCTGCTGTTTATGTGCAAAGAATATTCCTGAATATCTAAATATTCCAGAAATTCATCCCAGCCTGCCTCACTCCACTGAGGTACAACCAGAGGGAGGAAAACTGGGCTTCATGGCACCTTTCTCAGCTCCTGCACTAACAAATGTCCTTGACCTAGTGAGATAATAAGCACTTTTCTAAAACACATTAATTCATGCCCAGAAGAGCAGGTGAATGACCTTATCAGGGGACCAGGTCCTCCCAACGCTTCAGGTTGCCTGCCTGGCTCACCTTTTTATTTAAACTGGGCATCTTTTTATACAATTTGGGCATCTTTTAATTAACCTTGTGCATCTTTTTATTTAGGATCTGCATCTTTCTGTTTAGCTTGTGCATATTTTTGTATAACTTGTGTATCTTTTAATATAACTTCAGCACCTTTTTATTTGCCTTCTGCATCTTTTTGTTTAGCCTGTGCATCCTTTCTCTTTGAGTGATGAAGCAACAGCCTCCCACACCTGCACTCACTCTTGCACTGCCCCTGTACCCAGCCAGGGCTCTGAGCTTGCTCAAAAACCAAAACTCATTTCAAGTGCCTTTTTTTCACCCCTTTGTCTTTTAAGAATCAGCTTGCCACAAATGGCACTCACTAAATGACTGTCCAGGCAGACACAAAGGTGCAGCAGAGGAGGAAAGGCCCTGTCAGGTGCTACAGAAGAGCCCCCAGTTCTATGGAGCATTGAGAGACAAGAGCTGTTCCTTTTTGTTGCAGCCTCTTGGGAACATTTGCCTGCCATGTACCAGGGTGTAATCTGGAAACAGATTTGCACCTGTCCCTGCAGCCCAAAATCAAACAATGACAGCACTGAGAGAGCCAAGGCACAACCAAGGGAACTCTGCTCCTCTGCTGCTCTCAGGTTCTGGGCACCACATCACCAGAGCTTGGGTTTTCTGTGATCCCAGACACCCTCCACACCTCTCTGCCCCAGAAGAGCAGCCCCTGGCTAATGTGGCCTTTGCTCCTCTGCTTGTCAGGGCTGGAAGGAGGAAGAGTGTCCTGGGAGGACTGGGCAGGCCATGCAGCTCCATCCCAGGGCTCTGGGCTCCGTGGGATGCATCCCCCCTCCCTGCTGGGGCTGAGGGCTCGGGTTGCACAAACCCAGTACCAGGTGTCCCACAAGGCCCCTCTCAATGCATTGCTTTAGGCTGCAGGGCTGCAGAGCACAGACTGTTTCTCTCTGTGTTTCACAAGCACCAGAACACTTCATCTCCTATAAATAGTTCTTTCCTAGTTTCAAAAGCGGCAACTCTTGCATCCAGCTGCTTTGAACTGGATTTCAGAGAGATTTTCTGCTGACATTTCAGGCACCTGCATGTTCTTTATCCAGGGCTTACAAAACTCTTTGTGGAGATTTGTCACTTCTCAGCTTTACCTCAGGAGAGCATTTCCCATTATTATTTTACAATTAGGAAAATCAAGGCACAGAAACCTCTGATGATTTGCTCTGGGTTTCTGGATAAGGAGGAGGAATAAAGTCAAGGAGACTCCACTTGCAGGGTTTGATTCTGCCCAAAGCTGAGAGTTTCTAAAGAGGGCCATGTGAGCTGATTGTTATCTGCTGAGCAGAGCAGATACCAGCTGAGAGATCTCTCCTCCTTATCTTCTCACTAAATAATAGATGTCTGATTAGGATCTCATATGCTAAGAAAACTTTGTCACAGATAATGGCAGGTTTCTGAGCATGTTTCTCTTCTAGAAGTATCCTTTTCTCCATAACCCTTTAAATGAGTCAGAACAGAAGGTGAATATCCAAGGGCAGGTCTTGGACACAATTCCTGGAGAAATTCTCACCTCCCAACACAGAATGAGCAACCTCAAGCTGTCCCTGTGCTTGTGCTGGGCAAATACACCCTGGGGATGGCTCCTATTCCAAACAGCTCAAGGATGGGCAGGCAGGGGACAAACATGGAATGACCAGGCCTGCCTGAGAGTTCAGTGGCTTCTCCAGGCTGCACAAAAAGTCACTGGCAGAGGCAGGGATGAATGTCAAGTGTCCTGGATCATAAATTCGTATTTTGAGACCTTGGCACAGATTGCCAGAGAAGCTGTGGCTACCCCATCCCCAGAAGGGTCCAAGGCCAGGACAACCTAGTCTCCAGGAAGGTGTCCCTGCCCACAGCAGGGGGTGGAACAAGGTGATTTTTAAGGTCTCTCCCAACTCACCCCATGCAGTGATTCTGTGATATATGAAATCAGCATCAGCTGAGACTGAGCCGTTTTACAGATGTTTGCTTAACTCCACCACTTTACCCTGCTCTTTGTACAGGGTGAGAGCACATCCCTTTAATCCCTGAGCTGATGACACTCCAGAGCCCTTTGTTTACTCAGGGCATTGCCCATCCTTTGAGCCCTGTGTGCACAAACCCTGCACGTGCCCACCTGTGTCTCCCACTGCTGCATTTGTGGGCACCCCAAACACCCAGGAGGGGGAGAGGAGCCTGGGGAGGATATGAGGCACTGATGGAAAGGGGAGGGAACCACAGAGTGGTTCTTGTGTGCTAGGAGAGGCTGTGAAAGCAGCACACACCTTGTGGAGGCTCAGCTCAACCAGAATGGAGCCCTCAGGACCTGAAAACAGCTGAGGTCATGATCTGGGTGAGGAGAGACCTTGGTGGCACTTGGGACAATGGTCTGTCAGGACTTGGAGGGATTTCTCTGCACAGCCAGCTCCCCCTCTGCTCCTCTGCTACCTTGTTCCATCCACATTTCCCCTCTCTGCTGAGTGCCCACACCTTCCACATCCCACATTTGGAAAGGTTTGCCCGGCCACCTGAGCTCCCCCAGCCTGGCACAGAGCTGCACGTGGTGAGCAAAGGGCTGCTCACAAGGTGGAGTTTCTGTGGCTTAGGGTTATGTTAATTCATGAATTCTTTTTTATTTTTGGAAGCCTGCAGCTGTTAGTTTTGAAACAACAGAACCTCACACTGCAAGAAATGGATGGATGAAAGTGAGAAGCAGAGCAGAGTCCTGAGCCTGTGCTGGCTGCTGGCTTTTAAACACATCAAGTTTGGCTTATGCAAGAAACCATCTGGCATTTAGGCCCTGCTGAAATGCTGGCAGTGCTGTGTGTGTGGATCCATGGAGCGGCTCCACAGGCACACACATGGACTCTGCTACCTCCTCTTCCTCCTACAGGGCACTTGCTGCAAACCCCTGGAAAACCTGGAGGCCTTCACACCCTGCCTCCTCCTCTGGAATGGCCTTTGGTCTATGGGAAAGCATTCCTGCCATTCTCCAAAGGCACGCTGCAAATACGTGCAGGACCCCAAAGGCTGGGAGCTACACCCACCTCTCAGGACAGGCAGAGGGCTGTGGGATGGTAGTGAAGGACGAGGATGGGAACGACCACTGGTCTCTCTGTCCATGCCATGGCACTGCAGGACAGGCCTGCGCTGAGATCTCTGCTGCTCCTGAACACAGCCAAAGTCATTCCCAACTTGGGACAGCATCGCTGCAACTGGAGCAGAGGAGGCAGAGAGGGAACAGAGGATTTGCTGGGTCCCACGGAGTGGAAGCTGAGGTACAGAGAGGTGAAGTGCCTGAGATCCTACAGTGGCACCACAGCTGACTGAGCCAGGCTGGGCACTGCTGACACAAAGGCTGGAGTCAATTACCAGCACAGATTTTTCTGATTCACCAGAACCTAAAAAAGCCAAAGCATCCCAATCCCAGGATTGCATCAGGAGGGCATTTCCAGCCAAGCCCTGGGAACAGCCTGTGCCACTTTTTGAGAAAAGGCAAATCCAGATGGCATCAGGTGCAGCTGAGGGCTAAGGAATAACCAGGAGAAGGAAGGTGTGAAGGGATCATTAGGGCTTTGTTTGTCCCAGCAAATGCCAGAGGGAGGTCCAGCAGTGGTCTGTAAATGCAGTGGGGACAGAAGTCCTGGGAAGGGAAAGTGCTGCAGTGGTGCTGGCATGAGAAAGGCATGAATCAGTCATGAGCAAATGCCACCCCCAAGTCAGAAGAAAGTGCCCAAACCTCAGAAGGAAGAAGTTAGGGAAGTCCTGCTCAATGGGGAGCAGTGGGGGTGAAAAGAAAATCCTTTACAGAAACCTTGGAGATTTTGGGAAAGGAATGACAGAACCTGTTCCTGTCTGACAGCAGAGCAAAGCTCTAGAACTGCTCCCACTCTGGAGTTCAAATTAAGTGCCTTAACTTTTCTTCACTGTTCAGGAATTTGGAGGAGGACTCTCCTGTTACACACGGCAGAGACCACACTGGTCTCCAGGCACTGCTGCAGCACAAATAATTCCTCACACTAACGACCAACCATAATTACATCCTTCCTGCAGCAGACATGACATAGGAGAATACCAAAACTGAGGAGCAGGGAGCAAACTGCAAGTTTATTCCATCCATTACTGAGCAGGCTGTGTCCTGTGGGGATGAGAGCACGTCTGCTCTCACATGCCGGGGTGCAAATCCAGAGGATTTATCACAAGCCAGCTTGAACTTGAGGGCATTGCTTTCCCTTTCTGAAGGGGATGAACTCCCTTTGTTGAAACCTTTTCTTGCTGCTCTGGGAAAGCATTCTTGTAGCCATGGAGCTGGGTTTGGGGTGCCCTTTGAAAAGCAGCAAAGGGAGATTCACAACTTCAACACTGACAGACAGAAAATGTTGTCCCTGGCAGGAATGAGTTTGAGTTTGGAGTTAAGATTGGATTCACACTTTTCCTGCCACAAAAAGGATCCTATGAGGCTGCATGTGAGTAAGGTTTTACCCAGCCTTGCACACTCTGCTCACACTCCAGAGGATTCAGTCTCACTGCCAAGAGCAGCACAGAGGAAAAAGCCTGAAAGATGCCAGGGCAAAGTCCTGTCCTGCATCTTCTCTGTCCAGTTCCTGTGTGGGCAAGAACACTTTCCATCCTGGACCTGCCCACGCTCCTGCTCCCCTTTCTGCAGCCCAGACTGCAGGACAAAACCATGTCCTGGGAGGCTGGGCCCAGAGGCTGGATGAGGGTGGGTAGGGCAGGAGCTGGAGCCATGGCATCCGTCCCTTCACCTTCTGGAGACATCTCAGATG